>NC_091283.1:7232500-7552500 GCF_032444005.1 Ranitomeya imitator | reverse complement strand
ATCTATCTATCTATCTATCATCTATCTATTATCTATTATATATCTATCTATCATCTATGTATCTATTATCCATCATCTACTATCTATCTATCTATCTATCTATCTATCTATCTATCTATCTATCTATCTATCTATCTATCTATCTATCTATCTATCTATCTATGTATTATCCATTATCTATTATCTATCTATTATCTATCTATCTATCTATCTATCTATCTATCTATCTATCTATCTATCTATTATCTATCTATCTATCTATCTATCTATCTATCTATCTATCTATCTATCTATCCTTTTAAATGTAAACAGTATCATTTCCCCTCCCAGGACGGTGATGTAACCAGTAATGGCCGGTGTGCATCCATTGTGCTCTTTCAGGACCTTATGCCCGGATTGGGCTCCGCCAGGAGCAGCTTCTGGGTAATTAGCGGCACAGAGGACCGGTGACTGCAGCCTCCTTTGTCCGTCCGTGTTGCATATTCCTGGCACGCCCTGCCGTGTAATCCTGTAATAAGCCGCGGGGTGTGATGGAGGCTTCTGACAATACAAATTTGTTTTCTTTTGAAAATAATGAGCTTCCAGAGAGGGGGAGAGGATCTGATGATAAAAGATGTGGAAGTGGCTGCTTTCTGTAAGGAATATTCATTTTTATGGAACGATCGCTGAAACTAAACACACATATCAATTTGTTAGCTCGTTTCCTTAAGGGATCTATTTGTCAAAAAAAATGAAAGTGGAGAGTTATCTGAATAAAATATGTCAGGAGAACTCAAACAAAATGAATCTTCTCCTAAACAATCCATTGTATCGTAGACTGGAAGATGACAGCGGAGCAGCGCTCCGTCCTCGGGTGCAGACCAGACATCATTGGCCCGACCTGTGAGAAGTTCTTCAGAGTTGGCAGAAAAGTGTCGAAATAAATATATTACATATGGTAATAAATAGGGAAATAAATGTGGCAATAAATATGGTAATATTATATTTTGGTGATTTATTATGGTCTATGGAGGTGGAATAATATCCTGAAGGAAGGATCTAGAAGTTCCACTGCACTTGATGTTCATCTGAAAATGATAGATATATGGAATTTCGGCTCCAATTCGCCTCCCGGGGGACCCCAGAACAGTCTCAGTAATGTGTGAAACCCCAGATAAATCACATACAGTAAGTTAAAGAACTAGAAAAGTAGGACTAAAGCACAACAATAAGCGAGGACTGAAGAAAGGAACCAGTGACTCAGGACTGATAAGAAAATAAAACATCGGTATGACACTGACACCTGAATAATAAGACTGATTACTGGGGAATGGGATGTGGATACTGACTCTCAGGATACAAGATGATGATACTAACAATTGTGGTGCAGGATACTGACTCTCAGGGTAGAAGATGATGATACTAACAATTGTGGTGCAGGATAGTGACTCTCAGGGTACAAGATGATGATACTAACAATTGTGGTGCAGGATAGTGACTCTCAGGGTACAAGATGATGATACTAACAATTGTGGTGCAGGATACTGAATCTCAGGGTACAAGATGATGATACTAACAATTGTGGTGCAGGATAGTGACTCTCAGGGTACGAGATGATGATACTAACAATAGTGGTGCAGGATAGTGACTCTCAGGGTACAAGATGATGATACTAACAATAGTGGTGCAGGATAGTGACTCTCAGGGTACGAGATGATGATACTAACAATTGTGGTGCAGGATAGTGACTCTCAGGATACAAGATGATGATACTAACAATAGTGGTGCAGGATAGTGACTCTCAGGGTACGAGATGATGATACTAACAATTGTGGTGCAGGATAGTGACTCTCAGGGTACGAGATGATGATACTAACAATAGTGGTGCAGGATA
The DNA here is from genome assembly GCF_032444005.1 of Ranitomeya imitator. NCBI lineage: Eukaryota > Metazoa > Chordata > Amphibia > Anura > Dendrobatidae > Ranitomeya > Ranitomeya imitator. The sequence continues at coordinate 7,550,627 of NC_091283.1, read as the reverse complement.
GTGACTCTCAGGATACAAGATGATGATACTAACAATTGTGGTGCCGGATAGTAATTCTCAGGGTACAAGATGATGATACTAACAATTGTGGTGCAGGATAGTGACTCTCAGGGTACGAGATGATGATACTAACAATAGTGGTGCAGGATAGTGACTCTCGGGGTACAAGATGATGATACTAACAATTGTGGTGCAGGATAGTGACTCTCAGGGTACAAGATGATGATACTAACAATTGTGGTGCAGGATAGTGACTCTCAGGATACAAGATGATGATACTAACAATTGTGGTGCAGGATAGTGACTCTCAGGGTACAAGATGATGATACTAACAATTGTGGTGCAGGATAGTGACTCTCAGGGTACGAGATGATGATACTAACAATTGTGGTGCAGGATAGTGACTCTCAGTGTATGAGATGATGATGCTAACAATTGTGGTGCAGGATAGTGACTCTCAGGGTACGAGATGATGATGCTAACAATTGTGGTGCAGGATAGTGACTCTCAGGGTACGAGATGATGATACTAACAATAGTGGTGCAGGATAGTGACTCTCAGGGTACAAGATGATGATACTAACAATTGTGGTGCAGGATAGTGACTCTCAGGGTACAAGATGATGATACTAACAATTGTGGTGCCGGATAGTGACTCTCAGGGTACGAGATGATGCTAACAATTGTGGTGCAGGATAGTGACTCTCAGTGTATGAGATGATGATGCTAACAATTGTGGGGCAGGATAGTGACTCTCAGGGTACGAGATGATGCTAACAATTGTGGTGCAGGATAGTGACTCTCAGGGTACGAGATGATGATACTAACAATTGTGGTGCAGGATAGTGACTCTCAGGGTACGAGATGATGCTAACAATTGTGGTGCAGGATAGTGACTCTCAGGGTACGAGATGATGCTAACAATTGTGGTGCAGGATAGTGACTCTCAGTGTATGAGATGATGATGCTAACAATTGTGGGGCAGGATAGTGACTCTCAGGGTACGAGATGATGATGCTAACAATTGTGGTGCAGGATAGTGACTCTCAGGGTACGAGATGATGATACTAACAATAGTGGTGCAGGATAGTGACTCTCAGGGTACAAGATGATGATACTAACAATTGTGGTGCAGGATAGTGACTCTCAGGGTACGAGATGATGATACTAACAATTGTGGTGCAGGATAGTGACTCTCAGGGTACGAGATGATGATACTAACAATTGTGGGGCAGGATAGTGACTCTCAGGGTACGAGATGATGATGCTAACAATTGTGGTGCAGGATAGTGACTCTCAGGGTACAAGATGATGATACTAACAATTGTGGTGCAGGATAGTGACTCTCAGGGTACGAGATGATGATACTAACAATAGTGGTGCAGGATAGTGACTCTCAGGGTACAAGATGATGATACTAACAATTGTGGTGCAGGATAGTGACTCTCAGGGTACGAGATGATGATACTAACAATTGTGGTGCAGGATAGTGACTCTCAGGGTACGAGATGATGATACTAACAATTGTGGGGCAGGATAGTGACTCTCAGGGTACGAGATGATGATGCTAACAATTGTGGTGCAGGATAGTGACTCTCAGGGTACGAGATGATGATACTAACAATTGTGGGGCAGGATAGTGACTCTCAGGGTACGAGATGATGATGCTAACAATTGTGGTGCAGGATAGTGACTCTCAGGGTACGAGATGATGATACTAACAATTGTGGGGCAGGATAGTGACTCTCAGGGTACGAGATGATGATACTAACAATTGTGGTGCAGGATAGTGACTCTCAGGGTACGAGATGATGATACTAACAATTGTGGGGCAGGATAGTGACTCTCAGGGTACGAGATGATGATGCTAACAATTGTGGTGCAGGATAGTGACTCTCAGGGTACGAGATGTTGCTAACAATTGTGGTGCAGGATAGTGACTCTCAGGGTACGAGATGATGATACTAACAATTGTGGTGCAGGATAGTGACTCTCAGGATACAAGATGATGATACTAACAATTGTGGTGCAGGATAGTGACTCTCAGGGTACGAGATGATGATACTAACAATTGTGGTGCAGGATAGTGACTCTCAGGATACGAGATGATGATACTAACAACTGTGGTTCAGGATAGTGACGCTCAGGGTACGAGATGATGATACTAACAATTGTGGTGCAGGATAGTGACTCTCAGGGTACAAGATGATGATACTAACAATTGTGGTGCAGGATAGTGACTCTCAGGGTACGAGATGATGATACTAACAATTGTGGTGCAGGATAGTGACTCTCAGGATACGAGATGATGATACTAACAATTGTGGTGCAGGATAGTGACTCTCAGGGTACAATATGATGATACTAACAATTGTGGTGCAGGATAGTGACTCTCAGGGTACAAGATGATGATACTAACAATTGTGGTGCAGGATAGTGACTCTCAGGGTACGAGATGATGATACTAACAATTGTGGTGCAGGATAGTGACTCTCAGGATACGAGATGATGATACTAACAATTGTGGTGCAGGATAGTGACTCTCAGGGTACAATATGATGATACTAACAATTGTGGTGCAGGATAGTGACTCTCAGGGTACAATATGATGATACTAACAATAGTGGTGCAGGATAGTGACTCTCGGGGTACAAGATGATGATACTAACAATAGTGGTGCAGGATAGTGACTCTCAGGGTACGAGATGATGCTAACAATTGTGGTGCAGGATAGTGACTCTCAGGGTACGAGATGATGCTAACAATTGTGGTGCAGGATAGTGACTCTCAGGGTACGAGATGATGATACTAACAATTGTGGTGCAGGATAGTGACTCTCAGGGTACAAGATGATGATACTAACAATTGTGGTGCAGGATAGTGACTCTCAGGGTACAATATGATGATACTAACAATTGTGGTGCAGGATAGTGACTCTCAGGGTACAATATGATGATACTAACAATAGTGGTGCAGGATAGTGACTCTCGGGGTACAAGATGATGATACTAACAATAGTGGTGCAGGATAGTGACTCTCAGGGTACGAGATGATGCTAACAATTGTGGTGCAGGATAGTGACTCTCAGGGTACGAGATGATGATAATAACAATTGTGGTGCAGGATAGTGACTCTCAGGGTACGAGATGATGATACTAACAATTGTGGTGCAGGATAGTGACTCTCAGGGTACAAGATGATGATACTAACAATTGTGGTGCAGGATAGTGACTCTCAGGGTACAAGATGATGATACTAACAATTGTGGTGCAGGATAGTGACTCTCAGGGTACGAGATGATGATACTAACAATAGTGGTGCAGGATAGTGACTCTCAGGGTACGAGATGATGCTAACAATTGTGGTGCAGGATAGTGACTCTCAGGGTACGAGATGATGATACTAACAATTGTGGTGCAGGATAGTGACTCTCAGGGTACAAGATGATGATACTAACAATTGTGGTGCAGGATAGTGACTCTCAGGGTACGAGATGATGATACTAACAATTGTGGTGCAGGATAGTGACTCTCGGGGTACAAGATGATGATACTAACAATAGTGGTGCAGGATAGTGACTCTCAGGGTACAAGATGATGATACTAACAATTGTGGTGCAGGATACTGACTCTCAGGGTACGAGATGATGATAACAACAATTGTGGTGCAGGATAATGACTCTCAGGGTACAAGATGATGATACTAACAATTGTGGTGCAGGATACTGACTCTCAGGGTACAAGATGATGATACTAACAATTGTGGTGCAGGATAGTGACTCTCAGGATACAAGATGATGATACTAACAATAGTGGTGCAGGATAGTGACTCTCAGGGTACGAGATGATGATACTAACAATTGTGGTGCAGGATAGTGACTCTCAGGATACAAGATGATGATACTAACAATTGTGCTGCAGGATAGTGACTCTCAGGATACGAGATGATACTAACAATTGTGGTGCAGGATAGTGACTCTCAGGGTACAAGATGATGCTAACAATTGTGGTGCAGGATAGTGACTCTCAGGGTACGAGATGATGATACTAACAATTGTGGTGCAGGATACTGACTCTCAGGGTACAAGATGATGCTAACAATTGTGGTGCAGGATAGTGACTCTCAGGGTACGAGATGATGATACTAACAATTGTGGTGCAGGATAGTGACTCTCAGGGTACGAGATGATGATACTAACAATTGTGGTGCAGGATAGTGACTCTCAGGGTACGAGATGATGATACTAACAATTGTGGTGCAGGATAGTGACTCTCAGGGTACGAGATGATGATACTAACAATTGTGGTGCAGGATACTGACTCTCAGGGTACAAGATGATGCTAACAATTGTGGTGCAGGATAGTGACTCTCAGGGTACAAGATGATGATACTAACAATTGTGGTGCAGGATAGTGACTCTCAGGGTACAAGATGATGATACTAACAATTGTGGTGCAGGATAGTGACTCTCAGGGTACGAGATGATGATACTAACAATTGTGGTGCAGGATAGTGACTCTCAGGATACAAGATGATGATACTAACAATTGTGGTGCAGGATACTGACTCTCAGGGTACAAGATGATGCTAACAATTGTGGTGCAGGATAGTGACTCTCAGGGTACAAGATGATGATGCTAACAATTGTGGTGCAGGATTGTGACTCTCAGGGTACAAGATGATGATACTAACAATTGTGGTGCAGGATACTGACTCTCAGGGTACAAGATGATGATACTAACAATTGTGGTGCAGGATACTGACTCTCAGGGTACAAGATGATGATACTAACAATTGTGGTGCAGGATAGTGACTCTCAGGGTACAAGATGATGATACTAACAATTGTGGTGCAGGATAGTGACTCTCAGGGTACGAGATGATGATACTAACAATTGTGGTGCAGGATAGTGACTCTCAGGGTACGAGATGATTATACTAACAATTGTGGTGCAGGATACTGACTCTCAGGGTACAAGATGATGATACTAACAATTGTGGTGCAGGATACTGACTCTCAGGGTACAAGATGATGATGCTAACAATTGTGCAGGATAGTGACTCTCAGGGTACAAGATGATGATACTAACGATTGTGGTGCAGGATTGTGACTCTCAGGGTACAAGATGATGATACTAACAATTGTGGTGCAGGATACTGACTCTCAGGGTACAAGATGATGATACTAACAATTGTGGTGCCGGATAGTGACTCTCAGGGTAGAAGATGATGATACTAACAATAGTGGTGCAGGATAGTGACTCTCAGGGTAGAAGATGATGATACTAACAATAGTGGTGCAGGATAGTGACTCTCAGGGTACAAGATGATGATACTAACAATTGTGGTGCAGGATAGTGACTCTCAGGGTACAAGATGATGATACTAACAATTGTGGTGCCGGATAGTGACTCTCAGGGTACAAGATGATGATACTAACAATAGTGGTGCAGGATAGTGACTCTCAGGGTAGAAGATGATGATACTAACAATAGTGGTGCAGGATAGTGACTCTCAGGGTAGAAGATGATGATACTAACAATAGTGGTGCAGGATAGTGACTCTCAGGGTACAAGATGATGATACTAACAATTGTGGTGCAGGATAGTGACTCTCAGGGTACAAGATGATGATACTAACAATTGTGGTGCCGGATAGTGACTCTCAGGGTACAAGATGATGATACTAACAATTGTGGTGCAGGATAGTGACTCTCAGGGTACAAGATGATGATACTAACAATTGTGGTGCAGGATAGTGACTCTCAGGGTACGAGATGATGATACTAGCAATTGTGGTGCAGGATAGTGACTCTCGGGGTACAAGATGATGATACTAACAATAGTGGTGCAGGATAGTGACTCTCAGGGTACAAGATGATGATACTAACAATTGTGGTGCAGGATAGTGACTCTCAGGGTACAAGATGATGATACTAACAATTGTGGTGCAGGATAGTGACTCTCAGGGTACAAGATGATGATACTAACAATTGTGGTGCAGGATAGTGACTCTCAGGGTACAAGATGATGATACTAACAATTGTGGTGCAGGATAGTGACTCTCAGGGTACAAGATGATGATACTAACAATTGTGGTGCAGGATAGTGACTCTCAGGGTACGAGATGATGATACTAACAATAGTGGTGCAGGATAGTGACTCTCAGGGTACGAGATGATGATACTAACAATTGTGGTGCAGGATAGTGACTCTCAGGATACAAGATGATGATACTAACAATAGTGGTGCAGGATAGTGACTCTCAGGGTACGAGATGATGATACTAACAATTGTGGTGCAGGATAGTGACTCTCAGGGTACAATATGATGATACTAACAATTGTGGTGCAGGATACTGACTCTCAGGGTACAAGATGATGATACTAACAATAGTGGTGCAGGATAGTGACTCTCGGGGTACAAGATGATGATACTAACAATAGTGGTGCAGGATAGTGACTCTCAGGATACAAGATGATGATGCTAACAATTGTGGTGCAGGATAGTGACTCTCAGGGTACGAGATGATGATACTAACAATTGTGGTGCAGGATAGTGACTCTCAGGGTACAAGATGATGATACTAACAATTGTGGTGCAGGATACTGACTCTCAGGGTACGAGATGATGATACTAACAATTGTGGTGCAGGATAATGACTCTCAGGGTACGAGATGATGATACTAACAATTGTGGTGCAGGATACTGACTCTCAGGGTACAAGATGATGATGCTAACAATTGTGGTGCAGGATAGTGACTCTCAGGGTACAAGATGATGATGCTAACGATTGTGGTGCAGGATTGTGACTCTCAGGGTACAAGATGATGATACTAACAATTGTGGTGCCGGATAGTAACTCTCAGGGTACAAGATGATGATACTAACAATTGTGGTGCAGGATAGTGACTCTCAGGGTAGAAGATGATGATACTAACAATAGTGGTGCAGGATAGTGACTCTCAGGGTAGAAGATACATAGTAACATAGTAACATAGTTAGTAAGGCCGAAAAAAGACATTTGTCCATCCAGTTCAGCCTATATTCCATCATAATAAATCCCCAGATCTACGTCCTTCTACAGAACCTAATTGTATGATACAATATTGTTCTGCTCCAGGAAGACATCCAGGCCTCTCTTGAACCCCTCGACTGAGTTCGCCATCACCACCTCCTCAGGCAAGCAATTCCAGATTCTCACTGCCCTAACAGTAAAGAATCCTCTTCTATGTTGGTGGAAAAACCTTCTCTCCTCCAGACGCAAAGAATGCCCCCTTGTGCCCGTCACCTTCCTTGGTATAAACAGATCCTCAGCGAGATATTTGTATTGTCCCCTTATATACTTATACATGGTTATTAGATCGCCCCTCAGTCGTCTTTTTTCTAGACTAAATAATCCTAATTTCGCTAATCTATCTGGGTATTGTAGTTCTCCCATCCCCTTTATTAATTTTGTTGCCCTCCTTTGTACTCTCTCTAGTTCCATTATATCCTTCCTGAGCACCGGTGCCCAAAACTGGACACAGTACTCCATGTGCGGTCTAACTAGGGATTTGTACAGAGGCAGTATAATGCTCTCATCATGTGTATCCAGACCTCTTTTAATGCACCCCATGATCCTGTTTGCCTTGGCAGCTGCTGCCTGGCACTGGCTGCTCCAGGTAAGTTTATCATTAACTAGGATCCCCAAGTCCTTCTCCCTGTCAGATTTACCCAGTGGTTTCCCATTCAGTGTGTAATGGTGACATTGATTCCTTCTTCCCATGTGTATAACCTTACATTTATCATTGTTAAACCTCATCTGCCACCTTTCAGCCCAAGTTTCCAACTTATCCAGATCCATCTGTAGCAGAATACTATCTTCTCTTGTATTAACTGCTTTACATAGTTTTGTATCATCTGCAAATATCGATATTTTACTGTGTAAACCTTCTACCAGATCATTAATGAATATGTTGAAGAGAACAGGTCCCAATACCGACCCCTGCGGTACCCCACTGGTCACAGCGACCCAGTTAGAGACTATACCATTTATAACCACCCTCTGCTTTCTATCACTAAGCCAGTTACTAACCCATTTACACACATTTTCCCCCAGACCAAGCATTCTCATTTTGTGTACCAACCTCTTGTGCGGCACGGTATCAAACGCTTTGGAAAAATCGAGATATACCACGTCCAATGACTCACCGTGGTCCAGCCTATAGCTTACCTCTTCATAAAAACTGATTAGATTGGTTTGACAGGAGTGATTTCTCATAAACCCATGCTGATATGGAGTTAAACAGTTATTCTCATTGAGATAATCCAGAATAACATCCCTCAGAAACCCTTCAAATATTTTACCAACAATAGAGGTTAGACTTACTGGCCTATAATTTCCAGGTTCACTTTTAGAGCCCTTTTTGAATATTGGCACCACATTTGCTATGCGCCAGTCCTGTGGAACAGACCCTGTCGCTATAGAGTCCCTAAAAATAAGAAATAATGGTTTATCTATTACATTACTTAGTTCTCTTAGTACTCGTGGGTGTATGCCATCCGGACCCGGAGATTTATCTATTTTAATCTTATTTAGCCGGTTTCGCACCTCTTCTTGGGTTAGATTGGTGACCCTTAATATAGGGTTTTCATTGTTTCTTGGGATTTCACCTAGCATTTCATTTTCCACCGTGAATACCGTGGAGAAGAAGGTGTTTAATATGTTAGCTTTTTCCTCGTCATCTACAACCATTCTTTCCTCACTATTTTTTAAGGGGCCTACATTTTCAGTTTTTATTCTTTTACTATTGATATAGTTGAAGAACAGTTTGGGATTAGTTTTACTCTCCTTAGCAATGTGCTTCTCTGTTTCCTTTTTGGCAGCTTTAATTAGTTTTTTAGATAAAGTATTTTTCTCCCTATAGTTTTTTAGAGCTTCAATGGTGCCATCCTGCTTTAGTAGTGCAAATGCTTTCTTTTTACTGTTAATTGCCTGTCTTACTTCTTTGTTTAGCCACATTGGGTTTTTCCTATTTCTAGTCCTTTTATTCCCACAAGGTATTAACCGCTTACACTGCCTATTTAGGATGTTCTTAAACATTTCCCATTTATTATCTGTATTCTTATTTCTGAGGATATTGTCCCAGTCTACCAGATTAAGGGCATCTCTAAGCTGTTCAAACTTTGCCTTCCTAAAGTTCAATGTTTTTGTGACTCCCTGACAAGTCCCCCTAGTGAAAGACAGGTGAAACTGCACAATATTGTGGTCGCTATTTCCTAGATGCCCGACCACCTGCAGATTTGTTATTCTGTCAGGTCTATTAGATAGTATTAGGTCTAAAAGTGCTGCTCCTCTGGTTGGATTCTGCACCAATTGTGAAAGATAATTTTTCTTGGTTATTAGCAGAAACCTGTTGCCTTTATGGGTTTCACAGGTTTCTGTTTCCCAGTTAATATCCGGGTAGTTAAAGTCCCCCATAACCAGGACCTCATTATGGGTTGCAGTTTCATCTATCTGCTTTAGAAGTAGACTTTCCATGCTTTCTGTTATATTTGGGGGTTTGTAACAGACCCCAATGAGAATTTTGTTACCATTTTTCCCTCCATGAATTTCAACCCATATGGACTCGACATCCTCATTTCCTTCGCTAATATCCTCCCTTAAAGTGGACTTTAGACAAGACTTTACATAGAGACAAACCCCTCCTCCTCTCCGATTTTTACGATCCTTTCTAAACAGACTGTAACCCTGTAAGTTAACTGCCCAGTCATAGCTTTCATCTAACCATGTCTCGGTTATTCCCACTATGATGATGATGATACTAACAATTGTGGTGCAGGATAGTGACTCTCAGGGTACGAGATGATGCTAACAATTGTGGTGCAGGATAGTGACTCTCAGGGTACGAGATGATGATACTAACAATTGTGGTGCAGGATAGTGACTCTTGGGGTACAAGATGATGATACTAACAATAGTGGTGCAGGATAGTGACTCTCAGGGTACAAGATGATGATACTAACAATAGTGGTGCAGGATAGTGACTCTCAAGGTAGAAGATGATGATACTAACAATAGTGGTGCAGGATAGTGACTCTCAGGGTACGAGATGATGATACTAACAATTGTGGTGCAGGATAGTAATTCTCAGGGTACAAGATGATGATACTAACAATTGTGGTGCAGGATAGTGACTCTCAAGGTAGAAGATGATGATACTAACAATAGTGGTGCAGGATAGTGACTCTCAGGGTAGAAGATGATGATACTAACAATTGTGGTGCAGGATAGTGACTCTCAGGGTACAAGATGATGATACTAACAATTGTGGTGCAGGATAGTGACTCTCAGGGTACAAGATGATGATACTAACAATTGTGGTGCCGGATAGTAATTCTCAGGGTACAAGATGATGATACTAACAATTGTGGTGCAGGATAGTGACTCTCAAGGTAGAAGATGATGATACTAACAATAGTGGTGCAGGATAGTGACTCTCAGGGTAGAAGATGATGATACTAACAATTGTGGTGCAGGATAGTGACTCTCAGGGTACAAGATGATGATACTAACAATTGTGGTGCAGGATAGTGACTCTCAGGGTACAAGATGATGATACTAACAATTGTGGTGCAGGATAGTGACTCTCAGGGTACAAGATGATGATACTAACAATTGTGGTGCCGGATAGTAATTCTCAGGGTACAAGATGATGATACTAACAATTGTGGTGCAGGATAGTGACTCTCAAGGTAGAAGATGATGATACTAACAATAGTGGTGCAGGATAGTGACTCTCAGGGTAGAAGATGATGATACTAACAATTGTGGTGCAGGATAGTGACTCTCAGGGTACAAGATGATGATACTAACAATTGTGGTGCAGGATAGTGACTCTCAGGGTACAAGATGATGATACTAACAATTGTGGTGCAGGATAGTGACTCTCAGGGTACAAGATGATGATACTAACAATTGTGGTGCAGGATAGTGACTCTCAGGGTACAAGATGATGATACTAACAATTGTGGTGCAGGATAGTGACTCTCAGGGTACGAGATGATGATACTAACAATAGTGGTGCAGGATAGTGACTCTCAAGGTAGAAGATGATGATACTAACAACAGTGGTGCAGGATAGTGACTCTCAGGGTACAAGATGATGATACTAACAATTGTGGTGCAGGATAGTGACTTTCAAGGTAGAAGATGATGATACTAACAATAGTGGTGCAGGATAGTGACTCTCAGGGTACGAGATGATGATACTAACAATTGTGGTGCAGGATAGTAATTCTCAGGGTACAAGATGATGATACTAACAATTGTGGTGCAGGATAGTGACTCTCAAGGTAGAAGATGATGATACTAACAATAGTGGTGCAGGATAGTGACTCTCAGGGTAGAAGATGATGATACTAACAATTGTGGTGCAGGATAGTGACTCTCAGGGTACAAGATGATGATACTAACAATTGTGGTGCAGGATAGTGACTCTCAGGGTACAAGATGATGATACTAACAATTGTGGTGCCGGATAGTAATTCTCAGGGTACAAGATGATGATACTAACAATTGTGGTGCAGGATAGTGACTCTCAAGGTAGAAGATGATGATACTAACAATAGTGGTGCAGGATAGTGACTCTCAGGGTAGAAGATGATGATACTAACAATTGTGGTGCAGGATAGTGACTCTCAGGGTACAAGATGATGATACTAACAATTGTGGTGCAGGATAGTGACTCTCAGGGTACAAGATGATGATACTAACAATTGTGGTGCAGGATAGTGACTCTCAGGGTACAAGATGATGATACTAACAATTGTGGTGCCGGATAGTAATTCTCAGGGTACAAGATGATGATACTAACAATTGTGGTGCAGGATAGTGACTCTCAAGGTAGAAGATGATGATACTAACAATAGTGGTGCAGGATAGTGACTCTCAGGGTAGAAGATGATGATACTAACAATTGTGGTGCAGGATAGTGACTCTCAGGGTACAAGATGATGATACTAACAATTGTGGTGCAGGATAGTGACTCTCAGGGTACAAGATGATGATACTAACAATTGTGGTGCAGGATAGTGACTCTCAGGGTACAAGATGATGATACTAACAATTGTGGTGCAGGATAGTGACTCTCAGGGTACAAGATGATGATACTAACAATTGTGGTGCAGGATAGTGACTCTCAGGGTACAAGATGATGATACTAACAATTGTGGTGCAGGATACTGACTCTCAGGGTACAAGATGATGATACTAACAATTGTGGTGCCGGATAGTAATTCTCAGGGTACAAGATGATGATACTAACAATTGTGGTGCAGGATAGTGACTCTCAAGGTAGAAGATGATGATACTAACAATAGTGGTGCAGGATAGTGACTCTCAGGGTACAAGATGATGATACTAACAATTGTGGTGCAGGATAGTGACTCTCAGGGTACGAGATGATGATACTAACAATTGTGGTGCAGGATAGTGACTCTCAGGGTACAAGATGATGATACTAACAATTGTGGTGCAGGATACTGACTCTCAGGGTACGAGATGATGATACTAACAATTGTGGTGCAGGATAGTGACTCTCAGGGTACAAGATGATGATACTAACAATTGTGGTGCAGGATACTGACTCTCAGGGTACGAGATGATTATACTAACAATTGTGGTGCAGGATAGTGACTCTCAGGGTACAAGATGATGATACTAACAATTGTGGTGCAGGATACTGACTCTCAGGGTACAAGATGATGATGCTAACAATTGTGCAGGATAGTGACTCTCAGGGTACAAGATGATGATACTAACGATTGTGGTGCAGGATTGTGACTCTCAGGGTACAAGATGATGATACTAACAATTGTGGTGCAGGATAGTGACTTTCAGGGTACGAGATGATGATACTAACAATTGTGGTGCCGGATAGTGACTCTCAGGGTAGAAGATGATGATACTAACAATAGTGGTGCAGGATAGTGACTCTCAGGGTAGAAGTTGATGATACTAACGATTGTGGTGCAGGATAGTGACTCTCAGGGTACAAGATGATGATACTAACAATTGTGGTGCAGGATAGTGACTTTCAGGGTACGAGATGATGATACTAACAATTGTGGTGCCGGATAGTGACTCTCAGGGTAGAAGATGATGATACTAACAATAGTGGTGCAGGATAGTGACTCTCAGGGTAGAAGATGATGATACTAACAATAGTGGTGCAGGATAGTGACTCTCAGGGTACAACATGATGATACTAACAATTGTGGTGCAGGATAGTGACTCTCAGGGTACAAGATGATGATACTAACAATTGTGGTGCAGGATAGTGACTCTCAGGGTACAAGATGATGATACTAACAATTGTGGTGCAGGATAGTGACTCTCAGGGTACAAGATGATGATACTAACAATTGTGGTGCAGGATAGTGACTCTCAGGGTACGAGATGATGATACTAACAATTGTGGTGCAGGATAGTGACTCTCAGGGTACAAGATGATGATACTAACAATAGTGGTGCAGGATAGTGACTCTCAGGGTACAAGATGATGATACTAACAATAGTGGTGCAGGATAGTGACTCTCAGGGTACAAGATGATGATACTAACAATTGTGGTGCAGGATAGTGACTCTCAGGGTACAAGATGATGATACTAACAATTGTGGTGCAGGATAGTGACTCTCAGGATACAAGATGATGATACTAACAATTGTGGTGCAGGATAGTGACTCTCAGGGTACGAGATGATGATACTAACAATTGTGGTGCAGGATAGTGACTCTCAGGATACAAGATGATGATACTAACAATTGTGGTGCAGGATAGTGACTCTCAGGGTACAAGATGATGATACTAACAATTGTGGTGCAGGATAGTGACTCTCAGGATACAAGATGATGATACTAACAATTGTGGTGCAGGATAGTGACTCTCAGGGTACAAGATGATGATACTAACAATTGTGGTGCAGGATAGTGACTCTCAGGATACAAGATGATGATACTAACAATTGTGGTGCAGGATAGTGACTCTCAGGGTACAAGATGATGATACTAACAATTGTGGTGCAGGATAGTGACTCTCAGGGTACAAGATGATGATACTAACAATTGTGGTGCAGGATAGTGACTCTCAGGGTACAAGATGATGATACTAACAATAGTGGTGCAGGATAGTGACTCTCAGGGTACAAGATGATGATGCTAACAATTGTGCAGGATAGTGACTCTCAGGGTACAAGATGATGATACTAACGATTGTGGTGCAGGATTGTGACTCTCAGGGTACAAGATGATGATACTAACAATAGTGGTGTAGGATAGTGACTCTCAGGGTACGAGATGATGATACTAACAATTGTGGTGCAGGATAGTGACTCTCAGGGTACAAGATGATGATACTAACAATTGTGGTGCAGGATAGTGACTCTCAGGGTACGAGATGATGATACTAACGATTGTGGTGCAGGATAGTGACTCTCGGGGTACAAGATGATGATACTAACAATAGTGGTGCAGGATAGTGACTCTCAGGGTACGAGATGATGATACTAACAATTGTGGTGCAGGATAGTGACTCTCAGGGTACAAGATGATGATACTAACAATTGTGGTGCAGGATACTGACTCTCAGGGTACGAGATGATGATACTAACAATTGTGGTGCAGGATAGTGACTCTCGGGGTACAAGATGATGATACTAACAATAGTGGTGCAGGATAGTGACTCTCAGGGTACAAGATGATGATACTAACAATTGTGGGGCAGGATAGTGACTCTCAGGGTACGAGATGATGATACTAACAATTGTGGTGCAGGATAGTGACTCTCAGGGTACGAGATGATGATACTAACAATTGTGGTGCAGGATAGTGACTCTCAGGGTACAAGATGATGATACTAACAATTGTGGTGCAGGATAGTGACTCTCAGGGTACAAGATGATGTTACTAACAATTGTGGTACAGGATACTGACTCTCAGGGTACAAGATGATGATGCTAACAATTGTGCAGGATAGTGACTCTCAGGGTACAAGATGATGATACTAACGATTGTGGTGCAGGATTGTGACTCTCAGGGTACAAGATGATGATACTAACAATTGTGGTGCAGGATACTGACTCTCAGGGTACAAGATGATGATACTAACAATTGTGGTGCAGGATAGTGACTCTCAGGGTACGAGATGATGATACTAACAATTGTGGTGCCGGATAGTGACTCTCAGGGTAGAAGATGATGATACTAACAATAGTGGTGCAGGATAGTGACTCTCAGGGTAGAAGATGATGATACTAACAATAGTGGTGCAGGATAGTGACTCTCAGGGTAGAAGATGATGATACTAACAATAGTGGTGCAGGATAGTGACTCTCAGGGTAGAAGATGATGATACTAACAATTGTGGTGCAGGATAGTGACTCTCAGGGTACGAGATGATGATACTAGCAATTGTGGTGCAGGATAGTGACTCTCGGGGTACAAGATGATGATACTAACAATAGTGGTGCAGGATAGTGACTCTCAGGGTACAAGATGATGATACTAACAATTGTGGTGCAGGATAGTGACTCTCAGGGTACAAGATGATGATACTAACAATTGTGGTGCAGGATAGTGACTCTCAGGATACAAGATGATGATACTAACAATTGTGGTGCAGGATAGTGACTCTCAGGGTACAAGATGATGATACTAACAATTGTGGTGCAGGATAGTGACTCTCAGGGTACAAGATGATGATACTAACAATTGTGGTGCAGGATAGTGACTCTCAGGGTACAAGATGATGATACTAACAATTGTGGTGCAGGATAGTGACTCTCAGGGTACAAGATGATGATACTAACAATAGTGGTGCAGGATAGTGACTCTCAGGGTACAAGATGATGATACTAACAATTGTGGTGCAGGATAGTGACTCTCAGGATACAAGATGATGATGCTAACAATTGTGCAGGATAGTGACTCTCAGGGTACAAGATGATGATACTAACGATTGTGGTGCAGGATTGTGACTCTCAGGGTACAAGATGATGATACTAACAATTGTGGTGCAGGATAGTGACTCTCAGGGTACAAGATGATGATACTAACAATTGTGGTGCAGGATAGTGACTCTCAGGGTACGAGATGATGATACTAACGATTGTGGTGCAGGATAGTGACTCTCGGGGTACAAGATGATGATACTAACAATAGTGGTGCAGGATAGTGACTCTCAGGGTACAAGATGATGATACTAACAATTGTGGTGCAGGATACTGACTCTCAGGGTACGAGATGATGATACTAACAATTGTGGTGCAGGATAGTGACTCTCAGGGTACAAGATGATGATACTAACAATAGTGGTACAGGATACTGACTCTCAGGGTACAAGATGATGATGCTAACAATTGTGCAGGATAGTGACTCTCAGGGTACAAGATGATGATACTAACGATTGTGGTGCAGGATTGTGACTCTCAGGGTACAAGATGATGATACTAACAATTGTGGTGCAGGATACTGACTCTCAGGGTACAAGATGATGATACTAACAATTGTGTTGCCGGATAGTGACTCTCAGGGTACAAGATGATGATACTAACAATTGTGGTGCAGGATAGTGACTCTCAGGGTAGAAGATGATGATACTAACAATAGTGGTGCAGGATAGTGACTCTCAGGGTAGAAGATGATGATACTAACAATTGTGGTGCAGGATAGTGACTCTCAGGGTACAAGATGATGATACTAACAATTGTGGTGCAGGATAGTGACTCTCAGGGTACAAGATGATGATACTAACAATTGTGGTGCAGGATAGTGACTCTCAGGGTACAAGATGATGATACTAACAATTGTGGTGCAGGATAGTGACTCTCAGGGTACAAGATGATGATACTAACAATTGTGGTGCAGGATAGTGACTCTCAGGGTACAAGATGATGATACTAACGATTGTGGTGCAGGATAGTGACTCTCAGGGTACAAGATGATGATACTAACAATTGTGGTGCAGGATAGTGACTCTCAGGGTACAAGATGATGATACTAACAATTGTGGTGCAGGATAGTGACTCTCGGGGTACAAGATGATGATACTAACAATTGTGGTGCAGGATAGTGACTCTCAGGGTACGAGATGATGATACTAACAATTGTGGTGCAGGATAGTGACTCTCAGGGTAGAAGATGATGATACTAACAATAGTGGTGCAGGATAGTGACTCTCAGGGTACAAGATGATGATACTAACAATTGTGGTGCAGGATAGTGACTCTCAGGGTACAAGATGATGATACTAACAATTGTGGTGAAGGATAGTGACTCTCAGGGTACAAGATGATGATACTAACAATTGTGGTGCAGGATAGTGACTCTCAGGGTACAAGATGATGATACTAACAATTGTGGTGCAGGATAGTGACTCTCAGGGTACGAGATGATGATACTAGCAATTGTGGTGCAGGATAGTGACTCTCGGGGTACAAGATGATGATACTAACAATAGTGGTGCAGGATAGTGACTCTCAGGGTACAAGATGATGATACTAACAATTGTGGTGCAGGATAGTGACTCTCAGGGTACAAGATGATGATACTAACAATAGTGGTGCAGGATAGTGACTCTCAGGGTACAAGATGATGATACTAACAATTGTGGTGCAGGATAGTGACTCTCAGGGTACAAGATGATGATACTAACGATTGTGGTGCAGGATTGTGACTCTCAGGGTACAAGATGATGATACTAACAATTGTGGTGCAGGATAGTGACTCTCAGGGTACAAGATGATGATACTAACAATTGTGGTGCAGGATAGTGACTTTCAGGGTACGAGATGATGATGCTAACAATTGTGGTGCAGGATAGTGACTCTCGGGGTACAAGATGATGATACTAACAATAGTGGTGCAGGATAGTGACTCTCAGGGTACAAGATGATGATACTAACAATTGTGGTGCAGGATAGTGACTCTCAGGATACAAGATGATGATGCTAACAATTGTGGTGCAGGATAGTGACTCTCAGGGTACAAGATGATGATACTAACGATTGTGGTGCAGGATTGTGACTCTCAGGGTACAAGATGATGATACTAACAATTGTGGTGCAGGATAGTGACTCTCAGGGTACAAGATGATGATACTAACAATTGTGGTGCAGGATAGTGACTCTCAGGGTACAAGATGATGATACTATCAATTGTGGTGCAGGATAGTGACTCTCAGGGTACGAGATGATGATACTAACAATTGTGGTGCAGGATAGTGACTCTCAGGGTACAAGATGATGATACTAACAATTGTGGTGCAGGATAGTGACTCTCGGGGTACAAGATGATGATACTAACAATAGTGGTGCAGGATAGTGACTCTCAGGGTACAAGATGATGATACTAACAATTGTGGTGCAGGATAGTGACTCTCAGGGTACAAGATGATGATACTAACAATAGTGGTGCAGGATAGTGACTCTCAGGGTACAAGATGATGATACTATCAATTGTGGTGCAGGATAGTGACTCTCAGGGTACGAGATGATGATACTAACGATTGTGGTGCAGGATAGTGACTCTCGGGGTACAAGATGATGATACTAACAATTGTGGTGCAGGATAGTGACTCTCAGGGTACGAGATGATGATACTAACGATTGTGGTGCAGGATAGTGACTCTCGGGGTACAAGATGATGATACTAACAATAGTGGTGCAGGATAGTGACTCTCAGGGTACAAGATGATGATACTAACAATTGTGGTGCAGGATTGTGACTCTCAGGGTACAAGATGATGATACTAACAATTGTGGTGCAGGATAGTGACTCTCAGGGTACGAGATGATGCTAACAATTGTGGTGCAGGATAGTGACTCTCAGGGTACAAGATGATGATACTAACAATTGTGGTGCAGGATAGTGACTCTCAGGGTACGAGATGATGATACTAACGATTGTGGTGCAGGATAGTGACTCTCGGGGTACAAGATGATGATACTAACAATAGTGGTGCAGGATAGTGACTCTCAGGGTACAAGATGATGATACTAACAATTGTGGTGCAGGATTGTGACTCTCAGGGTACAAGATGATGATACTAACAATTGTGGTGCAGGATAGTGACTCTCAGGGTACAAGATGATGATACTAACAATTGTGGTGCAGGATAGTGACTCTCAGGGTACAAGATGATGATACTATCAATTGTGGTGCAGGATAGTGACTCTCAGGGTACGAGATGATGATACTAACAATTGTGGTGCAGGATAGTGACTCTCAGGGTACGAGATGATGATACTAACGATTGTGGTGCAGGATAGTGACTCTCGGGGTACAAGATGATGATACTAACAATTGTGGTGCAGGATAGTGACTCTCAGGGTACGAGATGATGATACTAACGATTGTGGTGCAGGATAGTGACTCTCGGGGTACAAGATGATGATACTAACAATAGTGGTGCAGGATAGTGACTCTCAGGGTACAAGATGATGATACTAACAATTGTGGTGCAGGATTGTGACTCTCAGGGTACAAGATGATGATACTAACAATTGTGGTGCAGGATAGTGACTCTCAGGGTACGAGATGATGCTAACAATTGTGGTGCAGGATAGTGACTCTCAGGGTACAAGATGATGATACTAACAATTGTGGTGCAGGATAGTGACTTTCAGGGTACGAGATGATGATACTAACGATTGTGGTGCAGGATAGTGACTCTCGGGGTACAAGATGATGATACTAACAATAGTGGTGCAGGATAGTGACTCTCAGGGTACAAGATGATGATACTAACAATTGTGGTGCAGGATTGTGACTCTCAGGGTACAAGATGATGATACTAACAATTGTGGTGCAGGATAGTGACTCTCAGGGTACGAGATGATGCTAACAATTGTGGTGCAGGATAGTGACTCTCAGGGTACGAGATGATGATGCTAACAATTGTGGTGCAGGATAGTGACGCTGATACTTGGGGAATGTGATAATGATGATGAAATTCGAGGTGCTGAATAATGATGCTGACAGTTGGGGTACAGGATCATGACGCTCATAATTGGGGTATAGGATAATGACACTGACATTCGGGGTACAAGATAATGACTAGAGGTGAGCAAATATTTCAATGTTCGGTTTGGATTACGCTTGCAGAATTTGCAATATTCACCAATTTATTAGTCAAATATTCGAACGCCATTCACGTCAATGAGAGGCAAAAACAAACGCATGTGGAAGGAGGTGGCGGGGATCCTCACGTGCCTTCTCTTTCCTGGACGCTGTTCACACGTTAATTGCGGCACCTCACTGTCTAACGTTCATTTATACCGTGATGTCATGTATTGTAATGTGAATGTACTGTTTAGAGGATTAGGGCTAGAATAGGAACGTAGATAGTATAGGACAATAGGGGGTAGAATAGAGGGGGGCACAGTAGTGATAGAGGAAAGCATAGAACAGAGTAGGAGATAGGCAGCACAGGGGTTAAGTTAATGGGAGGGGCAGCAAAAAACAGGAAGTACAGTCAGGATGCTTCCTGAAGATCAGACGCCCAGGCATCTAGCCCAAGGGCAGGATGTGTGAGCAGTAGTGAAACAGAGTGTAATAGGCTGTGGGGATAAGTCTGCAGATGGCAGTAAGGGGCCCCAGGCTGGAGAACAGTGCCGACGGGCACCAGCTGGACAGAACCATCCCCATGCAGGATCCGGGGTCTAAGACAAGGATGGGAGCAGCTGAGATGGCATTCCCAGCACCCTTCCCAATTAGACCCCGATGAGGGGCTGATGAGCTGGTGACAGGAAAGGCACAGAGGGGACACGGATTGTCCAAGGAAACAGATGAGACACAGACTTTCCAAGGAAATAGATGGGACACGAATTGTCCAAGGATATACTTGAGCTTTCCAGGAAAGGAAAGCTGATGGAGAAGATAGAGCCTGTCCGGATGGCAGGGAGAGATAAGAAGATGCTCCTGTGTTTGCTGCGTGCTGCCTATGTGATGAAAGTACTGCTGTCCAGCAAAGTTGCATTGTTTGAAAAGACTGGTGACTCCGAAATGTTTTGTGAAGCTGGTGTGGTGACCGAGACCGATGGGACTCCAGCGATTGAAGTGAGTACTCTGCTGCACGCATCATACACACAACAGAAAAGATTTTATATTGCCTCTGTGGGGTGCCAGGGGTGAGAGCAATGCAGCTCGTTGCCAAAAATACCACCCTGGCCGCCTTACACATGCACAACACCTTATAACGGCCCCAAATGCTGCCAAAACACATCAAATGAGGGTCAGACACCAGGAAAGTGGCCTCAATTCACCCAGAGTACAGATTGTAGTATGTCACTGCAGCAATCAGCCAGGCATCAGGTATTGGGGTTGGGGACAGCATTTACAGCTTTCCAATGAATGGCACAGTATGGACGAGGTGGGTGAAGGATCAGTGTAGACCTCCTGTGCTGGGAGCCTGATACCACCTGTAACACCTCTACCTGCTTCCATGCTCAGCCACACTCAGGTGGCACAAATATCAGTTTTCTGGACTACAATTGTCAGAAACATCTAAGGATAGTAACACGGGTAGTTGAGTGCAAGGAAGTGGAGGCCTGACGGTGTCGGAGGCCTACTGCTACAGGCAACATGCATGAAGGAGACCCAACCAGGAGTCTATACATTTACAAAAATTACTGGCAGACACCACAAAAGTGGCATCAATTGCATTATAGTAGAACTAGTATAGCGGGGACCGACACCTCTTCCACTGCAGCCAACCCAGCCGATTGAGACTGTAATGGGCAAGGTGGTGGAACCACTCTGCCGTATCCCTCTGAAAGCCTGAAAGAGGATAACTAGGTGACCTAACAAATACCATATCGGACCAGTGGCAGCAGGTGAAAACTGCGACCCAAGGACGGACAAGGAGGTGGCACCAAATGCTACTCCTTGGCAGATCTACAGAAGATCGCAGCTGACCCCCTACAGTGGGTAGGCTGCTATGGCCCAAAGGAGGGATGAATGCAGGCAGGCACTGTAGGAACTCTGGAAACATGGGTGCAGATGAGACCAGCTGAGAAACAGAAAAGCACTGGCAATTGCTGGCTGGACCAGGTGTTAGATCGATAGGCACTGGCAGATGCGATCTGGACCGGCTGATGACAGAAGAGTACAGACAGGAATGAGCAGATGGACACAGACAGGTAAGAGCAGTGGCGTAGGAAGGGGGGTGCGGGGGGGGGGCAGTCCGCCCCGGGCGGCACAATGCGGGGGGCGGCCGGCGCTGCAGGAGAAGAAAAAAAAAAAAAAAAGACGCCCCTTTAAATATTCGGGCGGCGCCGTCCGCCGCCACAACCAGGGCCAGCTCCCCCCACCACCGGACCCCGCCCCCCGCTCTATACTCACCTCTCCTGGTTCCTGCGGCGCCGGCAGCTGCAGCGTCCTCTGACTCTGCGACGTCTCAGAGCAGAGGGCGCGATGACGTCACTACTGTGCGCGCCGCTCTGCCTCTCTGTCCTGAGCGTCGCAGAGCCGGAGAGACGCTGACTGCACCGGACCTGCGCTAGGAACGGGAGAGGTGAGGATTTTACTTTTTTTTTTTTTTCTTTATGTCTGACTGTCTGGGGCTGGGGCAATGCTGGACACACTGGGGCAATACTGGAGACCATGGGGCAGATTGCTGGACACACTGGGGCAGTACTGGAGACCATGGGGCAGATTGCTGGACACACTGGGGCAATACAGGAGACTATGGGGCAGATTGCTGGACACACTGGGGCAATACAGGAGACCATGGGGCAGATTGCTGGACACACTGAGGCAATACAGGAGACCATGGGGCAGATTGCTGGACACACTGGGGCAGTACTGGAGACCATGGGGCAGAATGCTGGACACACTGGGGCAGTACAGGAGACTATGGGGCAGATTGCTGGACACACTGGGGCAATACAGGAGACCATGGGGCAGATTGCTGGACACACTGGGGCAATACATGAGACCATGGGGCAGATTGCTGGACACACTGGGGCAATACAGGAGACTATGGGGCAGATTTCTGGACACACTGGGGCAATACTGGAGACCATGGGGCAGATTGCTGGACACACTGGGGCAGTACAGGAGACTATGGGGCAGATTGCTGGACACACTGGGGCAATACAGGAGACCATGGGGCAGATTGCTGGACACACTGGGGCAATACATGAGACCATGGGGCAGATTGCTGGACACACTGGGGCAATACAGGAGACTATGGGGCAGATTGCTGGACACACTGGGGCAATACTGGAGACCATGGGGCAGATTGCTGGACACACTGGGGCAATACAGGAGACCATGTGGCAGAATGCTGGACACACTGGGGCAATACAGGAGACCATGGGGCAGATTGCTGGACACACTGGGGCAATACAGGAGACCATGGGGCAGATTGCTGGACAACATGGGGGTAATATGCTGGACACACTGGGGGCAGGACTTGAGGCATGGGCAGAATGTAGATACGGGGCATGATTGGAGACACGGGGCAGGATTGGATCATGGGGCAGGACGGATACTATGGAGGCTGGTGGGGCAGGATGGGGAGATCATATGGGATAGAATGGATACTCATGAGGGCAGGATGCGAGAACATATGGCTGGAGCCAGGAATGAGAAACGGGGCCAGGGTGGGGAATATTATTACCATAGGGGCTAATTAAGGGATATTATTACTGCAGTGATGTATTTATTTTATTTTTTGAGTATACTGTTTTAAATGGGGGGGCGGTCCTGTTACTGTGCAGAGTGACACTATATCACCTTTTTTTCTTCATGTAATGTAGAAGTTGTGAAAAATTAAGTAATGTGTTCTGCAAGCGGAGCTCGAGACAACTGTGTTATTTCCTGCAGAAACGAGTCCTGGCTGGAAGGAATGATGGCGGTCTGTGCTGGATGAAAGATGAAGGACTTCACCTAGAGACGTCACTGGTGAGTCAGTGTTACCTATACACTGACACTATACACTGTATACTATATAGAGGTCCTGTGTATAATGTCACCAGTGATCTCTGTATTACCTCTACACAGACACTGCATACTAAGTACAGATCTCCTGTGAATACTGGCACTTATGGTGATAGTATTGTGTTTTTTTTTTTATTACTGATCAGTATTGTAGTATTCAGTCACTATGTGGTGGTAATATGTGGTCTGGAAATGGTGTTGTGGTATTTGTCCCTTGTACGTAGTATTATTCGGTCACTATGTGGCCTGGTCATGGTGTGGTGGTATTAAGTCACAGGTGTGGCATGTGGGGGTGACACCATTAGGCCCAGTTTAAGTTCTACAAAACAGGAAAACCGTTTTTGGTAACCTTTGTGTGTATTGAGCCGGGGGGGGGCGCCAAACTCGGGAACAGCCCCGGGCGGCAAAAGCTCTAGCTACGCCTCTGGGTAAGAGCAGATGGGTACAATATAGACAAGCAGACCTAGTGAACCTGGCAACTAGCAAGCATGCAAGGCAAACTAACAACGTACCTCAGATACCTCCATATTGGAGGAAAAGCCTTAAATAGAAAGTGTTGCCCAGCTATAGGATGGGAATACCTTAGGTTGATGCAGGCAGTCCCTTTAAGAGAATGGGAGTGTGCGAGTGCACCCTCTAAGCATAGTTCCCGATTCTACAACTGAACCTTGATGGACACATCAACACATAGGGGGCGAGATGAGGTGGTATGTGAGTGGGAGACACTGAATGTCCTGTCTGTTAGGTATGAGGAGATCCGACAAAGGGCCAAGACTGTAATGTCAACAGATGACAGTCCGTGGAAAGAGGGAATGGTCCACTGTGTCAAAGGCAGATGTCAGGTCCAGGAGATGATGGAGGACAAACTCGCGTCATTTTCATTTGGCGGTTAGTAGGTCGTTGGTGACTTTAGTCAGGGTAGTTTCTGTGGAATGGTGCGGTCTGAAGTCAGATTGTACGCGGTCAAAAAGGGAGCAAGAGGAGAGGTGGGAGGGCAGTTCAAAATGGACGTGTTGTTCCAGTAGTTTGCAGGTATAGGGGAGAAATGATATGGGATGATAGCGAGACACAGAGGATGGGTCAAGGGTGGGCTTTTTGATGATGGGTGTGATCGAGGTATGTTTCAATCAGGAGAGAAGGCATCATTTGTTAGTGGCAAGTTGAAGAGGTGGGTTAGGCTTGTGATGACGATTGTGGTAAAGTATGGAATGAGGTGAGACTTTATTGGGTCAAGTTCACAGGTCGTGAGGCAAAGTCTTCAGCTGAGATGAGAGGAGAGGGAGGGGGAGCTGGTGGACGCAGGAAAGAATTGTTCTGAAAAAAGTACTGAATAGTTGTTTAGGGTTGTGAGACAGGTATGATATGAGGTTTGTTTTGTGGCAGTGAGCAATTGTGCAGCATTTTTACATCTTCTGTTACTGGATGGGCAATTCCGCTCCCTTTCTTTAGCAGCCTTACAGCGCTACACTTTGTAGATGAGGGCCAGAAAGAGCATGTGCTCCAGTAAATTGCAAGTGTAGCACCCCAGGTAACCGGTTGCTACAGTAATGTTGCCTTTCCTTCGGTGAGGGTAATATCATGCTCAGAGGCAATGGAATTCCTTTTATCAGGTAAGGCACTCACATGCAACATATTCCAAATCCAGACCAGGAGGGGGAGCTCAGGACCCGGATTCATGGGAGCTTCCCTAAAATGTGGATATATGTCCTGGTCAGGAGTAGGAGTTAGCCAGTCTGAGAGGGACAGTAGATGAAGGCAGTCTGATAGAGACGGAGAAGGAAGTCTGAGAGAGCAGACAGAGAAGCCTGGCAGCCATGAGGGAGCTGCAGACTATGAAAGGACAGATAACCTGAGGGGTTGTATGTGGTGGAGCTTCAGAGGAATGGAGCAAAGGAGAGGAACAGGGCTCAGAGGGGAACTGTGACCGGGCACCCCCAGAGTCGAAGCGCAGTACCGGGTACCGGGAGCCCAAGGCCTTAGTGGAACTGTAGGACACCTGGCAGAGCCGGAGTGCTGAGAACTTTATGGGATTGGCCCACATCACACCTGAGACGCAGCAACACCTGAGGAGCTCGGGGCATGATAGAGTCCCTATAATAAGGCTCAAGCTGCCCGTCATGCAGGTACCTGTCTCAGGACAGGGGGAAAAGAGGACTCTGCAGAAAGCTTCAGTCAGCAGGGACTTCATATACAGCAGGCGCTAGATGGAAAGATTCACGGTCCGACTGGAAAAGGGAACCCTCCATTGCCTCTGGGCCGGCCGGGCCATACCATCATCTGCGCCTGATACCCTGGACTGTGGCCTGCCAACTATAGTAAACCAGGTAAACACTTACAAACTTGTGTCCTTTACTTATTGCCCAGCATACACCATCATCGCCTTACACCTTAGGACCCCTGGGGACCCTGCTTTCACCTGTGGGAAGTGTACCATCAATGCTGCAACAACATCCCCCAGAGGACCCCTTTAATGCAGCATTGGTCCCACTATTGACCGTACACCACAGGTGGCGTCACAACAGGCTTTACCACAATTCCCCTTATAAGATATTTCCCCTTTAATTGGATGTTCAGGGCCACAGACCAGGTCGCAGTCACCGTGACATCCCCTTTAAGACCGGACCCAGTACCGAGTACCCCACTGCCCTGGTAGGGCGCTCCACAAGTGCTACATCAAGTGGCCTCTGCTCCTCTTCCTCCACCATAACATCACACAGTACAGTCCTCAGTGGTGGCACCCCAATTACCCATTTGCCCCCACGTCACAACTCTATAACCGCCCAACTGACTGTTGGGAACCACAGAAGGCTGAGTCTGCAGATCTGTTCACACATTGTATGCCATGGGCTTAGGATGTGTACTCCAAAAATTCACAGAATCAAGAAGAGGAAATCATCTGCACTGACAAAGTTGGAGCCGATTGTCACAGTAATGTGAATATGCCATGTTTGAGTCTGCCTGAGTTTACAAAACACACACTGCGGGCTATTCCAACCCCCCCTTCTCTCACTCTGCCCGCTTGTGTGTGTGTGTGTGTGTGTGTGTGTGTGTGTGTAAAAGAATGTTTATTGTCCCTGCAAATAGAAGTCTCTGGGAAGGCTGCTCATTTCATCCCTCCTCCCATCTAGTACTAGTTGAAACTGGTATCGACCCTCTCAAAAGACATGAGTTTCTTTGTTCGATTAAAGTTACATATTACGATTTGGGCTAGAACTATACTAATTACATATTACGAATGGCCATCGGTAGATCTGTCAATCACTGTAAGTGCTAGCAGCTAAACGCAATGAGTGCAAAGTGCGGATTTCTCCTAAACAGAGTGGAATAGCTAGTCCAAGTGTGGACTCATTAGAAAGCTAAATTCAGTATAAGATGAGTGATGTGCGTGCCGTTACTCTGCTAAGTTCTCAAGGCAAGATATGATAATTATAAGTTTTGCAAGCAAATATGTAGCTCTGAGAAAAGGGGAGGGCGATGGTAACTCAACCCCCTTTAGTGATGTCACAGCCTACAAGTATAAGTTACTGCCTCGCAGCCCAGCCTTCAGTATTGCCTGAGAAGCTGTTGCACCAGGACCCGCTGATGAATTGGGATGTCTGCCTCTTCCCACCAGCATGGTTAGCTAGGACGATCTAAGCAGCATGTGAGTGTTTATCTTCTTTAATCCCTGTTTTTTATGCAATTGCTTGTACATACTTTAAATTGTCTCATATTGTAATACCATTATATACTTTTGTAAAACACTGCCTAATCTTTTTGGAGTAAAAGTTGTAATATTTACTAGCTTCGTTTTCCTTGCTCTAAAATATACCCCAAGTCCTCTGAAGTACATTTACAATACTAATTTGGGTTGGCTTCGGACCTCTCTGGTGAGAAATCAGAGCTGGTGGCAGTGAAATGTGTTGTGGGCTAGGCAGGTAACCTAAGGGTTATGATCCCTAGGGTTAGGGTTAGGATCCCTAGGGTTAGGGTCAGGGTTAGGATCCCTTAGGGTTAGGGTTAGGGTTAGGATCCCTAGGGTTAGGGTTAGGGTTAGGATCCCTAGGGTTAAGGTTAGGGTTAGGATCCCTAGGGTTAGGGTTAGGATCCCTAGGGTTAGGGTTAGGATACCTAGGGTTAGGGTTAGGATACCTAGGGTTAGGATACCTAGGGTTAGGGTTAGGGTTAGGATCCCTAGGGTTAGGGTTAGGATCCCTAGGGTTAGGGTTAGGATCCCTAGGGTTAGGATACCTAGGGTTAGGGTTAGGATCCCTAGGGTTAGGTTTAGGATCCCTATGGTTACTAGGGATCCTAACCCTAACCCTAACCCTAGCTATTTCTGCTTATAGTGGGTTTTCTAGTTGATTTTGATGATTGGCATCTGTCACACACTTCTCATCATGCGTTTCAAAAACGCAAACGCAGGAAAAAACGCATGTAAACGCGTCAAAACGCTACGTTTTTTTACCACATGCAAAAACGCATGCGTCTAAAAAACACAGCGTTTTAACGCATTTACATGCATTTTTTGCACCACATGCGTTTGCGTTAAAAACGCTGCGTTTTTTAACGCAAATGTGAAACTAGCCTTAGAAACAACAATACTATTGTTTTAACTCAGGAAGAGTTCAGAAATCAATATTTTGTGGAATAACCATTATTAATCCCAGCTTTCATGCGTCTCAGCATGCTTTCCACCAGTCTCTCACACTGCTCCTGGTACAATAATGTCAGCTCAGCCGTTCTTCTTTGTTTGATGGCTTGTGACTATCCATCTTTCTCTTGATTACATTCCAGAGGTTTTCAATGGGGTTCAGGTCTGGAGATTGGGCGGCCATGACAGGGACTTGATGTGGTGGTCTCCTAATTTTTGTCAGAGCTGTGTACGAGCTCGTAATATAGTATTATATCGTGTAGTATAGAACATTACTATATAGTGCAGTATTATATACTATAGTATGGTGTCGTGTTGTATATAACATTACTATCCAGTGCAGTATTATATACTACAGTATGGTGTTGTGTAGTATAGAACATTACTATATAGTGCAGTATTATATACTATAGTATGTTGTCGTGTAGCATAGAACATTACTATATAGTGCAGTATTATATACTGTAGTATGGTGTTGGGTAGTATAGAACAATACTATATAGTGCAGTATTATATACTATAGTATGGTGTCGTGTTGTATATAACATTACTATATAGTGCAGTATAATACACTATAGTATGGTGTTGTGTAGTATAGAACATTACTATATAGTGCAGCATTATATACTATAGTATGATGTCATAGTAACATAGTAACATAGTTAGTAAGGCCGAAAAAAGACATTTGTCCATCCAGTTCAGCCTATATTCCATCATAATAAATCCCCAGATCTACGTCCTTCTACAGAACCTAATAATTGTATGATACAATATTGTTCTGCTCCAGGAAGACATCCAGGCCTCTCTTGAACCCCTCGACTGAGTTCGCCATCACCACCTCCTCAGGCAAGCAATTCCAGATTCTCACTGCCCTAACAGTAAAGAATCCTCTTCTATGTTGGTGGAAAAACCTTCTCTCCTCCAGACGCAAAGAATGCCCCCTTGTGCCCGTCACCTTCCTTGGTATAAACAGATCCTCAGCGAGATATTTGTATTGTCCCCTTATATACTTATACATGGTTATTAGATCGCCCCTCAGTCGTCTTTTTTCTAGACTAAATAATCCTAATTTCGCTAATCTATCTGGGTATTGTAGTTCTCCCATCCCCTTTATTAATTTTGTTGCCCTCCTTTGTACTCTCTCTAGTTCCATTATATCCTTCATGAGCACCGGTGCCCAAAACTGGACACAGTACTCCATGTGCGGTCTAACTAGGGATTTGTACAGAGGCAGTATAATGCTCTCATCATGTGTATCCAGACCTCTATGTCATGTAGTATAGAACATTACTATATAGTGCAGTATTATATACTATAGTATGGTGTTGTGTAGTATAGAACATTACTATATAGTGCAGTATTATATACTGTAGTATGGTGTTGGGTAGTATAGAACATTACTATATAGTGCAGTATTATATACTACAGTATGGTGTTGGGTAGTATAGAACACTACTATATAGTGCAGTATAATACACTATAGTATGGTGTTGTGTAGTATAGAACATTACTATATAGTGCAGCATTATATACTATAGTATGATGTCGTGTTGTATATAACATTACTATATAGTGCAGTATAATACACTATAGTATGGTGTTGTGTAGTATAGAACATTACTATATAGTGCAGTATTATATACTGTAGTATGGTGGTGGTTAGTATAGAACATTACTATATAGTGCAGTATTATATACTATAGTATGGTGTCGTGTTGTATATAACATTACTATATAGTGCAGTATAATACACTATAGTATGGTGTCGTGTTGTATAGAACATTACTATATAGTGCAGTATTATATACTATAGTAAGGTGTCGTGTAGTATATAACATTACTATGCAGACAGTGCAGTATTATATACTACTAGATTGTGGCCCGATTCTAACGCATCGGGTATTCTAGAACATGCATGTCCCCGTAGTATATGGACAATGATGATTCCAGAATTCGCGGCAGATTGTGCCCGTCGCTGATTGGTCGAGGCAACCTTTATGACATCATCGTCGCCATGGCAACCATTATGACATCTACGTCGATACTGTGCCCGTCGCTGATTGGTCGAGGCCGCCAGACGCGGGATGTCTACGTCCTTTATGACATCATCGTCGCTGTGCCCGTCGCTGATTGGTCGAGGCCTGGCGGCCTCGACCAATCAGAGACGCGGGATTTCCAGGACAGACAGACAGACAGACAGACAGACAGACGGAAAAACCCATAGACAATTATATATATAGATAGTATGGTGTCGTGTAGTATATATCATTACTATATTGCAATATTATATACTATAGTATGGTGTCGTGTAGTATATATCATTACTTTATTGCAGTATTATATACTATAGTATGGTGTCGTGTAGTATAGAACATTACTATGCAGTGCAGTATTATATACTACTAGATTGTGGCCCGATTCTAACGCATCGGGTATTCTAGAATATGCATGTCCCCGTAATATATGGACAATGATGATTCCAGAATTCGCGGCAGACTGTGCCCGTCGCTGATTGGTCGAGGCAACCTTTATGACATCATCGTCGCCATGGCAACCATTATGACATCTACGTCGATACTGTGCCTGTCGCTGAATCAGAAACGTGAGATGTCTACGTCCTTTATGACATCATCGTCGCTGTGCCCGTTGCTGATTGGTCGAGGCCTGGCGGCCTCGACCAATCAGAGACGCGGGATTTCTACGTCGATGCTGTGCCGGTCTCTGATTGGTCGAGGCCTGGTGGCCTCGACCAATCAGAGACGCGGGATTTCCAGGACAGACAGACAGACAGACAGAAAGACAGAAAGACGGAAAAACCCTTAGGCAATTATATATATAGATAGTATGGTGTCGTGTAGTATATATCATTACTATATTGCAGTATTATATACTATAGTATGGTGTTGTGTTGTATATAACACTATATGGCAATAAACAAGAGCAAGTGTATGCATAAAGATAGGGATCACCGCAGAAAATTTAAGAATAACACAAATCTTTATTTAGAGAACAACATACACAGAAACATTTAAAAACATCTAAAAACATACATCAAAATAATGGGTCCACCATAATATCAGATAAATGCCAACAACAGTAAGCACCTCACACAGCTAGTACAAATTCTATCACCAATAGACATAAACAACCACCGATCATGATAGCCTACATATTATATATGTGCGCATTATACAAATAACTGCTCCAAAACACCGGGCAGACAGGTTGGTACATATGAGCCACCAGAAACTGTGGTCCCACACATATACAGTTAGGGCCAGAAATATTTGGACAGTGACACAAGCTTTGTTATTTTAGCTGTTTACAAAAACATGTTCAGAAATACAATTATATATATAATATGGGCTGAAAGTGCACACTCCCAGCTGCAATATGATAGTTTCCACATCCAAATCGGAGAAAGGGTTTAGGAATCATAGCTCTGTAATGCATAGCGTCCTCTTTTTCACGGGACCAAAAGTAATTGGACAATGGACTCTAACCCCTTTACCCCCAAGGGTGGTTTGCACGTCAATGACCAGGCCAATTTTTACAATTCTGACCACTGTCCCTTTATGAGGTTATAACTCCGAAACGCTTCAACGGATCCTGGTGACTCTGACATTGTTTTCTCGTGACATATTGTACTTCATGATAGTGGTAAAATTTCTTTGATAGTACCTGCGTTTATTTGTGAAAAAAACGGAAATTTGGCGAAAATTTTGAAAATTTCGCAATTTTCAAACTTTGAATTTTTATGCAATTAAATCACAGAGATATGTCACACAAAATACTTAATAAGAAACATTTCCCACATGTCTACTTTACATCAGCACAATTTTGGAACCAATTTTTTTTTTTTGTTAGGGAGTTATAAGGGTTAAAAGTTGACCAGCAATTTCTCATTTTTACAACAACATTTTTTTTTAGGGACCACGTCTCATTTGAAGTCATTTTGAGGGGTCTATATGATAGAAAATGCCCAAGTGTGACACCATTCTAAAAACTGCACCCCTCAAGGTGCTCAAAACCACATTCAAGAAGTTTATTAACCCTTCAGGTGTTTAATAGGAATTTTTGGAATGTTTAAATAAAAATGAACATTTAACTTTTTTACACAAAAAATTTACTTCAGCTCCAATTTGTTTTTTTTACCAAGGGTAACAGGAGAAATTGGACCCAAAAAGTTGTTGTCCAATTTGTCCTGAGTACGCTGATACCCCATATGTGGCAGTAAACCACTGTTTGGGCGCATGGGAGAGCTCGGAAGGGAAGGAGCGCTATTTGACTTTTCAATGCAAAATTGACAGGAATTGAGATGGGACGCCATGTTGCGTTTGGAGAGCCACTGATGTGCCTAAACATTGAAACCCCCCACAAGTGACACCATTTTGGAAAGTAGACCCCCTAAGGAACTTATCTGGATGTGTGGTGAGCACTTTGACCCACCAAGTGCTTCACAGAAGTTTATAATGCAGAACCGTAAAAATAAAAAATCATATTTTTTCACAAAAATTATATTTTTGCCCCCAATTTTTTATTTTTCCAAGGGTAAGAGAAGAAATTGGACCTCAAAAGTTGTTGTCCAATTTGTCCTGAGTACGCTGATACCCCATATGTGGCAGTAAACCACTGTTTGGGCGCATGGGAGAGCTCGGAAGGGAAGGAGCGCAGTTTGACTTTTCAATGCAAAATTGACAGAAATTGAGATGGGACGCCATGTTGCGTTTGGAGAGCCACTGATGTGCCTAAACATTGAAACCCCCCACAAGTGACACCATTTTGGAAAGTAGACCCCCTAAGGAACTTATCTGGATGTGTGGTGAGCACTTTGACCCACCAAGTGCTTCACAGAAGTTTATAATGCAGAACCGTAAAAATAAAAAATCATATTTTTTCACAAAAATTATATTTTTGCCCCCAATTTTTTATTTTTCCAAGGGTAAGAGAAGAAATTGGACCTCAAAAGTTGTTGTCCAATTTGTCCCGAGTACGCTGATACCCCATATGTGGCAGTAAACCACTGTTTGGGCGCATGGGAGAGCTCGGAAGGGAAGGAGCGCCGTTTGACTTTTCAATGCAAAATTGACAGGAATTGAGATGGGACGCCATGTTGCGTTTGGAGAGCCACTGATGTGCCTAAACATTGAAACCCCCCACAAGTGACACCATTTTGGAAAGTAGACCCCCTAAGGAACTTATCTGGATGTGTGGTGAGCACTTTGACCCACCAAGGGCTTCACAGAAGTTTATAATGCAGAGCCATAAAAATAAAACAAAATTTTTTTCCCACAAAAATTATTTTTTAGCCCCCAGTTTTGTATTTTCCCTAGGGTAACAGGAGAAATTGGACCCCAAAAGTTGTTGTCCAATTTGTCCTGAGTACGCTGATACCCCATATGTGGGGGGGAACCACCGTTTGGGCGCATGGGAGGGCTCGGAAGGGAAGGAGCGCCATTTGGAATGCAGACTTAGATGGAATGGTCTGCAGGCGTCACATTGCGTTTGCAGAGCCCCTAATGTACCTAAACAGTAGAAACCCCCCACAAGTGACACCATTTTGGAAAGTAGACCCCCTAAGGAACTCATCTTGATGTGTTGTGAGAGCTTTGAACCCCCAAGTATTTCACTACAGTTTATAACGCAGAGCCATGCAAATAAAAAATATTTTTTTTTCCACAAAAATTATATTTTAGCCCCCAGTTTTATATTTTTCCAAGGTTAGCAGGAGAAATTGGACCCTAAATGTTGTTGTCCAATTTGTCCTGAGTACGCTGATACCCGATATGTGGGGGGGAACCACCGTTTGGGCGCATGGGAGGGCTCGGAAGGGAAGGAGCATCATTTGGAATGCAGACTTAGATGGATTGGTCTGCAGGCGTCACATTGCGTTTGCAGAGCCCCTAATGTACCTAAACAGTAGAAACCCCCCACAAGTGACCCCATATTGGAAACTAGACCCCTCAATGAACTTATCTAGATGTGTTGTGAGAACTTTGAACCCCCAAGTGTTTCACTACAGTTTATAACGCAGAGCCGTGAAAATAAAAAATCTTTTTGTTTTCCCACAAAAATTATTTTTTAGCCCCCAGTTTTGTATTTTCCCAAGGGTAAGAGGAGAAATTGGTCCACAAAAGTTGTTGTCCAATTTGTCCTGAGTACGCTGATACCCCATATGTTGGGGTAAACCCCTGTTTGGGCACACAGGAGAGCTCGGAAGGGAAGGAGCACTGTTTTACTTTTTCAACGCAGAATTGGCTGGAATTGAGATCGGACGCCATGTCGTGTTTGGAGAGCCCCTGATGTGCCGAAACAGTGGAAACCCCCCAATTATAACTGAAACCCTAATCTAAACACACCCCTAACCCTAATTCCAACGGTAACCCTAACCACACCTCTAACCCTGACACACCCCTAACCCTAATCCCAACCCTATTCCCAACTGTAAATGTAATCTAAACCCTAACCCTAACTTTAGCCCCAACCCTAACTGTAGCCCCAACCCTAACCCTAACCCTAGCCCTAACCCTAGCCCTAACCCTAGCTCTAGCCCTAACCCTAGCCCTAACCCTAGCCCTAACCCTAGCCCTAACCCTAGCCCTAACCCTAACCCTAACCCTAGCCCTAACCATAGCCCTAACCCTAGCCCTAGCCTTAACCCTAGCCCTAACCCTAGCCCTAACCCTAACCCTAACCCTAGCCCTAGCCCTAACCCTAGCCCTAACCCTAGCCCTAGCCCTAACCCTAGCCCTAACCCTAGCCCTAACCCTAACCCTAACCCTAGCCCTAACCATAGCCCTAACCCTAGCCCTAGCCCTAACCCTAGCCCTAACCCTAGCCCTAACCCTAACCCTAACCCTAGCCCTAGCCCTAACCCTAGCCCTAACCCTAGCCCTAACCCTAGCCCTAACCCTAGCCCTAACCCTAGCCCTAGCCCTAACCCTAGCCCTAACCCTAGCCCTAATGGGAAAATGGAAATAAATACATTTTTTTTTATTTTTCCCTAACTAAGGGGGTGATGAAGGGGGGTTTGATTTACTTTTATAGCGAGTTTTTTAGCGGATTTTTATGATTGGCAGCCGTCACACACTGAAAGACCCTTTTTATTGCAAAAAATATTTTTTGCAATACCACATTTTGAGAGCTATAATTTTTCCATATTTTGGTCCACAGAGTCATGTGAGGTCTTGTTTTTTGCGGGACGAGTTGACGTTTTTATTGAAAACATTTTTGGGCACGTGACATTTTTTGATCGCTTTTTATTCCGATTTTTGTGAGGAAGAATGACCAAAAGCCAGCTATTCATGAATTTCTATTGGGGGAGGCGTTTATACCGTTCCGCGTTTGGTAAAATTGATAAATCAGTTTTATTCTTCGGGTCAGTACGATTACAGCGATACCTCATTTATATCATTTTTTTATGGTTTGGCGCTTTTATACGATAAAAACTATTTTACAGAAAAAATAATTATTTTTGCATCGCTTTATTCTCAGGACTATAACTTTTTTATTTTTTTGCTTATGATGCTGTATGGCGGCTCTTTTTTTGCGGGACAATATGACGCTTTCAGCGGTACCATGGTTATTTATATCTGTCCTTTTGATCGCGTGTTATTCCACTTTTTGTTCGGCGGTATGATAATAAAGCGTTGTTTTTTGCCTTGTTTTTTTTTTTTTTTTTTTCTTACGGTGTTTACTGAAGGGGTTAACTAGTGGGACAGTTTTATAGGTCGGGTCGTTACGGACGCGGCGATACTAAATATGTGTACTTTTATTGTTTTTTTTTTTTTATTTAGATGAAGAAATGTATTTATGGGAATAATATTTTTTTTTTTTTTCATTATTTTGGAATATTTTTTTTTATTTTTTTTACACATTTGGAAAATTTTTTTTTAACTTTTTTACTTTGTCCCAGGGGGGGACATCACAGATCAGTGATCTGACAGTTTGCACAGCACTCTGTCAGATCACTGATCTGACATGCAGCGCTGCAGGCTTCACAGTGCCTGCTCTGAGCAGGCTTCTGTGAAGCCACCTCCCTCCCTGCAGGACCCGGATCCGCGGCCATCTTGGATCCGGGGCTGGAGGAAGCAGCGAGGGAGGTGAGACCCTCGCAGCAACGCGATCACATCGCGTTGCTCCGGGGGTCTCAGGGAAGCCCGCAGGGAGCCCCCTCCCTGCGCGGTGCTTCCCTGCACCGCCGGCACATCGCGATCATCTTTGATTGCGGTGTGCCAGGGGTTAATGTGCCGGGGGCGGTCCGTGACCGCTCCTGGCACATAGTGCCGGATGTCAGCTGCGATAAGCAGCTGACACCCGGCCGCGATCGGCCGCGCTCCCCCCGTGAGCGCGGCCGATCGGCTATGACGTACTATCCCGTCCAGGGTCAGATAAGCCCAGGGCACCTCGACGGGATAGTACGTCTAAGGTCACAGAGGGGCTAAGGGCTGCAATTAACTCTGAAGGCGTCTCCCTCGTTAACCTGTAATCAATGAAGTAGTTAAATGGTCAGGGGTGGATTCCAGGTGTGTGGTTTTGCATTTGGAAGCTGTTGCTGTGAGCAGACAACATGCGGTCAAAGGAACTCTCAATTGAGGTGAAGCAGAACATCCTGAGGCTGAAAAAAAAGAAAAAATTCATCAGAGAGATAGCAGACATGCTTGGAGTAGCAAAATCAACAGTTGGGTACATTCTGAGAAACAAGGACTTGACTGGTGAGCTTGGGAACTCAAAAAGGCCTGGGCGTCCACGGATGACAACAGTGGTGGATGATCGCCGCATACTTAATTTGGTGAAGAAGAACCCGTTCACAACATCAACTGAAGTCCAGAACACTCTCAGTGAAGTAGGTGTATCTGTCTCTAAGTCAACAGTAAAGAGAAGACTCCATGACAGTAAATACAAAGGGTTCACATCTAGATGCAAACCATTCATCAATACCAAAAATAGACAGAAAAACACCTCAAGAAGCCAGCTCAGTTCTGGAAAAGTATTCTATGGACAGATGAGACAAAGATCAACCTGTACCAGAATGATGGGAAGAAAAAAGTTTGGAGAAGAAAGGGAACGGCACATGATCCAAGGCACACCACATCCTCTGTAAAACATGGTGGAGGCAACGTGATGGCATGGGCATGCATGGCTTTCAATGGCACTGGGTCACTTGTGTTTATTGATGACATAAGAGCAGACAAGAGTAGCCGGATGAATTCTGAAGTGTACCGGGATATACTTTCAGCCCAGATTCAGCCAAATGCTGCAAAGTTGATTGGACGGCGCTTCATAGTACAGATGGACAATGACCCCAAGCATACAGCCAAAGCTACCCAGGAGTTCATGAGTGCCAAAAAGTGGAACATTCTGCAATGGCCAAGTCAATCTCCAGATCTAAACCCAATTGAGCATGCATTTCACTTGCTCAAATCCAGACTTAAGACGGAAAGACCCACAAACAAGCAAGACCTGAAGGCTGCGGCTGTAAAGGCCTGGCAAAGCATTAAGAAGGAGGAAACCCAGCGTTTGGTGATGTCCATGGGTTCCAGACTTAAGGCAGTGATTGCCTCCAAAGGATTTGCAACAAAATACTGAAAATAAAAATATTTTGTTTGGGTTATGTTTATTTGTCCAATTACTTTTGACCTCCTAAAATGTGGAGTGTTTGTAAAGAAATGTGTACAATTCCTACATTTTCTATCAGATATTTTTGTTCAACCCTTCAAATTAAACGTTACAATCTGCACTTGAATTCTGTTGTAGAGGTTTCATTTCAAATCCAATGTGGTGGCATGCAGAGCCCAACTCGCGAAAATTGTGTCACTGTCCAAATATTTCTGGCCCTAACTGTACGAACACAGGTAGAGGTATAGGAAAATCAGCAACCGTAAAAATGGTAATCACCAATACACCTCCCACCTCAGTCCTAGAGTGAATCTTACCCAACCCAGCGCATACACCTATAAAAAGAATCCTAGACTGGCAGGCACATCAGATAAGTGAGGCTGTGTGGGTGCCAAGACCCACGCGTATCGACGCTCAAGGCATCTTTCTCAAGGTCAATGTAGTGCTGATCATGTTGTCCTCTGATATTTATAATCGTAAATAATCACAAAGACACCTACCCGGTGTGTAGGGGCATGGCGGCGCCGGTAATCCTACTCGGCGTGGAGGTATGTTTACTGCGCAGGTGCAGGGAAATATCCCAAGGGGCTGTTCGCGGTAGTCCGCGCAAGCACAGAATGCCTGCACAGTTCGTTCAGTATCCATGGGAACCGCCAACGCAAACCGCGTAAACGGCGCTCATGGGCATAAATAAAGTGCCTCCCAAGAGCACAAGAGTCCGGTAATATCAATATAGCACCCAAACGTAAGGATAGCTTAACTCCACAAACATAGGGGGATTTGTGCATATCCTCCGTTGCGGCAGTCGCGCATGCGCCCAAACAAGAAGCATATTCCCCCATTCCCAGGGTATACTCAGTTTCCACCCAAAGGTGTAGGCTGTGACCCTGGAGAATTCCAGCTGTCACACCCATCGACAACAAGGGGGATGCACAACAGTATAACGTAAGCATGCGTCCATCAAACAACCCTGGCCAGGGTACACACTCACATACCCACACAATCACTCCACTACAATATACTTGTCGTGACGAGGTCTTTAATGCACCTGCTCCAACCACCCACTACGTGGACGGGGAGCTGTAGCACCAAAGTCCATACAGAAATGTACTCTCGTACTATCATAGTGGTACTTGGAAGGAGGAGGAAATATCCCATAGGGCGAGAGGGAGGGGGGGTCGCACACGTGGACAAAGGACGAATCAAATTCCCATCATTGCCTTGGAGAGGGACAGAATGAAACCCACCCATCCAACACCAAGGTTTGGTGGGAAGAAATTGCTTTCTAGGGGTTTATCCTTCTCCCCTATGAGCACGTTGGACAAATTCGAGTTAACTAAGGACCTATATTTGTTCTGCAGACAACTAACTTTCAGGATGTTATATCAGAACCCTGCAGCGTTGGACATAGTAACATAGTAACATAGTAACATAGTTAGTAAGGCCGAAAAAAGACATTTGTCCATCCAGTTCAGCCTATATTCCATCATAATAAATACCCAGATCTACGTCCTTCTACAGAACCTAATAATTGTATGATACAATATTGTTCTGCTCCAGGAAGACATCCAGGCCTCTCTTGAACCCCTCGACTGAGTTCGCCATCACCACCTCCTCAGGCAAGCAATTCCAGATTCTCACTGCCCTAACAGTAAAGAATCCTCTTCTATGTTGGTGGAAAAACCTTCTCTCCTCCAGACGCAAAGAATGCCCCCTTGTGCCCGTCACCTTCCTTGGTATAAACAGATCCTCAGCGAGATATTTGTATTGTCCCCTTATATACTTATACATGGTTATTAGATCGCCCCTCAGTCGTCTTTTTTCTAGACTAAATAATCCTAATTTCGCTAATCTATCTGGGTATTGTAGTTCTCCCATCCCCTTTATTAATTTTGTTGCCCTCCTTTGTACTCTCTCTAGTTCCATTATATCCTTCCTGAGCACCGGTGCCCAAAACTGGACACAGTACTCCATGTGCGGTCTAACTAGGGATTTGTACAGAGGCAGTATAATGCTCTCATCATGTGTATCCAGACCTCTTTTAATGCACCCCATGATCCTGTTTGCCTTGGCAGCTGCTGCCTGGCACTGGCTGCTCCAGGTAAGTTTATCATTAACTAGGATCCCCAAGTCCTTCTCCCTGTCAGATTTACCCAGTGGTTTCCCGTTCAGTGTGTAATGGTGATATTGATTCCTTCTTCCCATGTGTATAACCTTACATTTATCATTGTTAAACCTCATCTGCCACCTTTCAGCCCAAGTTTCCAACTTATCCAGATCCATCTGTAGCAGAATACTATCTTCTCTTGTATTAACTGCTTTACATAGTTTTGTATCATCTGCAAATATCGATATTTTACTCTGTAAACCTTCTACCAGATCATTAATGAATATGTTGAAGAGAACAGGTCCCAATACTGACCCCTGCGGTACCCCACTGGTCACAGCGACCCAGTTAGAGACTATACCATTTATAACCACCCTCTGCTTTCTATCACTAAGCCAGTTACTAACCCATTTACACACATTTTCCCCCAGACCAAGCATTCTCATTTTGTGTACCAACCTCTTGTGCGGCACGGTATCAAACGCTTTGGAAAAATCGAGATATACCACGTCCAATGACTCACCGTGGTCCAGCCTATAGCTTACCTCTTCATAAAAACTGATTAGATTGGTTTGACAGGAGCGATTTCTCATAAACCCATGCTGATATGGAGTTAAACAGTTATTCTCATTGAGATAATCCAGAATAACATCCCTCAGAAACCCTTCAAATATTTTACCAACAATAGAGGTTAGACTTACTGGCCTATAATTTCCAGGGTCACTTTTAGAGCCCTTTTTGAATATTGGCACCACATTTGCTATGCGCCAATCCTGCGGAACAGACCCTGTCGCAATAGAGTCCCTAAAAATAAGAAATAATGGTTTATCTATTACATTACTTAGTTCTCTTAGTACTCGTGGGTGTATGCCATCCGGACCCGGAGATTTATCTATTTTAATCTTATTTAGCCGGTTTCGCACCTCTTCTTGGGTTAGATTGGTGACCCTTAATATAGGGTTTTCATTGTTTCTTGGGATTTCACCTAGCATTTCATTTTCCACCGTGAATACCGTGGAGAAGAAGGTGTTTAATATGTTAGCTTTTTCCTCGTCATCTACAACCATTCTTTCCTCACTATTTTTTAAGGGGCCTACATTTTCAGTTTTTATTCTTTTACTATTGATATAGTTGAAAAACAGTTTGGGATTAGTTTTACTCTCCTTAGCAATGTGCTTCTCTGTTTCCTTTTTGGCAGCTTTAATTAGTTTTTTAGATAAAGTATTTTTCTCCCTATAGTTTTTTAGAGCTTCAATGGTGCCATCCTGCTTTAGTAGTGCAAATGCTTTCTTTTTACTGTTAATTGCCTGTCTTACTTCTTGGTTTAGCCACATTGGGTTTTTCCTATTTCTAGTCCTTTTATTCCCACAAGGTATAAACCGCTTACACTGCCTATTTAGGATGTTCTTAAACATTTCCCATTTATTATCTGTATTCTCATTTCTGAGGATATTGCCCCAGTCTACCAGATTAAGGGCATCTCTAAGCTGTTCAAACTTTGCCTTCCTAAAGTTCAGTGTTTTTGTGACTCCCTGACAAGTCCCCCTAGTGAAAGACAGGTGAAACTGCACAATATTGTGGTCGCTATTTCCTAAATGCCCAACCACCTGCAGATTTGTTATTCTGTCAGGTCTATTAGATAGTATTAGGTCTAAAAGTGCTGCTCCTCTGGTTGGATTCTGCACCAATTGTGAAAGATAATTTTCTTGGTTATTAGCAGAAACCTGTTGCCTTTATGGGTTTCACAGGTTTCTGTTTCCCAGTTAATATCCGGGTAGTTAAAGTCCCCCATAACCAGGACCTCATTATGGGTTGCAGCTTCATCTATCTGCTTTAGAAGTAGACTTTCCATGGTTTCTGTTATATTTGGGGGTTTGTAACAGACCCCAATGAGAATTTTGTTACCATTTTTCCCTCCATGAATTTCAACCCATATGGACTCGACATCCTCATTCCCTTCGCTGATATCCTCCCTTAAAGTGGACTTTAGACAAGACTTTACATAGAGACAAACCCCTCCTCCTCTCCGATTTTTACGATCCTTTCTAAACAGACTGTAACCCTGTAAGTTAACTGCCCAGTCATAGCTTTCATCTAACCATGTCTCGGTTATTCCCACTATGTCAAAGTTACCTGTAGATATTTCTGCTTCTAGTTCTTCCATCTTGTTTGTCAGGCTTCTGGCGTTTGCGAGCATGCAGTTTAGAGGATTTTGTTTTGTTCCAATCTCCTCACTGTGGATTGTTTTAGAAATGTTCTTACCTCCCTTC
Organism: Ranitomeya imitator; assembly: GCF_032444005.1. Lineage (NCBI taxonomy): Eukaryota > Metazoa > Chordata > Amphibia > Anura > Dendrobatidae > Ranitomeya > Ranitomeya imitator. The sequence goes on along the minus strand of NC_091283.1, from coordinate 7,508,019 downwards.
TGAGTATGTTTTCCTGGGTCGTCTTTGTTCGAGTCTAATGTTTTTCTTCCCGTCCCCTCTTCTTCTAGTTTAACGCCCTCCTGATGAGTGTAGCGAGTCTTCTGGCGAATGTGTGTTTCCCAGGTTTGTTAAGGTGTAGTCCGTCTCTGGCGAGGAGTCCATCATACCAGTAATTCACACCGTGGTCCAGGAATCCAAATCCTTGTTGTCTGCACCATCGTCTTAGCCAGTTGTTTGCATCAAGGATCCTGTTCCATCTCCTGGTGCCATGCCCGTCTACTTGAAGGATAGAAGAAAAAACTACCTGTGCATCCAGTTCCTTTACTTTCTTCCCCAACTCTTCAAAGTCCTTGCAGATTGTCGGTAGGTCCTTCCTTGCCGTGTCATTGGTGCCAACATGTATCAGAAGAAATGGGTGGACGTCCTTGGAGTTGAAGAGCTTTGGTATCCTATCGGTCACATCCTTGATCATCGCACCTGGAAGGCAGCATACTTCTCTTGCAGTTATGTCCGGTCTGCAGATGGCTGCTTCTGTGCCTCTCAGTAGTGAGTCTCCCACCACCACCACTCTTCGTTGCTTCTTGGCTGTACTTTTTGCTGTCACTTGTTGCTGTGTGCCCTTTTCTTTTTTGCTTGCTGGTATTGCTTCATTCTTAGGTGTGCCATCTTCATCCTCTACAAAGATTTGATATCGGTTCTTCAGTTGTGTGGTTGGTGATTTCTCCATGGTCTTCTTGCTTCTTTTGGTCACATGCTTCCACTCATCTGCTTTTGGAGGTTCTCTGACACTTTTTGCACCTTCTGTGACCAGTAGAGATGCTTCTGTTCTGTCTAGAAAGTCTTCATTCTCTTTGATGAGTTTCAAAGTTGCTATTCTTTCTTCCAGACCCCGCACCTTTTCTTCTAAAAGGGCCACTAGTCTACACTTCTGACAGGTGAAATTGGATTCTTCTTCTGGTCGATCTGTGAACATGTAGCACATGCTGCAGCTCACCATGTAGGTTGTCACATCTGCCATGTTGCTCCTAGATCCTGCTGACTTGCTGTGTGTTTTCCTTCTTGTGTAATCTACTCAGCCAAGCTCTCTTGCAATAATGTCCTACAGGCAAAAATTTGCGCGCCGTAAGGCGCGCGGATTGGTGATGCTTTCGAAGCAGCTGGTCCCGGCTGTACCCAATGATCTTCTAGCTTAGGGAGACTTCGCTTCTCCCAGAAGGCACCTGGAATATGCAAATTAGCCTCCTGAAGCTTGAATCCCTGGTTTGGTGATGCTTTCGAAGCAGCTGGTCCCGGCTGTACCCAACGATCTTCTAGCTTAGGGAGACTTCGCTTCTCCCAGAAGGCACCTGGAATATGCAAATTAGCCTCCTGAAGCTTGAATCCCTGGTTTGGTGATGCTTTCGAAGCAGCTGGTCCCGGCTGTACCCAACGATCTTCTAGCTTAGGGAGACTTCGCTTCTCCCAGAAGGCACCTGGAATATGCAAATTAGCCTCCTGAAGCTTGAATCCCTGGTTTGGTGATGCTTTCGAAGCAGCTGGTCCCGGCTGTACCCAACGATCTTCTAGCTTAGGGAGACTTCGCTTCTCCCAGAAGGCACCTGGAATATGCAAATTAGCCTCCTGAAGCTTGAATCCCTGGTTTGGTGATGCTTTCGAAGCAGCTGGTCCCGGCTGTACCCAACGATCTTCTAGCTTAGGGAGACTTCGCTTCTCCCAGAAGGCACCTGGAATATGCAAATTAGCCTCCTGAAGCTTGAATCCCTGGTTTAACGGACATGGACCGACAATTATTACGGGACCTAACGGATCTGCTAGAAGAAAGCGAAAACTACCAAGGTAGGCGGAAGTTTGATGGAAGGCTGCCTTTGCAAGCAACTCCATCTTTTGCCCTCTTCCCCGCTATTCAAATTTTTTTTTAAAAAGTTAGTAGAGACATCCAGGATATGAGGCTAGACAGACTGGGCCATAACAATCTATCAGATGTGGAAAGACGAGCACTCAGGGGACTGAGATCCAATGAGGCTTTTGAGATCAAAGAGGCAGATAAGGGGGGCAACATAGTGCTGTGGCCTAAGGAGATGTATTGCAAGGGAGGCAAGGAGACAACTGGATAATCCGCGGCATTATGTTGCCCTACCCTCGGATCCAACCCCAATATTCAAATCCAGTTTGCATGGACTTCTAAGGTGTGCTCATGATCAGGGCATTATCAGTAAAAAAGAACTGGACTTTTTGACGGTGAGACACCCGGTGGTTCCGACGTTCTATATGTTACCAAAAGTGCATAAATCCTAGTCGGAGCCACCGGGTAGACCCATCGTTTCGGGGATTGGGGGGCTTTATGAAAAGTCATGTATTTATTTGGACTTCTTTCTGCAGCCTATTGTGCTCAAATTGGACTCCTACATACGGGATTCTTCATTCCTCATCCAGCAGTTGGACCCCCTGGTGTTACCTGAGGATACCATCCTGGCCACACTTGATGTGGAGGCGCTATACACTAACATCAGCCATGACCTTGGTATTGCAGCTGTGGGGTACTTTTTGGACAAGTTTACAACAGGGAATAGGGGCCATGACTCGTTTGTACTAGACCTCCTCAGAATTATTTTGGAGAAAAACTATTTTGTTTTTGACAGGGTCTATTACAAACACACCTAAGTATATCCCATACATAAGGCCATGAAGCAATATGCCAAATAAATCACCAAAAAAGAATCTTCATATACGGCCAGTAAAATAAACATAATCTTTATTAAATCTTATTAAAATACATATACCAGTACAACAAGTACATAACCACAGGCACAGGTAACAGTAGGTGGGACACCCTAGGTAATGACTCCAAAGTTAACAAGAATATATATAATACATATGATAACTTACAAAAGATGTGATGCAACAATAAACACAGGTACCATGTCTGACAACTGTGTGACCATGCAATCCAGGACGAAGCATTTCCATGCGAAACGCGCGTCGGGTGCGGTGGGTCCTCAGGAGTGCTCCTTGGTAAATATGTCTTAGTACTGACTTTTCATACACTTGTATTTTTACTATCTTTTGCTCCGTGCCTGAAGATTGCATGGTCACACAGTTGTCAGACATGGTACCTGTGTTTATTGTTGCATCACATCTTTTGTAAGTTATCATATGTATTATATATATTCTTGTTAACTTTGGAGTCATTACCTACTGTTACCTGTGCCTGTGGTTATGTACTTGTTGTACTGGTATATGTATTTTAATAAGATTTAATAAAGATTATGTTTATTTTACTGGCCGTATATGAAGAGATTCTTTTTTGGTGATTTTTTTAGGGTCTATTACAAGCAGGTGTCTGGTACAGCTATGGGGGCGAGGTGTGCGCCCCCTTACACAAACCTCTTTATGGGGTGGTGGGAGGAGACCCAGGTGTACAAGAATCGGAACTATCGGGAGCACGTTTTAAAATGGTACCGCTTTATTGATGACATTGTTATCTTGTGGACAGGCACTGTGGAAACCCTGGAAGACTTCATTATGGAGTTAAACACCAATCAATGCGGTATCCGGTTGACGGCGTGCCATTCCGATAGCATGGTGGAGTTTCTGGATTTGAGGATCGTGATCAAGAACCGTCGGATCACTACAACCCTCTTCCGTAAGAAAACTGCCATGAATAACATCTTGCACTACTCCAGCTTCCATCCAAACCATCTACAAAATAGTATCCCAAAGAGACAGTTCCTTCATGTCAGGAGGAACTGTAGTACCATGACAAGTTTCCAGGAGGAATCAAAAACTGCTTACAAAACGCTTTCAGGAACGGGGGTACCCAAGGAAAGTTGTCTCGAGAGCATTCGAGTTTTCTCGGCAAAAACCAAGGGAGGATTCCCTCATGACAAAACAGAGAAACAACAAGAACCAACTCAGTTTGATCACGAGGTAATCAGTGGAAAGATGTTTACCATATAATGGAGTCCAATTGGGGGATCCTACTCAGCGATACGAGATTGAAGATAATTATCCCGAATAGACCAAGGATGGTGGCAAGGAGAGCGTCTAAAATGAAGGACTGCCTGACTAGGAGCCACTTCAAGCGACCGACGACCAGAACATGTGCAGGTAAAACCATTATTGGGTCATACCCTTGTGGTAGCTGCTCCATTTGTCCACTCATGCTGGCCGATGTGGGGACTTGTATCCCGTCTCTGCCCTTCTGGGTTAAATCAAAATCCTACTTTAACTGCCGTACGAGGAATCTGGTGTATGCTCTTATCTGTGGGTGCCAAAAAATCTATGTTGGTCAGACCACCCAAGAGTTGCGCCGCAGGGTGCAACAGCATATTTCGAACATCACTATGGCCAAAGTTGATAGGGAGAAAGGGAAGCAGATTACCTCGGTGGTAACCCATTTTCTGGAATTCCATAATGGCAGCCATAGGACCCTTCGTGTTATGGGCTTAGAGGGGGTGACCTCTAGTATTAGGGGTGGCGGGCTGACGGATGAGCTGCTGAGAAAAGAGTCCCGTCTTATTTTTGAACTAAAGAGCTTGGCACCGGGCGGACTAAATGAAGAGCTATTGTACACGGGTTTCTATAAAAGGACTTAGACTCTGTGATCTATGACCGCCTTGTGGTTTCCCGTGCACTTTGATCTGGTGGTGCGGGTGGTCTGTGGGCTTCACTTCTTTTATTGATCCTTGGTTTTTATTCTAGGTGATGCAAGGGGTTCGGTGACTATCGACAGTCTGACCGGATGGAACGGATCTATAGCCCTGATTTGAACTTGGAAAAGAAATCCTATACTATATTGCAGTATTATATACTATAGTATGGTGTTGGGTAGTATAGAACATTACTATATAGTGCAGTATTATATACTATAGTATGGTGTTGGGTAGTATAGAACATTACTATATTGCAGTATTATATACTATAGTATGGTGTTGTGTTGTATATAACACTATATAGTGCAGCATTATATACTATAGTATGGTGTTGGGTAGTATAGAACATTACTATATAGCGCAGTGTTATATATTATGGGATTGTGCGGTATAGAATATTAGTACATAGCATAGTACAGATGGATGGAGGACAAGGCCCATTGAAGTGAATAGATAATTCCAGCCATGTATTCTCCAAGCATGGGGCCGGCTGAACAACAGCAGAGAACAAAAGCTTAGATCTCCTGATAAACTATTTATGAAGTGACCCGGTATCTTTCATATCACAGATTCACTCTTGCATGCTGCATGCATATCAGAATAAATGTACCGCCTCAGCAGGAATCCTAAGTCCAGGACATGTCATGGCCGCATAAGCGAAAGAAAACAAAGAAAAAACAAAACAAAAAACAAAGAGGCATAACTAATAATGAAATAAATGCATAGAAATTATTAGAATTCAGTAACTGGAATATGAATATTATAATACAGAATATATGAAATAAATTACAAATTATAAATTATATATATAAATATTACAGTAAATGAAAAGTGCATATACAAAAGTATGATAAAATAATATGGACAGTCATGGCCGAAAGTGTTGGCACCCTTGAAATTGTTCCAGAAAATGAAGTATTTCCCCCAGAAAATAATTACAATTACACGTTAAAAAAGTTAATGCACATTTTCTTCCTTTGTGTGTATTGGAATAACAAGAAAAAAAAGAGGCAAATTGGACATAATTTCACACAAAACCCCAAAAATTGTCCGAACAAAATTGTTGGCACCTTTCCAAAATTGTGAGTAAACAACTTCGTTTCAAACATGTGATGCTTGTACACACTCACCTGTGGCAAGTAACAGGTGTGGGCAATATGAAAATCACTCCTGAAACCAGATAAAAAAGGAGGCATTGACTTGATCTTTGTATCGTGTGTCTGTGTGCGCCACACTAAGCAAGGAGAATAGAAAGAGGAGAGGAGAACTGTCTGAGGACTTGAGAACCAAAAATGTTGAACAATATCAACAATCTCAAAGTTACAAGTCCACCTCTAGAGATCTTGATGTTCCTTTGCCCTGGGTGTACAATATAATGAAGACGTTTACAACCCATGGCACTGTAACTAATCTCCCTGGAGGTGGACGGCAGAGAAAAATTGATGAAAGGTTGTAACGCAGGATAGTCTGGATGGTGGATAAGCTCCAAGCATTTCCAAAGAAATCCAAGCTGTCCTGCAGGCTCAGGGGGCATCAGTGTCAGTGCGAACTGTCTGTCCACATGTGAATGAAATGAAATGCTATGGCAGGAGACCAAGGAGGACTCCATTGCTGACACAGATACATAAAAAAGCTAGACTACAGCTTACCAAGATGAATGTGAGTAGGCCTACATCCTTCTGGGAAATCGTCTTGTGGACAAATGAGACCAAGATAGAGCTTTTTGGTAAAGCACATCATTCTACTGTTTACTTAAAACAGAATGAGACCTAAAAAAGAAAAGAAAACTGTACCTATAGTCAGACATGGTGGAGGATCACAGATGTTTTGGGGATATTTTGCTGCCTCTGGACGAAATTTAAAATTAGTAAAGGATTTTGGGTGGCAATATAGTGTCCAGTGTTAGAATGGTTGGTTTATGGCTCTTCCAGCAGGACAATGACCCCAAATATAGTTTAAGAAGTGTATCCTCACCCACCCCCTGCAGACTGTGAGCCCTCGCGGGCAGGGTCCTCCCTCCTTATGTACTCGTGTGCCTTGTTATCTGCTCATGTTTAATGTATTTGTCTATATTTGCCCCGTATTCACATGTAAAGCGCCATGGAATAAATGGCGCTATAAAAATGTATAATAATAATAATAATAATAAAGAAGCCCCCAGAAATGGATGGAAACAAAGCGCTGGAGAGTCCTGATGTGGCAGCAATGAGTCCGGATCTAAATCCCACTGATCACCTGTGGAGAGATCTTAAAGTTGCTGTAGGGAGAAGACGTCTTCATATATGAGAGCCGGGAGCAGTTTGCAATATGAGTGATCCAAACCTCCAGCTGAGAGGAGTAAGAAGCTTAATGACGGTTATAGGAAAGGATTGATTGGAGTTATTTATTCCAAAGGGCGCAACCAAATATTAAGCGGAGGGAGCCAACAATTTGGGGGATTTTGTGTGAAATTATGTCCAATTTGCTTTTTTCCCCCTCTTTTTTTTGTGTTGTTCCAATACACAGAAAGGAAATAACCACGTGCATAACAAAACAAGTATAACTGCAATCATTTTCTGGGAGAAATACTATGTATTCATAAGAAAGGTAAATTACAGCAATCCTTATGTAAAGAATTCATTTTTTTTACATTGAAAAGCAATTCTAACATTAATTTTGTATAGATAAAAAAATACATCCAACATTCTTGTAAGTTTAAAAAAAAATGAAAAAAAAAATATAAGACTTAAAAAAAATGTTTCGTTCCTGGCAGGTTGCACATGCTATATGATTCCCTTCATATATGAATGCATTAAACAAGCTTCTGTAACCTCTCATACTGTGGACGGGGCAGGAGGAGAGAGGTCGCACGGATTCCAAGACATCTGTATTTCCATCAGGAACAATAGGAAACGGCAATGGCAGGAAAGGTTTGAAGGCCTTGAATTCCCTCCTACCAGCCTCCCGGTGTGCTACTTTACAATGAATTTATCTTTATACATTCATTATATATAAAATAAGAAGTCTCTTACAAACCTCAAAGGAGGAAGAGATTTTTTTCCCAGGATGATCGTTGCCGTGGGCTTCGTCCTTCGCAGTAATTGACAGCCATCACCAGAAGGTAAAGGAGTCAACGCTCTTTTAATGTTGCGCCAGGTTTTTGTTATCACTCATGTGAATGGATGGCGTGGCGGCCTCACAGCGCTTCCCGTAAACATCATATAAATGGAATGATAATGAAGCGCGTCGTGATGGCGAGCCAGCCTTCCTTACCCAACAAGGTCATGACCCGATACTTCCCGCTGACTTTTATAATGATCCGCGACTCTTCTCGCACTTGTCTTGTTTGGTAAACTCTTACATGCTTACGCCACCATTTCGATGATTCGCGTGATGATCTTGTCAGAAGGAAATCTCGTCCTACTCAGGTTAATCAAGAGTCTCGTCTCTTCATAAGAAAAGGCGCCGAACTGTAAAGCAAATCTTGGCTAAAATATACAAGTCATGTAAGGGCGGCTTATAAGTGATTGATCATGGCTTGTTTTCGGAATATGCTTTAAATAATTGAGTAAACAGAATCCCCGAGAGGAGAGGATTTCCCACAGTGAGAAATTGCTCACCCTTCAGGTATAGTTCAGGCATACTATTATATTTAATGCTCAATCCTCCAATTCCCTCCACATTTTCCACCACCGTAAAACATTTAATGTCCTTCTGGTTGTGCACTGGGACGGACTGGGGTGCAGTTTCCATAAGGTTCGCTGGTTTTATCTCTTCATATGTCAGTAAGAAGTACGGACATGGCCAAAGATTAGAATTTCCAGGTTGTGTTGAAACTAGAAACATAATGAACAGGATATATTTGTTATAAACAGAATATACGGCAAAAGCCAGCTCACCGATCATTGCAAGAAGCCCGGAACTTCGTCCTGACAAGACGCAGTAGGATTCCATAAACGAAAAGAGAATGGTTCCATGTCACAGGCTGTGACAAAGACCGCTGTGTCGGTCGAAACGCGTTGCCTACCTCGCATGTGCTATGGTGCTGTCCCAGGAGTTGTTTCTCCATTTTAAAAGTTGGAATAAATTTTCATGATTTTACTGAAGCTGGAACCATTCTCTTTTCGTTTAGTATATATTTGTCACCAGGGTCAGAACCAGAACATATCTGAAACAAGGTCCAGAAAGAGGCCAGGACCAGAACCAGAACATACCAGCAACAGGGTTCAGAGCGTGGCCATGATCAGAAACGGGGCAAACCAGGACAATTATCCTGAGATAATCCAGTGTCAGAATCAGAATATAAATATAGTACACAGGGTCCAGACATAGGTCAGAATTAGAACCAAAACATTCCAAGAAAATAGTCAAGAGATAGGCCAGGGTCAGAATCAGAAGATACCAGGAACAGGGCACAGAATGAGGTCAAGTTCAGAATCACCGGTGTATTCCGCGTTGAGAGCACCGATACGCCGCCAATTGAATCACCACTGGGCAGACCCAACGCTACGCTGAGGCCACAGAGAATACTCGGGACACACCGAAGTCGGTAACCATATTCTCAAACGGACCCACAGGGGGATCGTATTTATTAAACATACTATGAGTTGCTCCACTCTGGCACCACGCTCAGAAAAGTCTTCACAGATTTTGACAACAACAACATATGGGTTTCTCTGGCCTTATATTGGATTCCTTTCGGGTCATATACCCATTTAGTACTCATAATTACTACAATGGAAATCCTTATTGCAACAACGTACCTGATGAAGATCCATTTGGGGACCGAAACGTTGTTATTATTTCTCTGGACTGCATTAAAATATCTTCATATCTAACAAAAGTTGAGTGTCAAGTTACATATTTCTAAGTTCAGAATTAGGGCAAACTAGGAAAACAGTCCCGAGATAGGCCACGCTGAAAACCAGAAGATACCATGCACAGGGTTCGGAGAGAGGCCAGGGTTAGCCTCAGAAAATACCAGGGACTGGATCCAGAAACAGGCCTGGATCAGAATCAGAAGATGACGGGAAGAGGTTACAGAGACATACCAAGATCAGAACCAGAATACACCAGGAACAATGTACAGAGAGTAGCAATGATCAGAGCCAGAAGAAACCAGGAAAATAGTCCAGAGATAAGCCAATGTCAGAACCAGAAGAGATGATACACAGGATCCAGAGATAGGCCAGGGCTAGAAACAAAGCATAGCAGGAAGATATTCAATAGATCTGATTGTAACCCTATCCTAAGATACCAGGAACAGAGTTCAAATAGAGGTCAGGTTCAGAGCCTGGACATACTAAGAAAATAGTGCAGATATAGGCCATGCTGAGTATTAAAAGATACCACACACGGGGTCCAGAGAGAGGCCAAGGTTAGAACCCAAATATACCAGCGAGGGATCTAGAAACAGACCAGGATCATAATCAGAAGATACCAGGAAGAGGGTATAGGGATGAGCCAAGATCATAACCAAAATATGCGAAGAACAAGGTCGAGAGAAGAAAGGATCAGAACTAGAACAAACAAGGAAAATAGTAAAGAAATAAGCCAGTGTCAGAACAAGAAGATATGATAGAGTGTCCAAAGATAGGCCGATGTTAGAACCAAGATGTGATGTAGAAATACTTGGCACTCACATAGGTGTATTCAAGAACTTATTTATTGAATGAAGAATTTTCAGAAACAAAAACAAATCTGTTTCGGTCAATACCTGAACTTCATCAGTCATCTAGAGGAGATCTGTGTGGTAGCACTGTGTGAGGGTCTGCAGTGCCCACTGCTAAGACAGGAAGCGCAGTTGGAACCAAGACAAACCAGGAAAATAGTCAAGAGATAGGCCAAGGTCAGACTCAGAAGATGTCAGGAACAGGGTCCAGAAAGAGGTCAGATTCAGAACCAGTACATACTTGAAAAATTGACCAGACATCGGTCATGCTGAGAACCAGAAGATACAATACACAGGATCCAGAGAGAGGCCAGTGTTAGAGCCAGAAGATACCACAGACTGGGGCCAGAATCAGGCCCGGATCAGAATCAGAAGATGCCCAGAAGAGAGTCCAGTGACATACCAAGTTCAGAACCAGAATATACTAAGAACAATGTCCAGAGAAAGGCCAGGATCAGAACTAAAACCAAAACATACCAGGAAAATAGTAAACATAAGCCAAAACCAGAAGATACGATAAACAGGATCAAGAGATAGGCCAGGGTTAGAACCAAAACATAGTAACATATTAACAAAGTTAGTAAGGCCGAAAAAAGACATTTGTCCATCCAGTTCAGCCTATATTCCATCATAATAAATCCCCAGATCTACGTCCCAACAAACGTCCTGAAACATACCAGGAAAATAATCAAAAAAGGCGCCATAGGAGATATCAGAAACAGGGTCCATAGAGCGGCCTGGGTGAGGTCAGAAGTTATCGGGAAGCCGGCCCAGAACCAGGGGACATTGGGTGCAGTGCCTGGGAGTCTCACATTCATTTCTATAGAAGTTATCAGGAAGCCGGCCCAGAACCAGGGGACATTGGGTGCAGTACCTGGGAGTCTCACATTCATTTCTATAGAAGTTATCGGGAAGCCGGCCCAGAACCAGGGGACATTGGGTGCAGTGCCTGGGAGTCTCACATTCATTTCTATAGAAGTTATCGGGAAGCCGGCCCAGAACCAGGGGACATTGGGTGCAGTGCCTGGGAGTCTCACATTCATTTCTATAGAAGTTATCGGGAAGCCGGCCCAGAACCAGGGGACATTGGGTGCAGTGCCTGGGAGTCTCACATTCATTTCTATAGAAGTTATCGGGAAGCCGGCCCAGAACCAAGGGACATTGGGTGCAGTGCCTGGGAGTCTCACATTCATTTCTATAGAAGTTATCGGGAAGCCGGCCCAGAACCAGGGGACATTGGGTGCAGTGCCTGGGAGTCTCACATTCATTTCTATAGAAGTTATCAGGAAGCCGGCCCAGAACCAGGGGACATTGGGTGCAGTGCCTGGGAGTCTCACATTCATTTCTATAGAAGTTATCAGGAAGCCGGCCCAGAACCAGGGGACATTGGGTGCAGTGCCTGGGAGTCTCACATTCATTTCTATAGAAGTTATCAGGAAGCCGGCCCAGAACCAGGGGACATTGGGTGCAGTACCTGGGAGTCTCACATTCATTTCTATAGAAGTTATCAGGAAGCCGGCCCAGAACCAGGGGACATTGGGTGCAGTGCCTGGGAGTCTCACATTCATTTCTATAGAAGTTATCGGGAAGCCGGCCCAGAACCAGGGGACATTGGGTGCAGTGCCTGGGAGTCTCACATTCATTTCTATAGAAGTTATCGGGAAGCCGGCCCAGAACCAAGGGACATTGGGTGCAGTGCCTGGGAGTCTCACATTCATTTCTATAGAAGTTATCAGGAAGCCGGCCCAGAACCAGGGGACATTGGGTGCAGTGCCTGGGAGTCTCACATTCATTTCTATAGAAGTTATCGGGAAGCCGGCCCAGAACCAGGGGACATTGGGTGCAGTGCCTGGGAGTCTCACATTCATTTCTATAGAAGTTATCAGGAAGCCGGCCCAGAACCAGGGGACATTGGGTGCAGTGCCTGGGAGTCTCACATTCATTTCTATAGAAGTTATCGGGAAGCCAGCCCAGAACCAGGGGACATTGGGTACAGTGCCTGGGAGTCTCACATTCATTTCTATAGAAGTTATCAGGAAGCCGGCCCAGAACCAGGGGACATTGGGTACAGTGCCTGGGAGTCTCACATTCATTTCTATAGAAGCTATCGGGAAGCCGGCCCAGAACCAGGGGACATTGGGTACAGTGCCTGGGAGTCTCACATTCATTTCTATAGAAGTTATCAGGAAGCCGGCCCAGAACCAGGGGACATTGGGTGCAGTGCATAGGAGTCTCACATTCATTTCTATAGAAGTTATCGGGAAGCCGGCCCAGAACCAGGGGACATTGGGTACAGTGCCTGGGAGTCTCACATTCATTTCTATAGAAGTTATCGGGAAGCCGGCCCAGAACCAGGGGACATTGGGTGCAGTGCCTGGGAGTCTCACATTCATTTCTATAGAAGTTATCAGGAAGCCGGCCCAGAACCAGGGGACATTGGGTGCAGTGCCTGGGAGTCTCACATTCATTTCTATAGAAGTTATCAGGAAGCCGGCCCAGAACCAGGGGACATTGGGTGCAGTGCATAGGAGTCTCACATTCATTTCTATAGAAGTTATCGGGAAGCCGGCCCAGAACCAGGGGACATTGGGTGCAGTGCCTGGGAGTCTCACATTCATTTCTATAGAAGCTATCGGGAAGCCGGCCCAGAACCAGGGGACATTGGGTGCAGTACCTGGGAGTCTCACATTCATTTCTATAGAAGTTATCAGGAAGCCGGCCCAGAACCAGGGGACATTGGGTGCAGTGCATAGGAGTCTCACATTCATTTCTATAGAAGTTATCGGGAAGCCGGCCCAGAACCAGGGGACATTGGGTGCAGTGCCTGGGAGTCTCACATTCATTTCTATAGAAGCTATCGGGAAGCCGGCCCAGAACCAGGGGACATTGGGTGCAGTGCCTGGGAGTCTCACATTCATTTCTATAGAAGTTATCAGGAAGCCGGCCCAGAACCAGGGGACATTGGGTACAGTGCCGGGGAGTCTCACATTCATTTCTATAGAAGCTATCGGGAAGCCGGCCCAGAACCAGGGGACATTGGGTGCAGTGCCTGGGAGTCTCACATTCATTTCTATAGAAGTTATCAGGAAGCCGGCCCAGAACCAGGGGACATTGGGTACAGTGCCGGGGAGTCTCACATTCATTTCTATAGAAGCTATCGGGAAGCCGGCCCAGAACCAGGGGACATTGGGTGCAGTGCCTGGGAGTCTCACATTCATTTCTATAGAAGTTATCAGGAAGCCGGCCCAGAACCAGGGGACATTGGGTGCAGTGCCTGGGAGTCTCACATTCATTTCTATAGAAGTTATCGGGAAGCCAGCCCAGAACCAGGGGACATTGGGTACAGTGCCTGGGAGTCTCACATTCATTTCTATAGAAGTTATCAGGAAGCCGGCCCAGAACCAGGGGACATTGGGTGCAGTGCCTGGGAGTCTCACATTCATTTCTATAGAAGTTATCAGGAAGCCGGCCCAGAACCAGGGGACATTGGGTACAGTGCCTGGGAGTCTCACATTCATTTCTATAGAAGCTATCGGGAAGCCGGCCCAGAACCAGGGGACATTGGGTACAGTGCCTGGGAGTCTCACATTCATTTCTATAGAAGTTATCAGGAAGCCGGCCCAGAACCAGGGGACATTGGGTGCAGTGCATAGGAGTCTCACATTCATTTCTATAGAAGTTATCGGGAAGCCGGCCCAGAACCAGGGGACATTGGGTACAGTGCCTGGGAGTCTCACATTCATTTCTATAGAAGTTATCGGGAAGCCGGCCCAGAACCAGGGGACATTGGGTGCAGTGCCTGGGAGTCTCACATTCATTTCTATAGAAGTTATCAGGAAGCCGGCCCAGAACCAGGGGACATTGGGTGCAGTGCCTGGGAGTCTCACATTCATTTCTATAGAAGTTATCAGGAAGCCGGCCCAGAACCAGGGGACATTGGGTGCAGTGCATAGGAGTCTCACATTCATTTCTATAGAAGTTATCGGGAAGCCGGCCCAGAACCAGGGGACATTGGGTGCAGTGCCTGGGAGTCTCACATTCATTTCTATAGAAGCTATCGGGAAGCCGGCCCAGAACCAGGGGACATTGGGTGCAGTACCTGGGAGTCTCACATTCATTTCTATAGAAGTTATCAGGAAGCCGGCCCAGAACCAGGGGACATTGGGTGCAGTGCATAGGAGTCTCACATTCATTTCTATAGAAGTTATCGGGAAGCCGGCCCAGAACCAGGGGACATTGGGTGCAGTGCCTGGGAGTCTCACATTCATTTCTATAGAAGCTATCGGGAAGCCGGCCCAGAACCAGGGGACATTGGGTGCAGTGCCTGGGAGTCTCACATTCATTTCTATAGAAGTTATCAGGAAGCCGGCCCAGAACCAGGGGACATTGGGTACAGTGCCGGGGAGTCTCACATTCATTTCTATAGAAGTTATCGGGAAGCCGGCCCAGAACCAGGGGACATTGGGTGCAGTGCCTGGGAGTCTCACATTCATTTCTATAGAAGTTATCAGGAAGCCGGCCCAGAACCAGGGGACATTGGGTACAGTGCCGGGGAGTCTCACATTCATTTCTATAGAAGCTATCGGGAAGCCGGCCCAGAACCAGGGGACATTGGGTGCAGTGCCTGGGAGTCTCACATTCATTTCTATAGAAGTTATGAGAACAGTGTAGCTCCGCCGCTCTCAGTTGTTTCTCCTACTTTTAGCACCACCTCCAGAGATTGGAGCAAGGGCAGAATATTCCGCTCTCAGCCATAACAGCGCATCTAGTCCTCTGTAGCCAAAACTTGGACAATCATTAGAAAGATACAAAACAACTTTATTACATTCCATGTTGCTCTATTCTCACGAACTAGTCCAACAGCCAAAGTGGCCAACTGTCTCATCAGCGTGCTAAGGATGGGTCTCATGGAGGCGAGAACCACTGATTGACTTCTGGACAATTTTAGCGTTACAAATGAAAGGGAAAGAATGGAAATGATAAGGCTAAAAATCACTATAGATATTGATTGTTGATGGATTCCTCTAAAATCCTGAGACCCGTCCACAAACAATTAGTGTCTATAGTGTTGTCTACACTCACGTCAGGCTGCTTGCATCATTTTATGGTGTGATGAGAGCGTATGTAAAGGTCACCCGGCCCAACACAGGGGTGTGGGAAAATAACGCAAAGGTCATGTAAAGGAAAATGAGAGAATATATACAATATGGATAGTTAGGGTGAGATACTGTAAAAGGGAGTGTGCCATCCGAAAATGCCACATTGTGTCAGTTGTTTTATTATTTAATTTGTTCAGCATTTGTTTTATTATTCAAATAACAATACTTATTAAAATACAAAAGTAACAATGTTTTGGCCTTTGCTCATGCCACTGGGACTATTTTAGACTCAAACTTCCTATTCTTTGACCATGAGTTTTACCAAGTCTCATTAGCATCAGACAATCATCACATTTATACACAGTTGATAATAAAAGACCTATCATTCACAATAGGAGATGTCACAGCTCACCTCCTCCTGTACAATGACTGATAACACCTCTATATACAGTAGATAACACAGGATCCATCATTCACAATAGGTGATGTCACAGCTTACCTCCTCCTCCTGTACAATGACTGATAACACCTCTATATACAGTAGATAACACAGGATCCATCATTCACAATAGGTGATGTCACAGCTCACCTCCTCCTCCTGTACAATGACTGATAACACCTCTATATACAGTAGATAACATAGGATCCACCATTCCCAATAGGTGATGTCACAGCTCACCTCCTCCTCCTGTACAATGACTGATAACACCTCTATATACAGTAGATAACACAGGATCCATCATTCACAATAGGTGATGTCACAGCTCACCTACTCCTGTACAATGACTGATAACACCTCTATATACAGTAGATCACACAGGATCCACCATTCACAATAGGTGATGTCACAGCTCACCTCCTCCTCCTCCTGTACAATGACTGATAACACCTCTATATACAGTAGATCACACAGGATCCACCATTCACAATAGGTGATGTCACAGCTCACCTCCTCCTCCTGTACAATCACTGATAACACCTCTATATACAGTAGATAACACAGGATCCACCATTCACAATAGATGATGTCACAGCTCACCTCCTCCTCCTGTACAATGACTGATAACACCTCTATATACAGCTGATAACACAGGATCCACCATTCACAATATGGAATGTCACAGCTCACCTCCTCCTCCTGTACAATGACTGATAACACCTCTATATACAGTAGATAACACAGGATCCACCATTCACAATAGGTGATGTCACAGCTCACCTCCTCCTGTACAATGACTGATAACACCTCTATATACAGTAGATAACACAGGATCCACCATTCACAATAGGTGATGTCACAGCTCACCCCCTCCTGTACAATGACTGATAACACCTCTATATACAGTAGATAACACAGGATTCACCATTCACAATAGGTGATGCCACAGCTCACCTCCTCCTCCTGTACAATGACTGATAACACCTCTATATACAGTAGATAACACAGGACCCATCATTCACAATAGGTGATGTCACAGCTCACCTCCTCCTGTACAATGACTGATAACACCTCTATATACAGTAGATAACACAGGATCCACCATTCACAATGGGTGATGTCACAGCTCACCCCCTCCTGTACAATGACTGATAACACCTCTATATACAGTAGATAACACAGGATCCACCATTCACAATAGGTGATGTCACAGCTCACCCCCTCCTGTACAATGACTGATAACACCTCTATATACAGTAGATAACACAGGATCCACCATTCACAATAGGTGATGTCACATCTCACCTCCTCCTCCTGTACAGTGACTGATTATACCTCTATATACAGGGGATAACACAGGATCAACCAATCACAATATGTGATATCACAGCTCACCTCCTCCCCCTGTACAATGACTGATAACATCTCTATATACAGTAGATAACACAGTATCCGCCATTCACAACAGGTGATGTCACAGCTCACCTCCTCCTCCTGTACAATGACTGATAACACCTCTATATGCAGTAGATAACACAGGATCCACCATTCACTATAGGTGATGTCACAGCTCACCTCCTCCTCCTCCTCTGCAATGTCTGATAACACCTCTATATACAGGGGATAACACAGGATCCACCATCCACAATAGGTGATGTCACAGCTCACCTCCTCCTCCTCCTCCTCCTGTACAATGACTGATAACACAGGATCCACCATCACAATACATGTCACAGCTCACTTCCTCCCTTCCCAATAACCTGTGCTCGATATATGCTCCAATCTATTGCTGATAATACACAAATGAATTTCCTAAAAAAAAAAAACTCCAAAAACAGGAAAATAGAAGTTATCGTCTAAAAATCCCCAGTGGCCAATGTGAGAATTGCAAGATTTGAATGCTTTATTTTTAATAAAGATTGGGATATTGGGAAAATCACATTGACAAAAATGTTTTAAAATACATTAAACACAAAAACGTGATTTAACCTTATGTCACTTTCATCTGATTGAGGCCATTTTTGTGAAACCACAAGGATTTCTGCAGGTGCAGTATCTGATATACTGGAAACATATTTTCTCCAAATGTTCCCCCAATGAGCCCCCCATTACTGTGTGCCATGGGTCTCCCTAATGAGCCCCCCATTACTGCGTGCTATGGGTCTCCCTAATGAGCCCCCCATTAGTGCGTGCCATGGGTCTCCCTAATGAGCCCCCCATTACTGCGTGCTATGGGTCTCCCTAATGAGCCCCCCATTACTGCATGCTATGGGTCTCCCTAATGAGCCCCCCATTACTGCGTGCTATGGGTCTCCCTAATGAGCCCCCCATTACTGCGTGCTATGGGTCTCCCTAATGAGCCCCCCATTACTGCGTGCTATGGGTCTCCCTAATGAGCCCCCCGTTAGTGCGTGCTATGGGTCTCCCTAATGAGCCCCCCATTAGTGCATGCTATGGGTCTCCATATTGAGCCCCCCGTTACTACATGCTATGGGTCTCCCTAATGAGCCCCCCATTAGTGTGTGCTATAGGTCTCCCTAATGAGCCCCTCGTCACTGCGTGCTCTGGTTCTCCCTTCTCTCCGCCCCATTATCATATATCTCTAGCCTTAGTGCAGCCGTATCCCGCGCCCGCAGGCTAATCATCACTAATCCACTGCTCGCTGTACTGTATCCCTCTACATAGATGTTTCCTTACAAGATTATGTCCATGAAGTGGTAATCCAGTCTGCCCTGTGCTGTTTGTGGAGGGCCCCGGGGAGCAGTCCTAAGCCCCCCTACTGCCGAGACCAGAGGACTCCGGAAAAGGTCATTCTGCAAGCGAAACACATATAGAACAGGAGAGGCTTTAATTATCTGGGATCGGCCCCATTATTGATACACAGCAGATGCGCTCACTCACTGAAAACATTTTGGCTGAAGTCCTGTAGAGTAAACCACAGTGACACTGAACCACATTGATCCTGAACCACATTGATCCTGAACCACATTGACACTGAACCACATTGACACTGAACCACATTGATCCTGAACCACATTGACACTGAACCACATTGATCCTGAACCACATTGACACTGAACCACATTGATCCTGAACCACATTGATCCTGAACCACATTGATCCTGAACCACATTGACACTGAACCACATTGATCCTGAACCACATTGACACTGAACCACATTGACACTGAACCACATTGACACTGAACCACATTGATACTGAACCACATTGACACTGAACCACATTGATCCTGAACCACATTGATACTGAACCACATTGACACTGAACCACATTGATCCTGAACCACATTGATACTGAACCACATTGACACTGAACCACATTGATCCTGAAACACATTGACACTGAACCACATTGATCCTGAACCACATTGACACTGAACCACATTGATCCTGAACCACATTGATCCTGAACCACATTGATCCTGAACCACATTGACACTGAACCACATTGATACTGAACCACATTGACACTGAACCACATTGACACTGAACCACATTGATCCTGAACCACATTGACACTGAACCACATTGACACTGAACCACATTGACACTGAACCACATTGACACTGAACCACATTGATACTGAACCACATTGACACTGAACCACATTGACACTGAACCACATTGATCCTGAACCACATTGATCCTGAACCACATTGATCCAGAACCACATTGACACTGAACCACATTGACACTGAACCACATTGATCCTGAACCACATTGATCCTGAACCACATTGATACTGAACCACATTGACACTGAACCACATTGATACTGAACCACATTGACACTGAACCACATTTTAACTGAACCACATTGATCCTGAACCACATTGACGCTGAACCATATTGATACCGAACCACATTGATACCGAACCACATTGATACCGAACCACATTGACACTGAACCACATTGACACTGAACCACATTGATGCTGAACCACATTGATACCAAACCACATTGACACCGAACCAAATTGACACCGAACCACATTGACACTGAACCACATTGATGCTGAACCACATTGACACTGAACCACATTGATACCGAACCACATTGACACTGAACCACATTGACACTGAACCACATTGACGCTGAACCACATTGATGCTGAACCATATTGATACCGAACCACATTGACACCGAACCACATTGACACCGAACCACATTGATGCTGAACCACATTGACACTGAACCACACTGACACTGAACCACATTGACACCGAACCACATTGACACTGAACCACATTGACACTGAACCACATTGATGCTGAACCACATTGACACTGAACCACATTGACACCGAACCACATTGACACTGAACCACATTGATGCTGAACCACATTGATACCGAACCACATTGACACCGAACCACATTGACACCGAACCACATTGATGCTGAACCACATTGACACAACCACATTGATCCTGAACCACATTGATACTGAACC
This sequence comes from Ranitomeya imitator, assembly GCF_032444005.1. Lineage (NCBI taxonomy): Eukaryota > Metazoa > Chordata > Amphibia > Anura > Dendrobatidae > Ranitomeya > Ranitomeya imitator. The sequence continues at coordinate 7,487,708 of NC_091283.1, read as the reverse complement.
ACATTGACACCGAACCACATTGACACCGAACCACATTGACACTGAACCACATTGACACTGAACCACATTGATACTGAACCACATTGACACCGAACCACATTGACACTGATCCACATTGACACTGAACCACATTGATGTTGAACCACATTGACACCGAACCACATTGACACCGAACCACATTGATGCTGAACCACATTGACACTGAACCACATTGATGCTGAACCACATTGACACTGAACCACATTGATCCTGAACCACATTGACACTGAACCACATTGACACCGAACCACATTGACACCGAACCACATTGACACTGAACCACATTGACACTGAACCACATTGATGCTGAACCACATTGACACTGAACCACATTGACACTGAACCGCATTGATACTGAACCACATTGATCCTGAACCACATTGACACTGAACCACATTGATACCGAACCACATTGACACTGAACCACATTGATGCTGAACCACATTGACACTGAACCACATTGATACTGAACCACATTGATACTGAACCACATTGATACTGAACCACATTGATCCTGAACCACATTGATACTGAACCACATTGATACGCCAGGGGATCGTGCAGTGTCCGCAGATGGAGCAGAGCTGGGTTTGCTTTTCTGCATTGTGAGAGTGACACTAATGTAGCAGATTTCTCTATGTTTTGTGGGATGGAAGCTGCTACAGTCTCGGCTCTGCTGCACCGCTGTGTGATACCACTAATATCACCCACCCGCATCTGACCACAGATCTATGAGCTCAGATCATCTCAGTCACCAAAATGAGCCTCAGACATGTGAGGTTGATTTATCCTGATGGAAGGGGAAAAACCTCATAATAAAACGTGGGGTTTATGACCCTGCCCTTCCCATTTGTCGGCAGAGTCACAGACAGACATTTATTTCTGTCCTTCCGTTTTCCAGAGTTTTGTCTGTTGGGTTTCAGACCTCAGTCACATTTACAATTTGGCGATTTGTTGTTTCCATTTTTCCTAATTTGTGAATGAATGAAGTGTTTAGATGTTGTAACTTTAAATTAAAATGATATCAGACTTGGTGGAGCGATGGCGCACCAGGCGAGCGCTCTGTCTACATGCTGCAATGTGCAGCTCTAAGGAAACTTTCCACATACACAAGATCCGGAGACAGCTTCCCCCAGACAAGTATTTAGACAGTGAAGAGATTGTAAATGGCAGAAATGCGCAAATCTGGCGAAACTCAAATGAGACAAAATAAGCCACGAGGAAACCTACATGGGAGCAAGGAGCCATATGAGGGGCCAAGAAAGGCAGAAATGTGCAACGGAAAGTATATTCTTTACTGGATGAAATAAGGAAATATATGTCTGACTTTTGCATGTTTAATTTTATAATTTTAGAAATAAGAAATGAGTGACAAAACAATAATACTGGTCACGTCCCTTTGGCTGCTGTTCTTCAGGACATGGATCTCACCGGGTCTTCGGAGCCTCCAGTGCCCATCAGGCCTCACAAAGTCATGATGTCGCCAGGCTAATTGGGCGCCAGAGATGCCAAGGAGCCGCCAGGAAACGTGGCATGAAGATGACCGGAAAGGAAGGGTTAATGGGAAAGCTGCGCAGAGACCGGGAGCGCCAATGAAAATATTAGAATTTCTTTAACCTCTTCCCAAACCTTTTGAATCCAGCAAAATAGAAGCCATTTTACTGATTTCACATGATTCAAATTGGAAAAAAAGAAAAATTCAGATTCTGTGAAATGCTAATTTTTTTCTGAAATTGTAAGTGAATTCGATTTTGTATAAAACAATTTGCTCCTCTGTAGTAAACAGCAATTAGTTAATTTGTGGAAATATTTTTACTAACGTTCTCAGGATGAAGCATTACATGAAGTTCAGATATTATAACGTTGGTTACATTGTTGCATCCCAGAAATTATCAATATTATTAATACTCTTTGTCCTGGAAGTTCCTTCTGTCTCACAAGAAACTGGCGCTGACTTCAGAGCTTTGTTAGAAGAGATCACTCCAGTCCCATGTGATACATTGTAACAAAGTAGTAACATGAGGAGCTGAAGTCATCCAGGCATGAAATCTATACAACATATTAACATCGATGATACAAATGGACGGATGGCGCTCCTATGGTGTGCGGAGGAGGCTCGGGGGTCTCCAGTTATCATGGCGGATTACACCCCACACTGCAGCTGTCATAGAGAATGGCCGGGTCTGGGGGCGTCAGCTCCATTACTAGGGCAAATACTCCTCCTGTACTGCAGCCAAGATTAGGATGAGCGTCCAATCACAGACTGTAATATATATATATATCTATCTCAGCAGCATATTCCGTATTCCGCAGCGCTGTACAGACACTTTCCCCATTCACATCAATCACCGTCTCCAGCGGATCTCACAATCTTTCCTACATTCATTGCACTGCAGCGTTTTTTTAAAATCTGCAGCATCGATTCTTTCAGGATTTTTCACCCACAGAAAGCAATGGGAAGGTGCAAAAAAAAAGCAACAAACAGTTTTTGTTGCATTTTTGCATCATATTTTGCTGTATTTTTTTAATAAACTAGAAATAACAGAAAAACGACTGGCACATCCAGTCTAGTGTGAATAGGGGCCAACCAGCAGCAGATGCCTCCATATACAATATAGAAAAAAACGCTGCACTCTATCGTGCCAATATGAAATACATGAAATATGAATAGCAAAATGGCTTTTGAACATTAGGAAAAATATTTTGCACAATATTTGGCCAAATACAGTAGTGTGAGCCCATCAACCATCTTCAAGGCAGTCTCAATAATCTGATGGGTCCCTGAACTCCCTGTCCAATGTGAACAGTTACCTAAGACCAATGTCTGTATGCCTCGGTGACTGTGGACGCCTCTCTCAGTAAAGCCACATATGGGTTGGCCTGAACCAAGTGTGATTAGATGTAATTAAAAAACACATGGTGATGGGAGGAGTGCTCAGTCAGTAAGCAGATGGTGAAGGGAGGAGTGCTCAGTCAGTAAGCTAACATAGAAATGACAGAAAAACCACTGACACATCCAAACAAGTGTGAATAGGGGCAGACAAGGAGCAGCTACCTCCACATGGTTTTCCTAATGTCCACATTCACCTATGGCACGATAGAGTGCAACCTTTTTTGTATATTTTTTAATAAAGTAACATTTACAACAAATTATGGATGTAATCCACAGCAAAAAAAAACAGCAAATAATGCAGAAAAAATGCACTAAAATATAGAAAAAACAGTGTATTGAATGCAGCGTTTTTACTGCCAAGAGAACAAGTTTTGGCTGCAGGAAAAAACGCTGTAAATAAGCTCCATGCGAACATTGCTTTCCGTTGTTTCCAGGGATTGCAGCAGAGTTCGGAGCATTTCCTTTTCTGTAATATCTTCTGCCAGGCTCGAGCCTCTTGCAGCCGGGGAGATGCTCCTGAGCAGGTTCGTTTCGAGTTCATGTATGAGTGGTACTTATGGAGCTAAAATTACAGTAAATTAGCTGCGTAATTTGTGTGAAATCTCTGACTGGTTATTTACCCTTCTCTCTTTTTGAAGAGGAAAATAAATACATCCTGTTTGTGAACACATAAGAGAACCCAATCAACATGTCATAGCCGTGCTGCTGGGAATCCGAGCTCACCAGTGTCTTCTGAGGGTGGGAGCTTTACTGGGACCCTAGAAATCCAATCCTGCCCCTCTGTACACACCTGCTGTATGGGAGGAAAACTCTTAGGCTATGGGCCCACGTTGCGGAATCGTGTGTGGATCACCGGTTTTGCAAAATCAGCAGATAAACCGCACTGCGTTTTACCTGCAGATTTACAGAGGAATTACTGCAGGTTTTGTGCGGATTCAACCTGCGTTCTTACACCTGTGGATTCCTATTATGGAGCAGGTGTAAACCGCAGCAGAATCCGCACAAAGAATTGACATGCTGCGGAAAATAAAATGCAGCGTTTCTGCGCGGTATATTCCACAGCATGTGCACAGCGGATTTGGTTTCCACAGGTTTACATGGTACTGTACCACGCATGGAAAACAGCTGCGAATTCGCAGGGCCAATCTGCAACGTGCGCACATAGCCTTACAGAAGAACAAACCAAATAAACTCATGTTCTTTACATAATGGAACATCTCACTTAGCACGATACGCTTGGTTTTTGCAGATCACATTGCATAGAATCATAGAATGGTAGAGTTGGAAGGGATCTCCTGGGCCATCTGGTCTAACCCCCTGCTCAGATGTCTGTCCAGCCTCTGTGTGAAGACTTCCATTGAAGGAGAACTCACCACCTCTCGTGGCCGCCTGTTCCACTCATTGATCACCCTAACTGTCAGAAAGTTTTCCCTAATATCTAATCTGTGTCTCCTCCCATTCAGTTTCATCCCGTTGCTTCTAGTCTTTCCATGTGCAAATGAGAATAAAGATGATCCTTCTACAATGTGACAGCCATTGAGATATTAGACAGCTATTAAGTCTTCTCACAGTCTTCTTTTTTGCAAGCAAAACATTCCCAAATCCTGTAACCGTTCCTCATAGGACATGGTTTGCAGACCAGTTCCCGTTCTGGTCGCTCTTCTCTGAAGTTCCTCGTTTGTTGATGTCTTTTTTAAAATGTGGTGCCCAAAACTGGACACAGTATTACAGATGAGGTCTGACCGAAGAGGAGTAGAGGGCAATAATGAATTCTGTTATGAGAGGTAATTCAGTACCACAATGGACATAGAGGTCAGCGCACATACAGTGACCTGGAAATAACCCAAAAAACAAGAACGAGCTCTGAGACGTGGGAACTCTGTTGACCGCAATCCCTAATCCTCTCCAACCACACTAAAGGCAGCCGTGGATTGCGCCTAACGCTCCCTATGCAACTTGGCACGGCCTGAGAAACTAGCTAGCCTGAAGATAGAAAATAAGCCTACCTTGCCTCAGAGAAATACCCCAAAGGAAAAGGCAGCCCCCACATATAATGACTGTGAGTTAAGATGAAAAGACAAACGTAGAGATGAAATAGATTTAGCAAAGTGAGGCCCAACTTTCTGAACAGAGCGAGGATAGGAAAGGTAACTTTGCGGTCAACACAAAACCCTACAAAAACCACGCAAAGGGGGCAAAAAGACCCTCCGTACCGAACTAACGGCACAGAGGTACACCCTCTGCGTCCCAGAGCTTCCAGCAAGCAGGAAAAAACAAATTGACAAGCTGGACAGAAATAAACAGCAAACAAATAGCAAAGAGGAACTTAGCTATGCAGAGCAGCAGGCCACAGGAACGATCCAGGAGGAAACAGGTCCAATACTAGAACATTGACTGGAGGCCAGGATCAAAGCACTAGGTGGAGTTAAATAGAGCAGCACCTAACGACTTCACCACATCACCTGAAGAAGGAAACTCAGAAGCCGCAGTACCACTTTCCTCCACCAATGGAAGCTCACAGAGAGAACCAGCCGAAGTACCACTTGTGACCACAGGAGGGAGCTCTGCCACAGAATTCACAACAGTACCCCCCCTTGAGGAGGGGTCACCGAACCCTCACCAGAGCCCCCAGGCCGACCAGGATGAGCCGCATGAAAGGCACGAACAAGATCGGGAGCATGGACATCAGAGGCAAAGACCCAGGAATTATCTTCCTGAGCATAACCCTTCCACTAAACCAGATACTGGAGTTTCCGCCTTGAAACACGAGAATCCAAAATCTTCTCCACAATATACTCCAACTCCCCCTCCACCAAAACCGGGGCAGGAGGATCAACAGATGGAACCACAGGTGCCACGTATCTCCGCAACAATGACCTATGGAATACGTTATGTATGGAAAAAGAATCTGGAAGGGTCAGACGAAAAGACACAGGATTAAGAACCTCAGAAATCCTATACGGACCAATAAAACGAGGTTTAAACTTAGGAGAGGAAACCTTCATAGGAATATGACGAGAAGATAACCAAACCAAGTCCCCAACCCGAAGTCGGGGACCCACACAGCGTCTGCGATTAGCGAAACGTTGAGCCTTCTCCTGGGACAAAGTCAAATTGTCCACTACATGAGTCCAAAACTGCTGCAACCTGTCCACCACAGTATCCACACCAGGACAGTCCGAAGACGCAACCTGCCCTGAAGAGAAACGAGGATGGAACCCAGAGTTGCAGAAAAACGGTGAAACCAAGGTAGCCGAGCTGGCCCGATTATTAAGGGCGAACTCAGCCAAAGGCAAAAAGGACACCCAGTCATCCTGATCAGCAGAAACAAAGCATCTCAGATATGTTTCCAAGGTCTGATTGGTTCGTTCGGTCTGGCCATTAGTCTGAGGATGGAAAGCCGAGGAAAAAGACAAGTCAATGCCCATCCTACCACAAAAGGCTCGCCAAAACCTCGAAACAAACTGGGAACCTCTGTCAGAAACGATATTCTCTGGAATGCCATGTAAACGAACCACATGCTGGAAAAACAATGGCACCAAATCAGAGGAGGAAGGCAATTTAGACAAGGGTACCAAATGGACCATCTTAGAGAAGCGATCACAGACCACCCAAATGACTGACATCTTTTGAGAGACAGGAAGATCTGAAATAAAATCCATAGAGATATGTGTCCAAGGCCTCTTCGGGACCGGCAAGGGCAAAAGCAACCCACTGGCACGAGAACAGCAGGGCTTAGCCCGAGCACAAATCCCACAGGACTGCACAAAAGTACGCACATCCCGTGACAGAGATGGCCACCAAAAGGATCTAGCCACTAACTCTCTGGTACCAAAGATTCCAGGATGACCAGCCAACACCGAACAATGAACCTCAGAGATAACTTTATTCGTCCACCTATCAGGGACAAACAGTTTCTCTGCTGGGGAACGATCAGGTTTATTAGCCTGAAATTTTTGCAGCACCCGCCGCAAATCAGGGGAGATGGCAGACACAATTACTCCCTCTTTGAGGATACCCGCCGGCTCAGATACACCCGGAGAGTCGGGCACGAAACTCCTAGACAGAGCATCCGCCTTCACATTTATAGAGCCCGGAAGGTATGAAATCACAAAGTCAAAACGGGCAAAAAACAACGACCAACGAGCTTGTCTAGGATTCAACCGCTTGGCGGACTCGAGATAAGTCAAGTTCTTATGATCAGTCAAGACCACCACGCGATGCTTAGCTCCTTCAAGCCAATGACGCCACTCCTCGAATGCCCACTTCATGGCCAGCAACTCTCGATTGCCCACATCATAATTTCGCTCAGCAGGCGAAAACTTCCTGGAAAAGAAGGCGCATGGTTTCATCACCGAGCAATCAGAACTTCTCTGCGACAAAACAGCCCCTGCTCCAATCTCAGAAGCATCAACCTCGACCTGGAACGGAAGCGAAACATCTGGTTGACACAACACAGGGGCAGAAGAAAAACGACGCTTCAACTCTTGAAAAGCTTCCACCGCAGCAGAAGACCAATTGACCAAATCAGCACCCTTCTTGGTCAAATCGGTCAATGGTTTAGCAATACTAGAAAAATTGCAGATGAAGCGACGATAAAAATGAGCAAAGCCCAGGAACTTTTGCAGACTTTTCAGAGATGTCGGCTGAGTCCAATTATGGATGGCTTGGACCTTAACAGGGTCCATCTCGATAGTAGAAGGGGAAAAGATGAACCCCAAAAATGAAACCTTCTGAACACCAAAGAGACACTTTGATCCCTTCACAAACAAAGAATTAGCACGCAGGACCTGAAACACCGTTCTGACCTGCTTCACATGAGACTCCCAATCATCCGAGAAGATCAAAATGTCATCTAAGTACACAATCAGGAATTTATCCAGGTACTCTCGGAAGATGTCATGCATAATGGACTGAAACACTGATGGAGCATTGGCAAGTCCGAATGGCATTACTAGATACTCAAAATGGCCCTCGGGCGTATTAAATGCAGTTTTCCACTCATCGCCTCGCTTAATACGCACAAGATTATACGCACCACGAAGATCTATCTTGGTGAACCAACTAGCCCCCTTAATCCGAGCAAACAAATCAGATAACAATGGCAAGGGGTACTGAAATTTAACCGTGATCTTATTTAGAAGGCGGTAATCTATACAAGGTCTCAGTGAACCATCCTTCTTGGCTACAAAAAAGAACCCTGCTCCTAATGGCGACGATGACGGGCGAATATGTCCCTTCTCCAAAGACTCCTTCACATAACTCCGCATAGCGGCGTGCTCAGGCACAGAAAAATTAAACAGTCGACCTTTTGGGAATTTACTACCAGGAATCAAATCGATAGCACAATCACAATCCCTATGCGGAGGTAGGGTATCGGACTTGGGCTCATCAAATAAATCCCGGTAATCAGACAAGAACTCAGGAACCTCAGAAGGGGTGGATGACGAAATAGTCAGAAATGGGACATCACCATGTACCCCCTGACAACCCCAGCTGGACACAGACATGGATTTCCAATCTAATACTGGATTATGGGTTTGTAGCCATGGCAACCCCAACACGACCACATCATGCAGATTATGCAACAACAGAAAGCGAATAACCTCCTGATGTGCAGGACCCATGCACATGGTCAGCTGGGTCCAGTACTGAGGCTTATTCTTGGCCAAAGGCGTAGCATCAATTCCTCTCAATGGAATAGGACACTGCAAGGGCTCCAAGAAAAACCCACAATGCCTAGCATACTCCAAGTCCATCAAATTCAGAGCAGCGCCTGAGTCCACAAATGCCATGACAGAATACGATGACAAAGAGCAGATCAAGGTAACAGACAGAAGAAATTTTGACTGTACCGTACCAATGCTGGCAGACCTAGCGAACCGCTTAGTGCGCTTAGGACAATCGGAGATAGCATGAGTGGAATCACCACAGTAGAAACACAGCCCATTCAGATGTCTGTGTTCTTGCCGTTCAACTCTGGTCAAAGTCCTATCGCACTGCATAGGCTCAGGTTTAAGCTCAGGTAATACCGCCAAATGGTGCACAGATTTACGCTCGCGCAAGCGTCGACCGATCTGAATGGCCAAAGACATAGACTCATTCAGATCAGCAGGCATAGGAAATCCCACCATGACATCCTTAAGGGCTTCAGAGAGACCTTTTCTGAAAATAGCTGCGAGCGCACCTTCATTCCACTGAGTGAGTACGGACCACTTTCTAAATTTCTGACAATATACCTCTATTTTATCCTGACCCTGACACAGAGCCAGCAAATTCTTCTCTGTCTGATCCACAGAATTAGGCTCATCGTACAGCAATCCGAGCGCCAGGAAAAATGCATCGATATTATTTAATGCAGGATCTCCTGACGCAAGAGAAAATGCCCAGTCCTGAGGGTCGCCACGCAAAAAAGAAATAACGATCCTAACTTGTTGAACTGGGTCACCAGAGGAGCGAGGTTTCAAAGCCAGAAATAGTTTACAATTATTTTTGAAACTCAGAAATTTAGTTCTATCTCCAAAAAACAAATCAGGAATAGGAATTCTCGGTTCTAACATAGAATTCTGAACCACAAAGTCTTGAATACTTTGTACTCTTGCCGTGAGCTGATCCACACATGAAGACAGACCTTTAATGTCCATTGCTACACCTGTGTCCTGAACCACCCAAATGTCTAGGGGAAAAAAAAGGTAAAACACAGTGCAAAGAAAAAAAAATGGTCTCAGAACTTCTTTTTTCCCTCTATTGGGAATCATTAGTACTTTTGGCCTCCAGTACTGTTATGAGAGGTAATTCAGTACCACAATGGACATAGAGGTCAGTGCACATACAGTGACCTGGCAATACCCCAAAAAACAAGAACGAGCTCTGAGACGTGGGAACTCTGTTGACCGCAATCCCTAATCCTCTCCAACCACACTAGAGGCAGCCGTGGATTGCGCCTAACGCTCCCTATGCAACTTGGCACGGCCTGAGAAACTAGCTAGCCTGAAGATAGAAAATAAGCCTACCTTGCCTCAGAGAAATACCCCAAAGGAAAAGGCAGCCCCCCACATATAATGACTGTGAGTTAAGATGAAAAGACAAACGTAGGGATGAAATAGATTCAGCAAAGTGAGGCCCAACTTTCTGAACAGAGCGAGGATAGGAAAGATAACTTTGCGGTCAACACAAAACCCTACAAAAACCACGCAAAGGGGGCAAAAAGACCCTCCGTACCGAACTAACGGCACAGAGGTACACCCTCTGCGTCCCAGAACTTCCAGCAAGCAGGAAAAAACAAATTGACAAGCTGGACAGAAAAAAACAGCAAACAAATAGCAAAGAGGAACTTAGCTATGCAGAGCAGCAGGCCACAGGAACGATCCAGGAGGAAACAGGTCCAATACTAGAACATTGACTGGAGGCCAGGATCAAAGCACTAGGTGGAGTTAAATAGAGCAGCACCTAACGACTTCACCACATCACCTGAAGAAGGAAACTCAGAAGCCGCAGTACCACTTTCCTCCACCAACGGAAGCTCACAGAGAGAACCAGCCGAAGTACCACTTGTGACCACAGGAGGGAGCTCTGCCACAGAATTCACAACAAATAATACAAAACCCGGCACTCAACTTTGTGGTGTGAAGAAACGAAAGATTTATTATCCCAAATCAGAAAACGTTTCGGTCACACAACTGGACCTTCATCAGTAACGTTTACTGGGACAATATATAGATTCAAGTGGCTATATGGCCTGCCCGGAGGTAGCTACCAATATAGTATTGGATATCCAGAGAGAAAAGTTACAGCCTATATGGGTGCTGTCATCGCGGCGTCCACCGCTGAATAGCAAGTGTTATTTGCTATTCAGCGGTGGACGCCGCGATGACAGCACCCATATAGGCTGTAACTTTTCTCTCTGGATATCCAATACTATATTGGTAGCTACCTCCGGGCAGGCCATATAGCCACTTGAATCTATATATTGTCCCAGTAAACGTTACTGATGAAGGTCCAGTTGTGTGACCGAAACGTTTTCTGATTTGGGATAATAAATCTTTCGTTTCTTCACACCACAAAGTTGAGTGCCGGGTTTTGTATTATTTGCTGATTACGGTTTGGGAACCTACCCGTGCACCTCATACGGTTGTGCACACGTGTTTCTAACTACAGAATTCACAACAGACTTCACGTGATCTAGACTCTATGCTTCTCTTAATACATCCCAGATTTTTTCCTGCTGCATCACACTGTTGACTCCTGTGCAGTCTGTGATCTATTAGTATACCCAAGTCTTTTTCACATATGCTGTTGCTTAGCCCTATTCCTCCCATTCTGCATTAGCTTTTTTCATTTTTATTGCCCAGATGTAGTACTTTGCATTTTTCCTTGTTAAAAACCATTCTGTTAGTTGCTGCCCACTGCTCCAGTTTATTTATATCTTTTTGAATCCTCTCTCATCTCTAGTATTAGCTATCCCTCCTAGCTTATGTGTCATCAGCAAATGTAATCAGTTCCTCAATTCCTTCATCTAAGTCATTGATAAAGATGTTGAACAATACAGGGTCCAGGACAGAGCCCTGTGGTATCCCCCTTGAGACATTCTTCCAACTGAATGTGCAGCCATTTATGACCACTCTTTGGGTCCGATCACTAAGCCTGTTATGAGTCCACCTAACAGTTGCCTTGTCCATTCCATAGTTAGTCATTTTTTCCAATAAGGATTGTGTGAGATACTTTGTCAAATGCTTTGCTGAAGTCAAGATATACTATATCAACAGCATTTCCCTGATCCTGGCTGCATAATATACTTGACGCTTGCAGATCTTGGTTTGCAGCACCGTAGCTTGGTGGTCGCAGGCCTCATTGGGAAAAAGGTCACATTATAGAAGGTCTGCATACGGTAGGGAGGGAATTCCCTTCTAGGATGATGCAAGAAAACCAAATGCTTTCTGCTTTTTTTGATTGGAAATCTCACTTGGCGTAGAGCACTTGATGGTTGCAGCTCACACTTGGTGGCACAATATACATGGTGGTTGGAGATCACACTTGGAGGCACCTTATATTTGGTGGTTGCAGATCACACTTGGAGGCACATTATATTTGGTGGTTGCAGATCAAACTTGGAGAAACAATATATTTGGTAGTTGTAGATCACACTTGGAGGCACCTTATATTTGATGGTTGCAGATCAAACTTGGAGGCACAATATTCTTGATGGTTGCAGATCACACTTGGAGGCACATTATGTTTTCTGGTTGCAGACCACACTTGGAGGCACATTATGTTTGGTCGTTGCAAATCGCACTTGGAGGCACAATATTCTTTGGTTGTAGATCACATTTGGTGGCACAATATATTTGGGGGTTGCAGCTCACACTTGGTGGCACATCATATTTGGTGGTTGCAGATCACATTTGGAGGCACATCATATTTGGTGGTTGCAGATCACACTTGGAGGCTCAATTTACTTGATGGTTGCAGATCACACTTGGAGGCACATTATGTTAGGGGTCGAGTTCCCGCCTCTGCACAGAGGGAATCTCGAGCCATCTCCGCTGCGGTCTCCCATTCTTCTCCATCCACAGTGGAGCCTGCTCAGCGGAGACATCGGTCCCAGCATCTGGCTCAGCCTGATACGGTGCAGATGGTTACTGCTGCCTTTCCAGGCTCAACCATTGTAGCCAGTACTGGTCAGCGGCGAGCAGACATCTCTGGGACTAAGTCCTGCTTTTCCCCTTCTGAGCATGCCCAGGATAAGACCTCTCATTGGAGGTCGGGGGTCACATGCTCAGGTACTGCAGCAGCTCCCATTGGTCCTCTAGGAAGGTCCTGAAGTTGTTGCAGCTATAAAAGGTTTGCATGTCCGCACGTCCATGCACTAGTATCAAATAACTTATGTGTTCAGCGCCAGTGTGGTCATATGTATGTGGTTTCAGGGTTCGGCTGAAATAAGCCCCTAGAATACCGGCACCTCCGGTGAGGAGTTTGTGTGAATGGATTCAGGGCCCGGCTGAAATAAGCCCCTAGAATACCGGCACCTCCGGTGAGGAGTTTTGCGTGTGCTATTCTGACTGCCTGACCACTGTTCGCTGTATTTGGTAGCTGTGTTCCTTTGTGAGGTTAATAGGGCACAGTGTTCTCTTCTCTTTGGTGACTCTGTGAAGTAATAGCGTTCACTTATACCGCCATATAGTACTGTCAGTTACTAGCAGCGGGTTTTACTTCTGCACAGTGGACCCCGGGTTGCGAACGCACCAATTACTCCATAAATATATATTTGGTGCGTTCCGCCAAACCCTAACACATTATATTTGGTGGTTGCAGATCACACTTGGAGGCACATATTTGGTGGTTGCAGATCACATTTGGAGGCACATTATATTTGGTGGTTGCAGATCACACTTGATGGCACAGTATGTTTGGTGGTTGCAGATCACACTTGGAGGCACCTTATATTTGGTGGTTGCAGATCACACTTGGAGGCACATTATATTTGGTGGTTGCAGGTCACACTTGGAGGCACATTATATTTGGTGGTTGCAGGTCACACTTGGTGGCACAGTACATTTGGTGGTTGCAGATCACACTTGGTGGCACATTATATTTGGTGGTTGCAGATCACACTTGGACACAGTATATTTAGTGGTTGCAGATCACACTTGGTGGCACAGTATATTTGGTGATTTGAGAACAAACACGATAGACTTTCAATTTTTCAGCTATTCTTAGGCTACCATGAGATGTGTCATGAGTGCACTGAGAATCAAGTTGTGCCCAAAGTGGCTGTTTGCCTTTGCATGTTATTTTGCATCATTTTGTCAACCGACAGGCTGCGACCTACTAGTGTCTTCCCTTCTTAGGCGTTTCAGGTATGGTCACACAGGTATCATATGTTCCCTTGTCCCAACGCTACTGGATCGCCCCCACATAAGGGCAATGGGTACTCGGTACCGGGTCCTTCAGTTCCCTCAGCGAGGATGTCACGGTGGCCCAACCCGGACCGTGGCCCTATGAGGGGCGCCCAATAAAAGGCAGAGTTTGTAGATAACGGTAGTGTTCGTGATGCCACCTGTGACCGACGCTGCTTAGGGGTCTGCTGGGGTGATGGAATGGCAGCTAGATGGTATACCTTCCCACAGGTGAAGTATATCCCCAGGGCTTCCCAGAAGTGTAGATGTTGATGGTGAATGGTGCAAGGCGCGGTGAATAACGAGGACACAATGGGTGCAGTCTCTTTACCTTTACTGAAGGCTTCAGCATCCACAGTCCAGGGTGCCGGATGACAGGGTAGGCAGAGTTCGGCCGGTCTGATGGCAATTCCAGAGTCCCCTTATCCAGGTGGAAATCAGTAGCCTTCCCCTTGCGCACAGTAACATAGCAGGTCCCTACTTGCATTAGCTCCCATAAGGTCCTCACTGTTGTTACTTCTCTCTCTCTGTCCCCCAGATGGATAGGACAAACCCGTATGACGGTGGTGGCCTGAGGCTATTTTATAGGGACCCTAGCGTCGCCCCTCCTCCGCGTTGCCACCTTGTCTGCTTACGCTCTTAGGTCGGACAGCCAACTTGGAATCGACTGTCCTGCCGATCTCTGAAGTAAAGCGTAGAGTCTATTACTCCCTCGGTGTTCCGGCTACCGGATCTGCGCTCAGATGGAGGCAGCCTGCTTCTAGCTGGTCTCCCGCTGTTGTTTCACTCCTGTTGCTATGACTTCTGTGCTCACTCACTACGGCACACTTCCTTTCTTGTCCTTTCTTAGGAGGCTGCCGCATGGGTTGCAGGCGCAGCTCCGTGTCCTTCTTTCCCTTTCCTGGGCCGAGCCCAGTCTGCTCCTCTCCTCCTCCGGTCTCCTTCTCCCTCCTGTCAGCTTCTCTCTCACTTCCTAACCAACCCCTAGTTTTACCCAAGTGTGGGGAGTGGCCTAATAGATAGAACCTTTTGCTCCCCCTGGTGGCCGGCGTGTGAAGTGTGTGTGTGGCTGTGATACCTGGCAGGGTGAACTCCTTTGGTGCCATCAGACGTAACATCGCTCCCCCTGGTGAAAGAACGACATTACTGCAACGACCAGGACTCTGGGGCGCTGCACTACCATGAGTCCTCCAAATATATAGAAGACTATTTTACAGAACTAGTCATGGTTGTGAGTGTGCCACATGCACATTGCTTTGTCTTCACCCAGATTACCTTTAATTTGTGATACAAAGTGAAACACTTAAACCTTTGTAGTTTGCAAAAAGATCTGCTGGATTGGTGAAACTTTTCAATTGATGGCCAATCAACAAATGTTTATTATTTTTAAAGATAAATGTGTATAGGAGTCTTTAGGGTTTATGTTTCCAAAGATAGCACTGACCCAACTGTGGCTCCCTTGCTTCAATACGTCTTTCCATCAGTGGACCCATCCCTGCTTGATGACAAGACTCTGACTTCGTAAGGCATCGCTAGCCCTGCTGGATCTCAGCATCTTGGATTATTCTTCATCTTCCTTTTAGGCAATCCTTTACAGAATCATAGAATGGTAGAGTTGGAAGGGACCTCCTGGGTCATCTGGTCCAAGCCCCTGCTCAAAGCAGGATTCACTAAATCATCCCAGACAGATGTCTGTCCAGCCTCTGTGTGAAGACTTCCATTGAAGGAGAACTCACCACCTCTCGTGGCCGCCTGTTCCACACATTGATCACCCTAACTGTCAAAAAGTTTTTTCTATTATCTAATCTGTGTCTCCTCCTATTCAGTTTCATCCCGTTGCTTCTAGTCTTTCCTTGTGCAAATGAGAATAAAGATGATCCTTCTACAATGTGACAGCCATTGAGATATTTGTAGACAGCTATTAAGTCTCCTCACAGTCTTCTTTTTTGCAAGCTAAATATTCCCAAATCCTGTAACTGTTCCTGATAGGACATGGTTTGCAGACCAGTCGCCATTCTGGTCGCTCTTCTCTGAACTTGCTCCTTTGTTGATGTCTTTTTTAAAATGCGGTGCCCAAAACTGGACCCAGTATTCCAGATGAGGTCGGACCAAAGAGGAGTAGAGGGCAATAATGACTTCACGTGATCTAGACTTCTGTTAATACATCCCAGAATTGCATTTGCCCTTTTTGCTGCTGCATCACACTGTTGACTCATGTTCAGTCTGTGATCTATTAGTATACTCAAGTCTTTTTCACATGTGCTGTTGCTTAGCCCTATTCCTCCCATTCTGTAGATGAAGAGAAGGGTCACACGACTAATGAATGCTCAGATTGCTGTGAAGAAAAGGATTCAGGGCGGGCACTCTCTGTTGATAGGGACAATGTGAGCTGAAGCTCCACAACTAGGCACAGAACCTGCACTGATCGCCTTTGATTAATTAGATTGTTAGATTATACTTCAATGACAGATGTCACAGATGAACATGGACCCATGGGCAATCCGGACTATCAAATGCCGGACTAAGCAGATACATGAGTGACATGAATGTGGATACAGAATCATTCACCATCCATCAGATTGTCACGGATGTGTCACATACTGCTGTGACTGCTGGAAGATCTAGGGTCGGAAGGTCACAACGTTTATTAAATAACAGGTCCTGGTTAGGATCCATTTGCCATTTATCTTGAATTGGAGTCGATTTACTTTCATTCGATGCTGAGAGGGTTAAGGACCATTTTCTTTTTGGCTGTGAACTTGGAGCTGAAGTACTAAGGTGCAGCACCTTGTGACCACTACTTTCCACTATAAAAACCAACTGTTAGCTTCATCCCTTGCCGGTTATAGATCCTCTATGCTGACCTCTTTGAAGGAGCCTGTCTCTGGGTAAGCTGAGGTGTTTGTTCCTGTTGGAGAAGCTAAGTAGTGTTATTTGTTGTGTGTTTTCCCACTGTTTGTCGTACTTTCCTCGTTTTGTCTTATCGTAGTAGTGGGACTGGTGTCTCGCTGGTCTATGCAGTAGACAGGGTAAGTTCAGAGCGAGGGCTTAGGCATGTGATGGTGGGGAAGGAGCCATCTAGGGATAACAGTGCAGGCATCGGACGCAGGTTTATGTAGGAGGGGACCCCTCTCCCTATCGCCAGGGTCTCCTTGTACATCTTCCCTGGTGCTGTGCTGCACACCGGGCATCCTCTCGGCCCCAGCGTTACACAGATGCTCCATCCACCCGGCAGACAGAGCGAGATTTCACGTCACAATGGACAATATAATTACAGAGAATCCGAAACTCCAAGCACAGACTAAGAGTATGGAGCAATCACTAAAGGGAGAGAATCTTTACTAAAAATGTCCTTAGAGATATAAAATCCATTACATTAGGATCTAATCCCTGGTGATTGTATTGCAACCAAAGAAGGAATTTCAGCCATGTTGTATCTGCTCTTCACAATGTTCTGCTAAATAATTACACGTCCTCTGTTTAGGTTTTGTTTTTCAAAAAATTAATTTCACAACGCAAAGAAAAAGCCGGGCGGCCATGCTGTCGTCTGTAGATGATCTGCACATTGCGTCACTTTGACAGTTAAAGGGATAATACCACATCTTATTATCTATCTATCTATCATCTATCTATCTATCTATTATCTATTATCAATCTATTATCCATCTATGTATCTATTATTTATCTATCTATTATCTATCTATTATCTATCTATTATCTGTCTATTATCTATCTATCTATTATCTGTATATTATCTATCGATTATCTATCTATCTATTATCTATCTATTATCTGTCTATTATCTATCTATTATCTATCTATTATCTATTATCTATCTATTATCTGTCTATTATCTATCTATTATCTATCTATTATCTGTCTATTATCTATCGATTATCTATTATCTAATATTGTATCATACAATTATTAGGTTCTGTAGAAGGACGTAGATCTGGGGATTTATTATGATGGAATATAGGCTGAACTGGATGGACAAATGTCTTTTTTCAGCCTTACTAACTATGTTACTATGTTACTATGTATGTATCTATCTATCTATCTATCTATTATCTATTATCTATCTATTATCTATCTCTATCTGTCTATGAAGACTGTTTTCCCTTACTCATCACTCCCCACTTTATAGGTCTCTCTCCGGTTTTCTGACTATTGCATCCAATCATTGCTGACCTGCCTCTACCACTGCTGTCAGTGATTGGCTGCAGCAGTCACATGTACTGAGCTGGAGCAGCCGGGAGACTGTGCAGCAAAACCAAATAAACAGTGGGGGATTGATAGGTGCGTAACCTTTCTTCTACTTAACCACCATGCTGAGACTATTTAAAAAGAAACATGTTGATTGCTCTTTTAAGCTCTCCCCTCAGACAGCCAAAATGCGCCCTTCACCCTTCATGGCCGACCTCGAGATGGTCCTATAAAATCTGGACTGCTGGCAGTATGTAAATGTAACAGTTGTAATGGGAAATTTCGTCATTGATGAAGTATAAATTGCCCCACACCTGGGCCGGTATCTCGCAGGACGCCGGTACCTCGCAGGACGCCGGTATCTCGCAGGACGCCGATACCTCGTAGAACGCCGGTACCTCGCAGGACGCCGGTATCTCGCAGGACGCCGGTATCTCACAGGACGACAGTATCTCGCAGGACGCCGGTATCTCGCAGGACGCCGATACCTCACAGGACGCCGGTACCTCGCAGGACACCGGTATCTCGCAGGACGCCGATACCTCACAGGACGCCGGTACCTCGCAGGACACCGGTATCTCGCAGGATGCCGGTACCTCGCAGGACACCGGTATCTCGCAGGACGCCGATACCTCACAGGACGCCGGTACCTCGCAGGACACCGGTATCTCGCAGGATGCCGATACCTCACAGGACATTGGTACCTCGCAGGACGTCGGTACCTCGCAGGACGCCGGTATCTCGCAGGATGCCAGCATCTCGCAGGACGCCGGTATCTCGCAGGAAGCGGTATCTCGCAGGACGCCGGTATCTCGCAGGACGCCGATACCTCACAGGACGCCGGTACCTCGCAGGACCCCGGTATCTCACAGGATGCCGATACCTCACAGGACATTGGTACCTCGCAGGACGTCGGTACCTCGCAGGACGCCAGTATCTCGCAGGATGCCAGCATCTCGCAGGACGCCGGTATCTCGCAGGATGCCAGTATCTCGCAGGACGCCGGTACCTCGCAGGACGCCGGTATCTCGCAGGACGCCGGTATCTCACAGGACGCTGGCACCTCGCAGGACGCCGGTATCTCGTAGGACGCCGGTATCTCGCAGGACGCCGGTATCTCGTAGGACGCCGGTATCTCGCAGGACGCCATTATCTCGCAGGACGCCGGCTCGCTCCCCGCACCGTCTGCCTTTTCAGCAGACTGATCGTATTCCAGTCGGTACCTCGCAGGACGCCGGTATCTCGCAGGATGCCAACATCTCGCAGGACGCCGGTATCTCGCAGGAAGCGGTATCTCGCAGGACGCCGGTATCTCGCAGGACGCCGGTACCTCGCAGGACGCCGGTATCTCGCAGGACGCCGATACCTCACAGGACGCCGGTACCTCGCAGGGCCCCGGTATCTCGCAGGATGCCGATACCTCACAGGACATTGGTACCTCGCAGGACGTCGGTACCTCGCAGGACGCCAGTATCTCGCAGGATGCCAGCATCTCGCAGGACGCCGGTATCTCGCAGGATGCCAGTATCTCGCAGGACGCCGGTACCTCGCAGGACGCCGGTATCTCACAGGACGCTGGCACCTCGCAGGACGCCGGTATCTCGTAGGACGCCGGTATCTTGCAGGACGCCGGTATCTCGTAGGACGCCGGTATCTCGCAGGACGCCATTATCTCGCAGGACGCCGGCTCGCTCCCCGCACCGTCTGCCTTTTCAGCAGACTGATCGTATTCCAGTAAAGAGACCATCCTGACATTTAATGATAAAAGATTTCTTGCCAGTAATGCCATCATCTTAGGATTTCGGTTTATCAGTTTAAAGAGATTGAAGATTAACAGGAAAGCGTCACGTTTATGGCATTAAGTAGATTACAGAATAGAACAGCGATACAAACAACACACATCATAGAGCGGTATCACCCTGCGATCAAAAAGTCAGAAAATATCAGAAAATGAAATAAAATGTCAGGCAGACGACGCCATGAGAGCAAATTCATGTGCAGGAAGGGATGAGGGGATGAGTTCGAGACATTCTGCATTATGGAGGTTCCTTGGATTCTTTTGAAGGGAGGGAGCAGGGTTAAGGTTGTTGGTTCCACAATTTAGTGTGCGATTCTTTATTTTTTCCATTTTGGGGTATCGGTAGAGCCTGTATATGTTACTACACCCTGTGCTGTGTAAACACAAAGGCTTCATTTCTCTTGGTTTCTCCACTTAGTTTTCTGGCTTGAAAATGTCACGCGTTTTGTAGCACACTGTTTTTGTGCAAATATATGACGCTCTCCCCACTTTTGAAATGTGGGTGAGAAATTTGGCATAATTTTCTCTGCAGAAAGGTCATAAAGACACAGGTAAGAATTGCAACTTTTTTTTTAAAAGTTGCAAAAAAAAAGTCTTATTTTTTCTCCAAGTGCAGGAGAAAACATTTTTAGACAGAAGAGACATACAGTAGATAATGGTGCACAAAAGTATCAGACATCGCGTGACACGTTGATACATTTAGCACAAATTAAGCCAATGCAGATACGTAACTAAAACTGCTTTCCAGATCTCCTCTAAGGGAAAAATTCTCTCCAAAGTCTAAAATGTAGTCTCCCCGAGTGCCCTAAAACTAAGAACATCCCGTAAAAAAGTCACAGAGAAAAAAGGAGGCCTGAGCAGGTAATCATCTCTGCTTTTTTCTCTGTGACTTTTTTCATATTTTTGGAGGATTTTTTAAGTCCTCTTTTTGTGCCTGTGAGCAAAGAACATCACGGACCTGAAATTCCGCATCTTTGATGCAATCCTCAATATACAAATTGCAATTTTAAAAAAGAGAGTTTTGGAATTCTGGAAATCACAGGATGGAGACGCTACCGATCAGCAAATGATGAAGAAATGGAAACAAAGCGCTCTGGATCAGTGGTGTAACTAGAATCTAGAATGCAAAATGTGGACTTGCAACTTTACCTACGTGTTTGTCAAATGTATGGACTCTTGCAGCATTCCAGATCCTGTGAAAACATGTGTTCACCCCCTTATGTAATAATTTTCC
The DNA here is from genome assembly GCF_032444005.1 of Ranitomeya imitator. Classification (NCBI taxonomy): domain Eukaryota; kingdom Metazoa; phylum Chordata; class Amphibia; order Anura; family Dendrobatidae; genus Ranitomeya; species Ranitomeya imitator. The sequence continues at coordinate 7,466,643 of NC_091283.1, read as the reverse complement.
CCATCCTGTAAAAATGCCCTTCTTCCTGGCTCCTTCCTGTGATAATGCCCTTCATCCTTCATCCTGACCCTTCCTGTAATAATGTCCTCCTCCTGGGCCTCTTTTAGTACTAATTTTCCTCTTCCTTGGCATCTTGCTGCCGTAATGTTCCCCATCATGGGCCTATCCTGGCATAATCTCTGCTTTCCTGGCCCCTTCCTGGTATTATGTGTAACATCATGGGCCTCTTCCTGTTATAATGTGTTCTATCCGGGCCCCTTCCAAGTATAATGTCCCCTATTCTGCGCTCCTTCCAGTCATACTGTCCTCAATCCTGGTAAAAAGTCCCCCATGCTGGGCCTTTTCCGGTAATAATGGGCTCCTACCTGGCATAATGGCCCGCATCCTGGGCCTCCTCATGGTATAATGTCCTCTATCCTGGCCACTTTCAGGCATAATGTCCCATATCCTGATATAATGTCCCCCACCCAGGGCCACTTTCAGTAGTAATTTCACCCATCCTGGACCTCTCCCAATAATAATGTTCTCCATCCTGGGCCTCCTCATGGTATAATGTCCTCCATCCTGGGCCCTTTCCAGTAATAATGGGCTCCTCCCTGGCATAATGGCCCGCATCCTGGGCCTCCTCATGGTATAACGTCCTTTATCTTGGCCATTTTCGGGTATAATGTCCCAAATCCTGATATAATGTCCCCCACCCAGGGCCTCTTTCAGTAGTAATTTCACCCATCCTGGACCTCTCTCAATAAGATTGTCCTCCATCCTGGGCCCTTTCCAGTAATAATGGGCTCCTACCTGGCATAATGACCCCATCCTGGGCCTCCTCATGGTATAATCTCCCATATCCGGATATAATATCCCCCACCCAGGGCCCCTTTCAGTAGTAATCTCACCCATCCTGGGCCCCTTCATGGTACGATGTCTCCTTTTCTTGGTATAATGGTGATCGGGGTTCTTTAGATATGAATTTGGGTGAATCTATTGAATTTCCTTTTCGGCAAATTCGCTCTTCTCTATTGATAACATTGTCTTTGACCCTTCTTCTTCCTCACCATCCTCCATCTGAATCTTTAAACATGCAGATTTCTCTGTTGATTCCATTGCAATCCTTTGGTTTCGTAGGTCATAAGAACTAGAGATCCTAGTGGTTTGTGATTAGTTCCACATGGTATTGCCTTCCTCTTGACCTTTTGGAGGCTCCCCTAATAATGGACTAGTCCAATCCTGCTACAAAGTATCAATTATTTTTTTAAAATATTGAGTTTCCAAATAAATTTATTTTAAAATATTTGATTAAAAAAGGTTTGAAGAAAAGGTCGTTCTTGTCAACAAGGTCCTACTGAATGGTAAGAGTTGAGCGCTGACGATCCTGAGCTCACCTTGAGACTGGAGGCTGAGCGCTAAATCTGAACTGTCTGCTTCCTATCGGAGATCTCCAGCTTCTCCAGAGCTCGGCTTGGATTATTGTCTAATAAGTGCACTCTTGGCAGCCGTTCAAAGAGACTCCATTGGTCTGAGCTTTCCTTTTATTCCAATTCAATGCATTGTTAAACAATGCATAGGAAAAAAAAAAAAAGATTCTCCTGTGTCCTGTAATGATAATTACCTTGGATAACAAATATCTTCATGAAACCTATTGCAGGTAATTACAGAGAAAGCTGTAGTAACTGATAGATCATCCTGAACCCCGGGGCCTGCAGAAAATATATGAAATAAAGACGCCACTTGTGAAATAGATTCATTTTCGGCTTCGCGCTGTGGAGTCTAAATTACATTTAAATAGTTTCAATGGCTCAGGAGGAATCCAGCTCTGGAGAAGATAATGCAGCTTATTTATACCAAGAGTCGTTACTTATAAATAATAATGATGACTTCAGATATTGCACCTCTCTGCCTTTTAAATAAAAGATGTTGAATCTTTCAGAAATACATTTCTTTTACACTCCGGACATAGAGTATGCAAATTACAAGGCCAATTCCCATTTTGCTGGCGAGGTCTTATTTAATTGTCATTACCATTCGGCGCTTTAAGGCAGCGTTAAGTGTGCGACGCCATATAGAATAGGTGGCAAAGTTCAAGCTCGTGAAATTGCCTGCGTTCTGTTCAATATAGAGCTGGAGATAAGAGTCGGAGAAAGTGGATTGGAAAGAAAGACGGGGGAGACGGCATTAATATACATTCGCCTTACCAGTGAACACTCCTATCTCCTGAACCCTTGAGAAGCTTCGCCAGGACCTTTGTTATTTTATTGACGTCGACTCAAGGAATTGATAATAAAATTCTAGAATAAAATAAAATGTATAAAATACTGATAAAAATAGGTCAAAATAGAAACAAAAATATCAAAAACTAAATAACATCACATGAAACAACTCTACACACATATCAATGATATTTTCCTTATCCATGTATTCCTGTAAATAATATAACTAACTCCTGAAAGACGAACAATATGCCCTACTTGTACGGTCGCCCCTTCACTGTGGTGACCGACCACGACCCTCTGCGCTGGCTAAACGCCATGTATGGAACCAACGGCAGGTTGCTACGCTGCAGCCTTGCCCTTCAGCAGTTTGACTTCACCATTGAACACAAAACGGGCAAAGAGTATGGGAATGCAGATGGACTGTCTCGCCAGGGTGAACCCACTGAGGTGCGCATGGAGGCATACCATGGGGTTCTACCTCCCTAGCACACACCAAAAGGGGGAGGTGTCACGATATGGTATGAAATATCATATAAGTAGTTTCTCTTGCTAGCAGGCTGTGGGCTAAAAAAAAACCCCTTCCCTTTCACTCAGCCAAGAGCTTTCCTTTCCAAGGTATGGGGGAAGAAGAGTTTATTATCTCTAGCTCGGAGAGCAAAGGTATTTACGACCGGCATCCCTGCAGTGGAAAGTGACCAGCTAGAACTGGATTATAAGTCCCCAGAAACCCTGAGGTCTTTGTTCTGTTTGTGTAAGATATTAGACAAACCATTTAAGCTAGACATAGGAAAAATATATATTCTTTACGTCCCTCGGCGGATCTACCTGCCACTCTAAACATGAGCTTCTAACTCCATCTGGTAAAGAAGTAGGGATTTCTCTGTAAATATGTATCACAGATAGGACATATTTGATCTCATTAGAATGCCCACGTTAATCCGAGATGAATGCTGGGTTTGTTATGACTATGACATGTTTTGTAGCGGAGTTATAGAAATTAGATAAAAGTTAGGGTAAAATTAGTTAACTGAAGAGGTAGGAGGGACGAGGTGATCCAACCCCTTTCTGGGATGTCACAGGCTGCAGCTATAACTGTCTGCCCAGATCCCAGCAGTGACTTCTTGTCTTTTTCCTGGAGAGCCCTGAGCACGTCCAATGAACTGGGACGTATGGAAACTCCACTAGCCTGGTTGCCTGCAATGCTTTGAAAACATGTGAGTGTTACCTTTTCTGCTGTAATCCCTTTATGTTATATTTACCTTGTACATATTTGCAATTGTCTCATTTGTAACATCTTTGTAAAATATTTTGATAAAGCACTGCCTAAATTTTGTGGGGTATATTATTTAATACTAGTTCTTTCTCCATGCTCTAAAAACGTACCCTAAGTCTCCTGAAGGGAATTACGCTACTGTTTTTGGGTTAGCTTTGGACCCGTTTAATCGAAGCTGGTGGCAGCAAACGTTTTGTACTGGGTAGTTGGGTGCTGTTGTAGCAACTTCGGCGCTGATAATTATTGTTCCTGCCTGAGCGGGAGTAGTTTATCGCATCGCTGCAGCATGCCCAATAGCCAGTACATAGCAGGCAGCCTTTCTGGCGACTAATTGCCCCAGGTGCAGTACCCAATCTGACCTGAGAGTAAGGGGGGCGCCAGAGAGCTGCAAGTGTTAAGCGGAACTGTAAGCGGGATATACATAAATCCCTGCAGTTCGTGGTATAGTGAAGAGCAGTGGGATACCTAGAATAAGCCCCTGCTGTAAACTAAGAGGTCAATAGCCTTGTGTGTTGTTTCATCACATTGTTAGCAGTGGAGGGATAACTAAGATAAGCCCCCCTGCACATGTGATAGCCATCTGTTGGCCTAAAGTCACCCCGATCCGTGACGTAAGTTTGACACCATTCTAAAAGCTGCACCCCTTAAGGTGCTCAAAACCACATTCAAGAAGTTTATTAACCCTTTACGTGCTTCACAGGAATTTTTTGAATGTTTAAAAAAATGAACATTTAACTTTTTTCACCAAAAATTTACTTCTGATCCAATTTGTTTTATTTTACCAAGGGTAACAGGAGAAAATGGACCCCAAACGTTGTTGTACAATTTGTCCTGATAACGCCAATACCCCATAGGTGGGGGTAAACCACTGTTTGGGCGCATGGCAGAGCTCGGAAGGGATGGAGCGCCGTTTGACTTTTCAATGCAAAATTAGCTGGAATTGAGATAGGATGCCATGTTGCGTTTGGAGAGCCCCTGATGTGCCTAAACATTGAAATCCCCCACAAGTGACACCATTTTGGAAAATAGACCCCCTAAGGAACTTATCTGTGTGGTGAGCACTTTGAACTCCCAAGTGCATCATAGAAGTTTATAATGTAGAGCCGTGAAAATTTAAAAATCCTTTTTTTCACAAAAATGATCTTTTATCCCCCAATTTTGTATTTTCCCAAGGGTATCTGGAGAAATTGGACATCAATCGTTGTTATGTAATTTGTCCTGAGTACGCTGATACTCCATATGTGGGAGAAAACTACTGTCTGGGCACATGGCAGAGCTCGGAAGGGAAGAAGTGGCGTTTTGGAATGCAGATTTTGATGGAATGGTCTGCGGGCATCACGTTGCGTTTGGAGAGCCCCTGATGTACCTAAACAGTAGAAACCCCCCACAAGTGACCCCGTTTTGGACACTAGACCCCCCAAGGAACTTTTCTAGATGTGTGGTGAGCACTTTGAACCCCTAAGTGTTTCACTAAAGTTTATAACGCAGAGCCGTGAAAATACAAAATCTTTTTTTTCCCACAAACATGATATTTTAGCCCCCAGTTTTGTATTTTCCCAAATGTAACAGGAGAAATTGAACCCCAAATGTTGTTGTCCAATTTGTCCTGAGTGCAATAATACCCCATATGTGGGAGAAAACTACTGTGTGGGTGCATGGCAGAGCTCGGAAGGGAAGAAGTGGCGTTTTGGAATGCAGACTTTGATGGAATGGTCTGTGGGCATCACGTGCGTTTGCAGAGCCCCTGATGTACTTAAACAGTAGAAAAACCCCACAAGTGACCCCATGTTGGAAACTAGACCCCACAAGGAACTTATCTAGATTGTGTTGATCACTTTGAACATCCAAGTGTTTTACTAAAGTTTATAACGCGGAGCGGTGAAAATAAAAAATCCTTTTTTTCCCCACAAAAATGATTTTTTTTACCCCCCAGTTTTGTATTTTCCCATGGGTAACTGGAGAAATTGGACCCCAAAAGTTATTGTGCAATTTGTCCTGAGTATGCTGATGCCCCACATGTGGTGGTAAACCACTGTTTGGGCGCACAGCAGAGCTCGGAACGAAAGGAGCACCGTTTTACTTTTTCAATGCAGAATTGTATGGATTGTGATCGGATGCCATGTTGCGTTTGCAGAGCCCCTGATGTGCCTAAACAGTGGAAACCTCCCAATTCTAACTCCAACCCTAACCCAAACACACCCCTAAGCCTAACCATAATCCTAATCCCAACCCTAACCACACCCCTAACCCCAACACACACTGAACCCTAATCCCAACCCTAACCACACCCCTAACCCGAATACACCCCTAACCATAATCCCAGCCCTAACCATACCCCTAATCCTGACACATCCCTAACCCAACCGTAAACGTAATCCAAACCCTAACCCCAACTCTAGCCCCAACCCTAACTTTAGCCCCAACCCTAATTTTAGCCCTAACCCTAACTTTAGCCCCAACCCTAACCCTAACTTTAGCCCCAACCCTAACTTTAGCCCCAACCCTAACTTTAGCTCAAACCCTAACTTTAGCCCCAATCCTAACTTTGGCCCCAACCTTAACCCTAATGGGAAAATGGAAATTAATATTTTTTAAAATTTTATTATTTTTCCCTAACTAAGGGGGTGATGAAGGGGGGGTTTGATTTACTATTTATAGTAGGTTTTTAGTGGGTTTTTATGTTTGGCAGCAGTCATACGCTAAGAGGCGCTTTTATTGCAACAAATATTTTTTGCATTACCACATTCTGAGAGCTATAATTTTTCCTTATTTTGGTCCACAGAGTCATGTGATATCTTGTTTTTTTGCGGGACAAGTTGCCGTTTTTACTCGTACCATTTTCAGGCACACAACATTTTTTGATCGCTTTTTATTCCAATTTTTGTTAGGCAGAATGAACAAAAACCAGCAATTCGTGAATTTCTTTTGGAGGAGGCGTTTATACCATTCCGCGTTTGGTAAAATGATAAAGCAGTTTTATTCTTTGGGTCAGTACGATTACAGCGACACCTCATTTATATCATTTTTTTATGTTTTGGCGCTTTTATACAATAAAAACTATTTTATAGAAAAAATAATTATTTTTGCAACGCTTTATTCTGAGGGCTATAACTTTTTTATTTTTTCGCTGATGATGCTGTATGGCAGCTCATTTTTTGCGGTTCAAGATGATGTTTTCGGCTGTACAATGTGTTAGGGCTAGCGGAACGCACCGAGTAAATAGAGATGTTTATTATAAATGGTGCGTTCGCAGCCCGGGGTCCACCGTGCAGGAGGAACCTGCTGCTAGCGAATGGCGGCACTGTTTGGCGGTATAGACTAGCTCTGTTACCTCACAGAGTAGCCATGAAAGGAAAGCACTGCACCCTGTTAGCCTCACAGAAGCACAAGCTTACTGCCAAGCTGATAGCAGTCAGTGGTTATGCAACACGCAATCTCCTCACCGGAGAAGCCGGTGTTCTAGGGGCTTATGCGAATCTTATATAGCTGCAGCACGTACAGGACCTTCCTAGAAGGACCAATGAGAGACTGCCACAGAGCCTGAGGAACTTCAGGACCTTCCTGGAGAACCATTGGGTCTTGCTGCAGTATCTAAGCATGTGACCCTCGATCTCCAATGAGAGATCTTACCCTGGGCATGCTCAGAAGGGGAAAAGCAGGACTTAGTCCCAAAAGCGTCTGCTCGCCGCTGCCCAACACTGGCTTCAATGGCAGAAGCTGGAAAAGCAGCAGTAACCCTTTGCTCAGAGTCAGACTGAGCGAGACGCTGGGACCGACGTCTCCGCTGAGCAGGCTCCACTGTGGCAAGAGAAGAATGGGAGACCGCAGCGGAGATGGCCTGAGATTCCCCCTGTACAGAGGTGGGAACTCGACCCCTAACACAATGTTTATTTATATCCGTCTTTTTGATCGCGTGTTATTCCACTTTTTGTTTGGCGGTATGATAATAAAGCGTTGTTTTTTGCCTAGTTTTTTTTTTGTGACGGTGTTCACTGAAGGGGTTAACTAGCGGGACATTTTTACAGGACGGGTCGTTATGGACGCGGCGATACTAAATATGTGTACCGTATATACTCGAGTATAAGCCGACCCGAGTATAAGCCGACCCCTCTAATTTTGCCACAAAAAACTGGGAAAAATTAATTACTCGAGTATAAGGCTAGTTTCACATTTGCATTAAAAAACGCAGCATTTTAATGCAAACGCATGTAGTGCAAAAAACGCATGTAAACGCGTGCAAACGCTGTGTTTTTTAGACGCATGCGTTTTTGCATGTGGTAAAAAAATGTGGAGTTTTGACGCGTTTACATGCGTTTTTTCCTGCGTTTGCGTTTTTGAAATGCATGATGAGAAGTGTGTGACAGCTGCCAATCATCAAAATCAACTAGAAAACCCACTATAAACAGAAACAGCTAGGGTTAGGGTTAGGGTTAGGATCCCTAGGGTTAGGTTTAGGGTTAGGATCCCTAGGGTTAGGGTTAGGGTTAGGAACCCTAGGGTTAGGGTTACCCAGGGCCGGCGTCAGCACCCGGCGTACCCGGGCAAATGCCGGGGCCCTGGCGAGATGGGGGGGGGGCCCATTTACGGTGCGCAGCTGCAGCCGGAATACTCACCTCTGGGAGTCGGGACCGTCTGTCACCATGGATACGCAGCCAGAGTCACTTCCGGGCCGTGCCTGCTGCTGGGACTGAGTTTCACACAGCTGCCTGCAATACTCACCAGTCACCGCCGGCACCATCACCATGGATACGAGTCACTTCTGGGCCGGCGGCGGCGGTCGCTCTGTCCTGACACTTCCGGCTGCTGTAATCCACGCGTCCACCATCCAGGAGTCCAGCGGCAGCGCAGGTGCAGTGGCAGCGCCAAGAAGAAAGACGAGCAGAGCAGGAGGCAGGAGCAGCAGTCAGGTGCACGGACGGTGCACCCGGTCCCAGGCGCAGGCTGTGTCCCCAATGGAAACAACGGCGAGTGAGTGAGTCTTCCTCCAAGTTCATGGACCTGGTCCCAATGCATTGCGGGGGTGGGGGGTCTTTATGGCAGCCTGCTGTGAGCCAGGCCTGGTTGACTAGTCCTAGCCTAGACTGTCTATACTAAATGGCTGGCAGTCTGTGCGCTATATACTACGTGGGTTGTGCTATATACTGCGTCTGCGTGGGCTGTGCTATACACTATGTGAGCTGTGCTATATACTACGTAGCTGAGCAATATATTACGTGGCTGGGCAATATATTACGTGGCTTTGTTATATACTGCGTGAGCTGTGCTATATACTATTGAGCTGTGCTATATACTACGTGGGATGTGCTATATACTACGTAGCTGTGCAATATACTACGTAGCTGTGCAATATACTACGTGGCTGTGCTATATACTATGTGGCTGTCCTATATACTACATGGATGTGCTATATACTACGTGGCTTGACAATATACTACGTGGCTCTGTTATATACTATGTGGGCTGTGTTATATACTACGTGGCCTGTGTTATATAATACGTGGGCTGGGCTATATACTGCGTGGGCTGGGCTATACAATGGGTGGGCTGTGCTATACACTGCGTGGGCTGTGCTATATAATACGTGGGCTGTGTTATACAGTGCGTGGGCTGTGCTATATACTACGTGGGCTGTGTTATACACTGCGTGGGCTGTGCTATATACTATGTGGGCTGTGTTATATACTACGTGGCTGTGCTATATACTACATGGCTGTGCTATATGCTATGTGGCTGTTATATGCTACATGGCTGTGCTATATGCTACGTGGGCTGTGTTATATGCTACGTGGGCTGTGTTATATGCTACCTGGCTGTGGTATATTTCTCTGCTGTATCTGTGCATCATGAATCGTGGTATGTGTTAAAGAGGGGGGCCCACTGAGGCTCTTTCGCCCGGGGCCCACAAAAACCTGGAGCCGGCCCTGGGGTTACCCTAACCCTAACCCTAGGGATCCTAACCCTAACCCTATCCCTAACCCTAGGGATCCTAACCCCAACCCTAGGGATCCTAACCCTAACCCTAACCCTAGGGATCCTAACCCTAACCCTAAGGGTTAGGGTTAGGATCCTAACCCTTAGGATTAGGGTTAGGGTTAAGATCCCTAGGGTTAGGGTTAGGATCCCTAGGGTTAGGGTTGGGGGGTGGCTTATCAGTGTGTATTGTGTTTTTCTATTGAAACGCATGCGTTTAAAAACGCATGCAAACGCATGTGCTTAAAAACGCATGCGTTTACATAGACAGCAATGCATTTTTTTTGCCGCAAAAAAAGCATGCGTTTTTTTGCAGCAAAAAAACGCCACTAAAAATTACTACAGGTTGCATTTCCGCAACAAAACGCAAGCATAGAAACGACGCATGCGTCGTCAAAACGCGGCAAAACGCATGCAAAAAAAACCATGCATTTTTAATGTTAAGTATAGAAAAAAAAAAACGCATGCTTTTTTTTGCGCTAAAACGCAGCGGCAAAAAACGCAAATGTGAAACCAGCCTAATCCTAGGGTGGGAATTGCAGCAGCTACCGGTAAATGTCAAAAATAAAAATAGATACCAATAAAAGTAAAATTAATTGAGACATCAGTAGTTAAGTTAAGTGTTTTTGAATATCCATATTGAATCAGGAGCCCCATATACTGCTCCATACAGTTCATGATGGGCCCGTAAGATGCTCCATATTAAAATATGCCCCATATAATCCTGCATAAAGGTTAATAATGGCCCGATAAGATGCTCCATAGAAACATTTGCCCCATACAATGCTGCATAAAGTTTGATGGCCCCATAAGATGCTCCACACATTATGGCCCATGAGATGCTCCATGCGTGAGGTATCAGGGTCTGGTCCAGCATTTACAGCTTGGAATTGAAGCTTCAATTAAGATGAGGTGGGTGAGGGATCGGTGTAGGCCTCCTGTGCTGGGAGCCCTGATACCTCATGCAACAGCTCAAACTGCTTCTTCCACCCACACTCACACGGCACAAATATCAGATTCATACTTTACTATTGGTAAAAAAATGTAGGAAAAGTATCACCAGTTGTTGAGTGAAAGTAAGTGCAGGCCTGCCTGTCTGGGAGACCTACTGAAACAGGCAACCCACCAGATGGAGAGCAAGCTGAGAGAACACAGGCTGACAAGGCGTGACTGGCGAGCTCACGACACCCTTCCATTTTTGAAGACCAAAATGCAAAAGGGTCCAAACCCCCCTCATGGCATTGATATATACGATGAGATACTCCTACACCATCCTCTCCAGTCATTCACAACATGGCAGACTTGTAATCTGTTCTGCTGGTGCATGGGCTGGTCTAAAATAACCTGTGAAACGACTCACAGAAATTGCTTATGCCACTTACACTGCTGCTTCTAGTGTTTTTGTAGTGACACCTTAACGCTCCCGAGGTTGGATGTCCAGAACTGCGCTGCATGCTGTATGCCTCCCTGCTGTCTTGGGGAAAATTACCAGGGATTCAAGCTTCAGGAGGCTAATTTGCATATTCCAGGTGCCTTCTGGGAGAAGCGAAGTCTCCCTAAGCTAGAAGATCGTTGGGTACAGCCGGGACCAGCTGCTTCGAAAGCATCACCAAACCAAGGATTCAAGCTTCAGGAGGCTAATTTGCATATTCCAGGTGCCTTCTGGGAGAAGCGAAGTCTCCCTAAGCTAGAAGATCGTTGGGTACAGCCGGGACCAGCTGCTTCGAAAGCATCACCAAACCAAGGATTCAAGCTTCAGGAGGCTAATTTGCATATTCCAGGTGCCTTCTGGGAGAAGCGAAGTCTCCCTAAGCTAGAAGATCGTTGGGTACAGCCGGGACCAGCTGCTTCGAAAGCATCACCAAACCAAGGATTCAAGCTTCAGGAGGCTAATTTGCATATTCCAGGTGCCTTCTGGGAGAAGCGAAGTCTCCCTAAGCTAGAAGATCGTTGGGTACAGCCGGGACATTATTGCAAGAGAGCTTGGCTGAGTAGATTACACAAGAAGGAAAACACACAGCAAGTCAGCAGGATCTAGGAGCAACATGGCAGATGTGACAACCTACATGGTGAGCTGCAGCATGTGCTACATGTTCACAGATCGACCAGAAGAAGAATCCAATTTCACCTGTCAGAAGTGTAGACTAGTGGCCCTTTTAGAAGAAAAGGTGCGGGGTCTGGAAGAAAGAATAGCAACTTTGAAACTCATCAAAGAGAATGAAGACTTTCTAGACAGAACAGAAGCATCTCTACTGGTCACAGAAGGTGCAAAAAGTGTCAGAGAACCTCCAAAAGCAGATGAGTGGAAGCATGTGACCAAAAGAAGCAAGAAGACCATGGAGAAATCACCAACCACACAACTGAAGAACCGATATCAAATCTTTGTAGAGGATGAAGATTGCACACCTAAGAATGAAGCAATACCAGCAAGCAAAAAAGAAAAGGGCACACAGCAACAAGTGACAGCAAAAAGTACAGCCAAGAAGCAACGAAGAGTGGTGGTGGTGGGAGACTCACTACTGAGAGGCACCGAAGCAGCCATCTGCAGACCGGACATAACTGCAAGAGAAGTATGCTGCCTTCCAGGTGCGATGATCAAGGATGTGACCGATAGGATACCAAAGCTCTTCAGCTCCAAGGACGTCCACCCATTTCTTCTGATACATGTTGGCACCAATGACACGGCAAGGAAGGACCTACCGACAATCTGCAAGGACTTTGAAGAGTTGGGGAAGAAAGTAAAGGAACTGGATGCACAGGTAGTTTTTTCTTCTATCCTTCCAGTAGACGGGCATGGCACCAGGAGATGGAACAGGATCCTTGATGCAAACAACTGGCTAAGACGATGGTGCAGACAACAAGGATTTGGATTCCTGGACCACGGTGTGAATTACTGGTATGATGGACTCCTCGCCAGAGACGGACTACACCTCAACAAACCTGGGAAACACACATTCGCCAGAAGACTCGCTACACTCATCAGGAGGGCGTTAAACTAGAAGAAGAGGGGACGGGAAGAAAAACATTAGACTCGAACAAAGACGACCCAGGAAAACATACTCAGAAGGGAGGTAAGAACATTTCTAAAACAATCCACAGTGAGGAGATTGGAACAAAACAAAATCCTCTAAACTGCATGCTCGCAAACGCCAGAAGCCTGACAAACAAGATGGAAGAACTAGAAGCAGAAATATCTACAGGTAACTTTGACATAGTGGGAATAACCGAGACATGGTTAGATGAAAGCTATGACTGGGCAGTTAACTTACAGGGTTACAGTCTGTTTAGAAAGGATCGTAAAAATCGGAGAGGAGGAGGGGTTTGTCTCTATGTAAAGTCTTGTCTAAAGTCCACTTTAAGGGAGGATATTAGCGAAGGGAATGAGGATGTCGAGTCCATATGGGTTGAAATTCATGGAGGGAAAAATGGTAACAAAATTCTCATTGGGGTCTGTTACAAACCCCCAAATATAACAGAAAGCATGGAAAGTCTACTTCTAAAGCAGATAGATGAAGCTGCAACCCATAATGAGGTCCTGGTTATGGGGGACTTTAACTACCCGGATATTAACTGGGAAACAGAAACCTGTGAAACCCATAAAGGCAACAGGTTTCTGCTAATAACCAAGAAAAATTATCTTTCACAATTGGTGCAGAATCCAACCAGAGGAGCAGCACTTTTAGACCTAATACTATCTAATAGACCTGACAGAATAACAAATCTGCAGGTGGTTGGGCATTTAGGAAATAGCGACCACAATATTGTGCAGTTTCACCTGTCTTTCACTAGGGGGACTTGTCAGGGAGTCACAAAAACATTGAACTTTAGGAAGGCAAAGTTTGAACAGCTTAGAGATGCCCTTAATCTGGTAGACTGGGACAATATCCTCAGAAATGAGAATACAGATAATAAATGGGAAATGTTTAAGAACATCCTAAATAGGCAGTGTAAGCGGTTTATACCTTGTGGGAATAAAAGGACTAGAAATAGGAAAAACCCAATGTGGCTAAACAAAGAAGTAAGACAGGCAATTAACAGTAAAAAGAAAGCATTTGCACTACTAAAGCAGGATGGCACCATTGAAGCTCTAAAAAACTATAGGGAGAAAAATACTTTATCTAAAAAACTAATTAAAGCTGCCAAAAAGGAAACAGAGAAGCACATTGCTAAGGAGAGTAAAACTAATCCCAAACTGTTCTTCAACTATATCAATAGTAAAAGAATAAAAACTGAAAATGTAGGCCCCTTAAAAAATAGTGAGGAAAGAATGGTTGTAGATGACGAGGAAAAAGCTAACATATTAAACACCTTCTTCTCCACGGTATTCACGGTGGAAAATGAAATGCTAGGTGAAATCCCAAGAAACAATGAAAACCCTATATTAAGGGTCACCAATCTAACCCAAGAAGAGGTGCGAAACCGGCTAAATAAGATTAAAATAGATAAATCTCCGGGTCCGGATGGCATACACCCACGAGTACTAAGAGAACTAAGTAATGTAATAGATAAACCATTATTTCTTATTTTTAGTGACTCTATAGCGACAGGGTCTGTTCCGCAGGACTGGCGCATAGCAAATGTGGTGCCAATATTCAAAAAGGGCTCTAAAAGTGAACCTGGAAATTATAGGCCAGTAAGTCTAACCTCTATTGTTGGTAAAATATTTGAAGGGTTTCTGAGGGATGTTATTCTGGATTATCTCAATGAGAATAACTGTTTAACTCCATATCAGCATGGGTTTATGAGAAATCGCTCCTGTCAAACCAATCTAATCAGTTTTTATGAAGAGGTAAGCTATAGGCTGGACCACGGTGAGTCATTGGACGTGGTATATCTCGATTTTTCCAAAGCGTTTGATACCGTGCCGCACAAGAGGTTGGTACACAAAATGAGAATGCTTGGTCTGGGGGAAAATGTGTGTAAATGGGTTAGTAACTGGCTTAGTGATAGAAAGCAGAGGGTGGTTATAAATGGTATAGTCTCTAACTGGGTCGCTGTGACCAGTGGGGTACCGCAGGGGTCAGTATTGGGACCTGTTCTCTTCAACATATTCATTAATGATCTGGTAGAAGGTTTACACAGTAAAATATCGATATTTGCAGATGATACAAAACTATGTAAAGCAGTTAATACAAGAGAAGATAGTATTCTGCTACAGATGGATCTGGATAAGTTGGAAACTTGGGCTGAAAGGTGGCAGATGAGGTTTAACAATGATAAATGTAAGGTTATACACATGGGAAGAGGGAATCAATATCACCATTACACACTGAACGGGAAACCACTGGGTAAATCTGACAGGGAGAAGGACTTGGGGATCCTAGTTAATGATAAACTTACCTGGAGCAGCCAGTGCCAGGCAGCAGCTGCCAAGGCAAACAGGATCATGGGGTGCATTAAAAGAGGTCTGGATACACATGATGAGAGCATTATACTGCCTCTGTACAAATCCCTAGTTAGACCGCACATGGAGTACTGTGTCCAGTTTTGGGCACCGGTGCTCAGGAAGGATATAATGGAACTAGAGAGCGTACAAAGGAGGGCAACAAAATTAATAAAGGGGATGGGAGAACTACAATACCCAGATAGATTAGCGAAATTAGGATTATTTAGTCTAGAAAAAAGACGACTGAGGGGCGATCTAATAACCATGTATAAGTATATAAGGGGACAATACAAATATCTCGCTGAGGATCTGTTTATACCAAGGAAGGTGACGGGCACAAGGGGGCATTCTTTGCGTCTGGAGGAGAGAAGGTTTTTCCACCAACATAGAAGAGGATTCTTTACTGTTAGGGCAGTGAGAATCTGGAATTGCTTGCCTGAGGAGGTGGTGATGGCGAACTCAGTCGAGGGGTTCAAGAGAGGCCTGGATGTCTTCCTGGAGCAGAACAATATTGTATCATACAATTATTAGGTTCTGTAGAAGGACGTAGATCTGGGTATTTATTATGATGGAATATAGGCTGAACTGGATGGACAAATGTCTTTTTTCGGCCTTACTAACTATGTTACTATGTTACTCTTAAAGTGAACCTTTGAAGTTTCAAAAAAGGACACGGATAGGCAACCCTTGACGCCCCTGCTAACAGCAGACTTGTGAGCGGTGCTGACCACAGCCACGGTTATGACTGAAGATTAAGTGCTTTTCATGGTTGCATCACTCCGTGTCTGTGCAACAAGCCGCAACGAAACCTCCTCGTCTTTCTCCATCACTTCTGCTGAGCTACTCAGCTGCGTACCTCTGGGTTCACACCAAGTGAGATCTACAACCTCATCATCATTCTCTCTGTTCTCACAGTCCTCACCATGAGAGTCATTCTCCTTCTCTTCCTGCCCTGACACCACAGTTCAGTACACGTGTGCCTCAAGTGTCTGAAACTCATCAGTATCACCTCCACCCCCTGGAGTTAATGTCTGGTGGCGAGGGTCTGGATCATGTTTGGACACTGTTTTGTTCAGCGCCAGATCCAACAGGAAAAATTTTGAGCAGTGTGATTGGGGTGCCACCTCTGAGGATTGTACTGTGTGCGATATTAAGGTCTAGGAAGAGGAGAAGAGGCCCTTGATGCAGCACTTGCCATACATTGGAGCACATACTCTTTCTGGATCTCATCTATGAGGTGTACCTCTTTGCGGCTGCAAAAGAAAGGGAGCTGAGAAGCCCGGCCAGTAACATATGGTGTCAGTTGCCTTTGGATAGGATGAGACAGTGTTTGTTCAGTTGAGCTTTCAGAAACATTACCGCCTAACCCACGTCGAACACCAACCCTATTCCCTCTTCCACCACGACCTCGCTTTTTCTCTATCATGTTGTATGTACCCTTCCCCTTTTGTAACCTGCTGTTTAACAACCTTAGGCCCAGACCTGTCAGTCACCTGTCACTAAAAGAACAATCACTATTTTTTTTCTGAGATAGTGATGCCTGAACAACACTATTAGCCCTAACCATTTTGATTAGCATATTGGGCCTCCTGGGTGAACCCAAATATTAGGCTTAAAGGGAATCTGCCAACACCTGGATGATTTTTATCTATTACTATGGGCATACAGGTAATTGAATGGCACCGAAAATCAATTCAGACACTGCCCATACCAGTGTGAATAGTACTCACAGTACAGTGCGATCGCACAGCGTATGCGCGGGATTACAGCGCCAATCAGGTCAGTATGATGCTGAAGCGAGGGGGGTGATAGTATAATGAAGTGAAGAGGTAGTCTTTTCTTCCAGGCACAGCATGCCTTAGAGCCTGGAAGAAATCATTAACATGAAAGATTATAAATCAATTTCTCAATGTCTACATCACAGCTATGAGGCATATGGGTAAGACTGGTTTAAACATTCAATTACCTGTGTGCCCTTAGTAATAGATAAAAATTGTCCCTGGGGTTACAGATTATTCCCTTTAATGATTTAAATTAGCAAATGAGGCCTCCTCAATCTTGACTGCAACACAGTATTAGTCCAAACAATTTTGTCTCCGGCCTGCACACCACTATTATTCCTAATGATTTTGATTAGCAAATGGGGTCTCCTAGCTGCACCCCAAGATTAGCCCAAATGATTTGGAATAGCAAATGTGGCCCCCTGAGTTGTGACTGCAACAAAGTATTAGCCCAAACAATATTGATTAGGAAATGTAGACTTCTGCCTGCACACTATTATTAGCCCTAATGATTTGGATTAACAAATGGGGCCTCCTGGCTGCACCCCAATATTAGCCCAAATGATTTTGAGTAGAAAATGTGGACTTCAGCCTGCACAACACTACTAGCCCTAACAATTTTGATTAGCAAATGGGACCTCCTGATTCCTGACTGCAACAGTTTTAGCCCAAGCAATTTAGAGTAGGAAATGTGTCCTCCTCCCTGCACAACACTATGAGCACAAGCTAGCGAGATGCTGGAAGGTCGAATTCCCACAGGACAGGATCATATCTAACTATATGACAACTTGCAGCAGCAGCAGCAGGAGTGATCTCTCTGGATGTTACACTGAGAAAATAGTGCCAGCAAAACAACATGTCCGCTTTTTATAAGGAGAGAGACATGTGACTTCGGCAGCCAATGACAGAAGCCCTTGTATCTGGACGCTGTGGATGGCTTATGCGCCTTGATTGGCTGCTGTATTCTACACACATTAAGTTATTTAAAAAAAGAAAAAATTCCAGTCCGCCGCTCCTGCGACCTCTCTGCACCTCGTCCCCTCATCAAACACGTCGCCCCGTCACCCCGCTCATCATACAGCAGCACTATCCTAGACAAAGTCAAGGCAAAAACCTTAGTGGAGATACGATCATTTACCGAATTTGGCCGACTTTGAGGAAAGATGATCTGGAAACCAAACGCGAATCCACATGTGCTACGTTTGCGCCGAATTTGAGATTAACGAACGTTTTCCGAACAGGTTCTCTCATCTCTAATCACGGACACTCCTGATCATCAGAGGAACGGAGGGCGCCCCTCGCCGATTACCAGGCACAGCGCCACGCAATGGATTGTGGCCATGCCTGGAACTGCAGCTCATTCAATATTTCTTTTCCTCCCTCTGCATTATTATTATTATTACTGTTATTATACTGTATCGTATGCTGACTATATAATTCACAGACTTGGGTCCCCCAGACCGAGGGCTGCTCATTGCATGCAGCATATAGGGGGTCTGTCTCTACGACATGAATATGTCCAACCAGAATTGTATACATGAGAGAACCACGTTATAACAAGTCCATTTCCAATAGATCCCTTTAAGCACCAATTGCCTTTCAGAAAAGAGGCCGTCATATGACTTGGAGATGATCTAGAGATTTCCCATTGGGGTCTTTTTGCTATAAACGTCTTTGGGCTCTACAAGTCTGGAGACTCCATTTTTGCAATTTGGAATAGCATGCTCCTTGATCTGGGACGTGCAGTTTGCAGAAGAGGTGTATGCACAAACAATAGGAACAAACTTTTTTTTTTTGTTTTCTTCATTTGCATACGTAGGAGGAGCAATAATAATTGCAGAATTATACACACCCTTTAATGTAAGACAGATTGTGTCGCAAGTGGAGTTGCCCTTTAAATTTCACGTACAGTTGACTAAATTGACATCCTGACATATTTTTTACTCTTTTAGAAAGTGCAAAACGGGTTTCAGAAACCTCCGGGTCTATATTTGGTTATTTTCACAAATAAGATGGAATCGGAGGAGAAGGCGCTCAACCCTCCGCTCTCTGGAGACCGTCACCGGCTTGTGAAAAATGTACACCATATATAAATAGCTTAATTTCCCTATTTGAATAAGGTTTTATGAGGGAGTTTTGAGCGAATGCACTTTTACAAGAAGCACATAATGAACCTGAGACGAGGAAAGCAATAAAACAGATGTGATTTGGTTCATCAGCAAAATCGTAAATAGATTTCAATTTATTTAGGGAATTTTCATTGGTTGTATTTCTATTTTCTATGGACGGTAATGCTGCAGGTTTGAGGACCATTAATACTAATAGATGCACACGTTTCCGTGCAGGTCTCTGTGCCGGCGTCACTCGCATCCTCGCATCGCTGCTGCTGTAGCAAACATGCCAAAAAGAAAAATGGAATAAAATTCAGTTTATAAAGTGGTAAATATGGGAATGATGTGACAAATATGTCTAAAAAAAAAGTATAGAATAGAAAAAAAATCTTACAAAGTTATAATTGAGGATTTAAAATGAAAAGTATCCAAAAAACAGAAAACAATAGAAAAGTAAAAAGCAGAGTGGATCAAACTCAACTTTGTAAGAGTTGTCACCTCCCTTCCTCTGCTCCTCGTGGCAGATTATAGTTTTATAGTTTCTTAGTTTTTAAGGTTGAAGGTAGAACGTCAATCTAACCTACAGCCTAACATGTGACACAGATTATTACCCACAAGGGAGCGATACTGGGCAGAGGAGACCACTAATGGCAGCTAATGACTGGCTGATACATTGACATTAGTCAGGTTGGCAAAAAAGTAAATCACCGCTGGGGTCTATGATTGGTGTTCATGGTCAGGTATTGGGGTCGGGGACAACATTTATAGCTTTCCAATGAGCGTCACAGTAAGACGAGGTGGATGAGGGATCGGTGAGGGATCGGTGTAGGCCCCTGTGCTGGGAGCCTGATACCACATGTAACACCTCCACCGGCTTCCATGCTCAGCCACACTTAGGTGGCACAAATATCAGTTTTCTGGACTACCATTGTCAGAAACGAGTTGAGTTCAAGGAAGTGGAGCCCTGACGGTGTCGGAGGCCAAATGCTACACCCAACCCAGCAGATGGAGACCAACCAGGAGTGTTCACATTTTAAAAAATGAGGGCCTGACACCACCGAAGTGGAATAACTGTCACGAGAATAGAAATAGTATAAATGGGACCGAGACGTCTTCCACTACAGCCAACCCAGCAGATGTAGACCAACCATGACTGTTCACATTTCCACAAATTTGTGTTAACATGAGCAGCAGCCACACTAAGGATATCACAGAGTGCAGTTACGTGACATTAATGCATCACACTAAAAAATGCAATATCACCTATTCTGTACAGTTTGCTATTGGGGTGCAAAGGTCCTTGGAGATCCATGACTTGTTCATCTTGATGAAAGTTAGGCGGTCTACACTTTCAGGGGACAGCTGGCTGAGCTTATCCGCCAGGACACCACCAGCAGCGCTGAAGACACAACCTGAGAGAACACTCGTTGCTGGGCATGAGAAAACCTCCAAGGCGTGTGAGGTGAGCTCAGGCCACTCGTCAATTTTGGAAGACCAACATGTGAAAGGGTCCAAACCCTCCCTGATGGTATTGATATTCAGTTCTAGATACCCCTGCACCGTCCTCTCCGTTCGTTCACCACGTGTAAGACTTGGATTCTGTTGTGATGGCGCACAAGTTGGTCTAAAAAAAAGTGTCAAACGACTCACAGAAATTGCTTCTTCCCCTTCCACCACTGCTGCAGCTAATGTTTTGGCGTTGATGAATTGACGGGCCAGAGGTTGGAAGTCTAAAGAAAGCTGTGATGAGAACTGTGTGCGTCACTGCTGTCTTGGGGAAAGGTTCTATTGAGGTTGTGTAAAAGTGTGTTTCGATACTCCATCATTAGCCGACCCTTTCCAGGGCGGGAATCATCTGGCAAAATTTGGTTTCATAATATGGATCTAACAGAGTGGCAACCCAATAGTCAGCAGGATTCCTAATCATAACTATACTGGGATCATGTTGCAGATAGTGCAGCAAGAAGGCACTCATATGTCAGGATCTACCATGAGGTCCAAGCCCATGCTGTGTTGGTGGCTGGATAACAATGAGGCTCGTTTCCTCCGTCCCCTCCTGCCAACCACTAACAACAGAGAGGGGAGGATTATCCCTGTCATCTGACAGTTGCTCACCGATCACCTCTTCCTCCTCCATTTGTTCCTTGGATCTTGCACCTTGGATAACAGTTTGTCTGTTATCACCAGCCCCCCTTGATCGCAGTAATTCACCCCCCCCCCCCTTTGCACCCACCTGTGCGATGACAGTCTGGAACTTAGAGACAATGTTATCCCTTCAGCATCCTCCTCTACTTCCTCCTCCTCTTCTGGGACCACCATCTCCTTCTCCAGGCTATTCAAAGTCTGCTCCAGCATTTACATGACCGGAATAGTGATGCTGATGATGGTGGCGTCAGCGCTAACTATCTTAGTAGCCATTGCAAAACTGTGCAGAAGCGTGTACTGCGGTGGCCCAGTCTATACGACATTACATACTGCATCAGGGCTCATTGCTGCTGACACAGTCACTGCAACATGTGCAGAGTGGAATTCCACCGTGTCGGCACATCGCATATCAACCTGTTAACTGGCATGGACAAAGACCTCTGTATCAATGCAAGTCGATGAACAGAGGGGTGCAAATGGCAGAAATGAGCACACAGCTTATGTGCTTTGTGGAGCAGCTCACCCAGGCCAAGATAGTGGTGGAGAAAACGCTGTTCCACCAGGATAAAGATGTGAGCCATGCAAGGTGCATGTATGAGCTTGCCTTGCCCTTGGGAAATCACCAGGTTTGCACCGTTATCGGACACGGCCTTCTCTGAATGCAGGTTCAGCGGAGACAACCATTGATCAAATTCAGCCTGGAGAGCTGTGCACAACTCTTCAGCTGTATGACTGCGATCTCCAAGGCATATCAATTTTAATACTGCCTACTTGCGGTAGGTGGTCGGTTTCCACCAGGCAGAAAGGCAGCATTTCCATGGCCAACAAATTGGAGATGGTGGAGTTCAACCTCTTAGCTTTGTCATGCGTAGGAGTAAACAATCTTTTCCGTGACTACAACTGTGGAACCGTGGGCTGGCTGCAGTGCTGAGAGAGGGTGGAGTACAGTGAACCAGACAAACTGCTGGACCATGAGAGAGGTGCAGGCAGAGATGTTACTGTGGATTGAGAAAATTGTGGCGTGATCTTCTCTGAGATCGGTCAAAAACAGCAGGCATGTCCGCTTCCATTACAGCTGAGGGCGGCCTCTCCGTCAGTGTGACACGATCAGGTAAAGACCTGAGGTTCTGCAGTCAAAGACCTGCATCTCGATAGTTGGCACGGTAACATAGGAGCAGGAAGAATCAGCAGATGAGATTGATTGAGTGGCTGATTGTGGTTGATGTCCGCTGGTACGCATTTTTTCTGCAGTGGGATTCCCACACTAAAGCATGTTGATTGCGCATGTAAAGGTTCATACAGTTAGTTGTCAAACTATTGCATGTCTTACCTCGACTCAGTTTTTTTGCAAGATGCAGATTACATGAGTAGGCTCATCATTTGCAGTGTCAAACAAGTCCCAGGCTGAGCAACCCTTGCCATCCGTGCAAGCTGCAGACCCGCAGGTGATGCTGGTCACAGTCACAGTTGTGGCTGAGGATGCATCACTCATCTTGGCTGCATCACTGTGTGTCTGTGATGGACATCACTACGTAACCTCCTTGCATTCCTCCTCAGATGTCCTACTTAGCTGTGTGCCTCTATTTTCATGCCAACTGGGATCTAACACCTCATCATCATCCTCTGTGTTATCACATTCCTCGCCATTGGAGTCACCCTCCTTCTCTTCTTGCCCTGACAGCACAGTACAGTCTGCGTGAGCCTCAGAAATCTGAGTCTCATTAGGATCACCTTTTCCCCAGGGGTTAGTGTCATGATCCCAATGGCAGGGGATCACAAAAAGACAAGCACAAAAAAACAAAACAAGCTCTAGGGTGATGGAAACTGAGCTGACCGCGATCCTGAACCTAACACACAACTAGCTGTAGCCGGGGAACGTGCCTACGATGATTCCTAGACGTCTCGCGCCAGCCGAAGGACTAACTTCCCCTATTAGAAGAAACACAGACCTCTCTTGCCTCCAGAGAAACACCCCACAGAAATAGCAGCCCCCCACATGTAATGACGGTGAAATGAGAGGAAAGCACATACGTAGTTATGAAAACAGATTCAGCAAAATGAGGCCCGCTAAAGCTAGATAGCAGAGGATACAAAAGTGAACTGCGCGGTCAGCGAAAAACCCTACAAAAAACCATCCTGAAATTACTTGAACTCATGTGCCAACTCATGGAACATGAGGAGTAATATCAGCCCACTAGAGCAACCAGCAAAAAGGAATCACAAATCTGCAAGCTGGACTAAGACAAAAATTAAGCAAAATGTGGAACAGGAAAATCAAAAACTTAGCTTGTCCTGAAGATTACAGAAGCGGGAAGCAGAGGAAACAAGACATACTGATTACATTGATAGCCGGCGAGGAAATGACAAGAAAGCCAGGTTAAATAGGAAACTCCCATATCCTGATAGAACAGGTGGACACCAGAGACCGCAGAAAACACAAGTCACCCAGTACCATCTGTAACCACCAGAGGGAGCCCAAAAACAGAATCCACAACAGTACCCTCCCTTGAGGAGGGGTCACCGAACCCTCACGAGAACCACCAGGGCGACCAGGATGAGCCCTATGAAATGCACGGACCAAATCAGCAGCATGAACATCAGAGGCAACCACCCAAGAATTATCCTCCTGACCATAACCCTTCCACTTGACCAAATATTGGAGTTTCCGTCTGGAAACACGAGAATCCAAGATCTTCTCAACAACATACTCCAATTCTCCCTCCACCAGCACCGGAGCAGGAGGTTCAAGCGAAGGAACAACAGGTACCTCATACCTCCGCAACAACGACCGATGGAACACATTATGAATAGCAAACGATGCCGGGAGATCCAAATGAAACGACACAGGGTTAAGAATTTCCAAGATCCTATAGGGACCGATGAACCGAGGCTTGAACTTAGGAGAAGATACCTTCATAGGAACAAAACGAGAAGACAACCACACCAAGTCCCCAACATGAAGTCGAGGACCCACGCGGCGACGGCGATTAGCAAACTGCTGAGCCCTCTCCTGGGACAACTTCAAATTGTCCACCACATGACTCCAAATCTGATGCAACCTATCCACCACCATGTCCACTCCAGGACAATCAGAAGGCTCCACCTGACCAGAGGAAAAATGAGGATGAAACCCCGAATTACAAAAGAAAGGAGAAACCAAGGTAGCAGAACTAGCCCGATTATTAAGGGCAAATTCGGCAAGCGGAAAAAAGGTAACCCAGTCATCTTGATCAGCAGAAACAAAACACCTTAAATAAGTTTCCAAGGTCTGATTAGTTCGTTCCGTCTGGCCATTCGTCTGAGGATGGAATGCAGACGAAAAGGACAAATCAATGCCCATCTTAGCACAGAACGTCCGCCAAAATCTAGACACAAACTGGGATCCCCTGTCAGAAACGATGTTCTCCGGAATCCCATGCAAACGAACCACGTTCTGAAAAAACAGAGGGACCAACTCAGAGGAGGAAGGTAACTTAGGCAAGGGTACCAGATGAACCATCTTAGAAAAGCGGTCACACACAACCCAGATGACGGACATTTTTTGAGAGACAGGGAGATCCGAAATAAAGTCCATGGAAATGTGCGTCCAAGGCCTCTTCGGGATAGGCAAAGGTGACAACAATCCACTGGCCCGAGAACAGCAAGGCTTAGCCCGAGCGCAAACTTCACAAGACTGCACAAAAGAACGCACATCCCTCGACAAGGAAGGCCACCAAAAAGACCTGGCCACCAAGTCTCTAGTACCAAATATTCCAGGATGACCTGCCAACACAGAAGAATGGACCTCGGAGATGACTCTACTGGTCCAATTATCCGGAACAAACAGTCTTTCAGGCGCACAACGATCAGGTTTATCCACCTGAAACTCCTGCAAAGCACGTCGCAAGTCTGGGGAGACAGCCGACAAAATCACCCCATCCCTAAGGATACCAGTGGGCTCAGAATTTCCAGGGGAGTCAGGCACAAAACTCCTAGAAAGAGCATCCGCCTTCACATTCTTTGAACCTGGCAGGTATGAAACCACAAAATCGAAACGGGAGAAAAACAGTGACCAACGAGCCTGTCTAGGATTCAGACGCTTGGCAGACTCAAGGTAAATCAGATTTTTGTGATCAGTCAAGACCACCACACGATGTCTAGCACCCTCAAGCCAATGACGCCACTCCTCAAATGCCCACTTCATGGCCAAAAGCTCCCGATTACCAACATCATAATTCCGCTCAGTGGGCGAAAACTTTCTAGAAAAGAACGCACATGGCTTCATCACTGAGCAATCGGAGCTTCTCTGCGACAAAACCGCCCCCGCTCCAATCTCGGAAGCATCAACCTCAACCTGAAAAGGAAGGCAAACATCTGGCTGACGCAACACAGGAGCAGAAGAAAACCGGCGCTTAAGTTCCTGAAAGGCCTCCACAGCCGCAGGAGACCAATCAACAACATCAGCACCCTTCTTAGTCAAATCCGTCAAAGGCTTAACAACACTAGAAAAATTAGTTATGAAATGACGATAAAAATTAGCAAAGCCCAAGAACTTCTGTAGACTCTTAAGAGATGTAGGCTGCGTCCAGTCACAAATAGCCTGAACCTTGACGGGATCCATCTCAATAGTAGAAGGGGAAAAAATATACCCCAAAAAAGAAATCTTCTGGACTCCAAAGAGACACTTTGAACCTCTTACAAACAAAGAATTGGCCCGCAGGACCTGAAACACCTTCCTGACCTGCTGAACATGGGACTCCCAGTCATCATAAAAAACCAAAACATCATCCAAATACACAATCATAAATTTATCCAGATATTCACGGAAAATATCGTGCATAAAGGACTGGAAGACAGAAGGAGCATTAGAAAGTCCAAAAGGCATCACCAAATACTGAAAATGGCCCTCAGGCGTATTAAATGCGGTTTTCCACTCATCACCCTGCTTTATCCGCACAAGATTATACGCACCCCGAAGATCAATCTTAGTGAACCATTTAGCCCCCTTAATGCGAGCGAACAAATCAGTCAACAATGGCAAAGGATACTGATATTTGACTGTAATCTTATTCAAAAGACGGTAATCTATACAAGGCCTCAAGGAACCATCTTTTTTGGCCACGAAAAAAAAACCTGCTCCCAAAGGGGACGAAGATGGACGGATATGTCCCTTTTCCAAGGACTCCTTAACATAATCCCGCATAGCAGTATGCTCTGGCACTGACAGATTGAACAAACGTCCTTTAGGAAATTTACTGCCAGGAATCAAATCTATAGCACAATCGCAATCCCTGTGAGGAGGAAGCGAATTGAGCTTAGGCTCCTCAAAAACATCCCGATAATCAGACAAAAATACAGGAACCTCAGAAGGAGTAGATGAAGCGATAGAAATCGGAAGTGCATCATCATGAACCCCCTGACATCCCCAGCTTAACACAGACATCGCTTTCCAGTCCAAGACTGGGTTATGAGTTTGTAACCATGGCAGACCAAGCACTAAGACATCATGTAAATTATACAGTACCAGGAAGCGAATCACCTCCTGATGAACGGGAGTCATACGCATGGTCACTTGTGTCCAGTACTGAGGTTTATTCATAGCCAAAGGTGTAGAGTCAATTCCTTTCAAAGGAATAGGGACTTCCAGAGGCTCCAGACTAAACCCACAGTGGTTGGCAAATGACCAATCCATAAGACTCAGGGCAGCGCCTGAATCCACATAGGCATCGACGGAAATGGCTGATAATGAACAAATCAGAGTCACAGACAGAATGAACTTAGACTGTAAAGTACTAATGACAACAGACTTATCAACCTTTTTTGTGCGTTTAGAGCATGCTGATATAACATGAGCTGAATCACCACAATAAAAACACAACCCATTTTTCCGCCTATAGTTTTGCCGTTCACTTCTGGACTGAACTCTATCACATTGCATTGTCTCAAGTGCCTGTTCAGAAGACACCGCCAAATGGTGCACAGGTTTGCGCTCCCGTAAACGCCGATCAATCTGAATAGCCATAGTCATAGACTCATTCAGACCTGTAGGCGCAGGGAACCCCACCATAACATCTTTAATGGCCTCAGAAAGGCCATCTCTGAATCTTGCAGCCAGGGCGCAATCATTCCACTGAGTAAGCACCGACCATTTCCGAAATTTCTGACAATATATTTCTGCTTCATCTTGCCACTGAGAGAGAGCCAATAAAGCTTTTTCAGCCTGAATCTCTAGGTTAGGTTCCTCATAGAGCAAACCCAATGCCAGAAAAAACGCATCCACATTGAGCAACGCAGGATCCCCTGGTGCCAATGCAAATGCCCAATTCTGAGGGTCACCCCGCAGGAAAGATATAACAATTTTGACTTGCTGAGCAGGGTCTCCAGAGGAGCGAGATTTTAAAGAAAGAAACAACTTGCAATTGTTCCTAAAATTCAGAAAACTAGATCTATCTCCAGAAAAAAACTCTGGGATAGGAATTCTAGGTTCAGACATAGGAGCATGTACAACAAAATCTTGTATATTTTGAACCTTAGCAGCAAGATTATTCAGGCTGGAAGCCAAACTCTGGACGTCCATGATAAACAGCTGAGGTCAGAGCCATTCAGGGATTAAGAGGAGGTAAGACGCAGCCAGGCTGCAATTAAGGCTAGGCAGCAAACTCTGAGGGAAAAAAAAAAAAAAAAAAACTTCCTCAGACTACTTTTCCTCCTACTTCAGCCAATACGATTACCACTTTTTGGCCGGCTATACTGTCATGATCCCAATGGCAGGGGATCACAAAAGGACAAGCACAAAAAACAAAACAAGCTCTAGGGTGATGGAAACTGAGCTGACCGCGATCCTGAACCTAACACACAACTAGCTGTAGCCGGGGAACGTGCCTACGATGATTCCTAGACGTCTCGCGCCAGCCGAAGGACTAACTTCCCCTATTAGAAGAAACACAGACCTCTCTTGCCTCCAGAGAAACACCCCACAGAAATAGCAGCCCCCCACATGTAATGACGGTGAAATGAGAGGAAAGCACATACGTAGTTATGAAAACAGATTCAGCAAAATGAGGCCCGCTAAAGCTAGATAGCAGAGGATACAAAAGTGAACTGCGCGGTCAGCGAAAAACCCTACAAAAAACCATCCTGAAATTACTTGAACTCATGTGCCAACTCATGGAACATGAGGAGTAGTGTTGAGCATTCCGATACCGCAAGTATCGGGTATCGGCCGATATTTGCGGTATCGGAATTCCGATACCGAATTCCGATACTTCCCGCGTATCGGATACCGGAATCGGAAGTTCCCAGAATTCAAATTGAACGCAGCAGCCAATGAGGAATGAATGAAAGTGTGGGCACATCCTGTTTAGCATGGTGGGCATGTAAGTACTGGCAAGGCTTGGATTGGCTGCTGAAATGATGTCACTCTGCACTATAAAAAAGCGCTGCCGCCATTTTGCGCTCACTCTGCTGTGATTTCAGTTAGGGACAGGACGCTGTGTTCTAACTGAGGGCCAGTTGAGCTAGCTAATTGCTTTATTTTCCTTTCCAAAGGCTAATTTAGCAAAACGCTGTGTGTTCTTCACTGTTCACCTTGCTCTTGCCTTGCAGCGCTGTTTTAACAGCGTTCTGCAAGGTCTCTGTGTGTGTGTGTGTGTGCAGCTCACTCTGTAGTCTGTGTGCAGCCATATACCCGGTTGTATTCAGCTCAGGGGGGGTTCACACTGCCTCACACAGTTGTTCTTTTTTGCTCTTAGTGCAGCCTGCTGCACATTTTTTCTCAAATTTCCTATTAGTGTTTTTCCACCAGTCTCCAGCTCTATTGTGGAAAAACACTACATAGGATAACCTAGAGGGGGGTTTTTG
This sequence comes from Ranitomeya imitator, assembly GCF_032444005.1. Taxonomy (NCBI): domain Eukaryota; kingdom Metazoa; phylum Chordata; class Amphibia; order Anura; family Dendrobatidae; genus Ranitomeya; species Ranitomeya imitator. The sequence continues at coordinate 7,437,931 of NC_091283.1, read as the reverse complement.
GGCCTTGCAGCGCCGTTTACGGCTGTCTGCACGGTCTCCGTGTGAGCCCAGCTCGCCCTGTAGTCTGTGTGCAGCCATAGCCGGTTGGATTCAGCTCAGGGTTCGTTACTGGCTCATACCTTGAGAAAAATTTTCCTTTTTTTCAAATAGTGCAGCCTGTTTAAAATTTGAAAAAAAAAATTCCTATTAGTGTCTTTCCACTCGTATCCAGCTAAATAGTGGAAAAACACTATATAGGATAACCTAGAGGAGGGTTTTTTGGCCTTGCAGCGCCGTTTACGGCTGTCTGCACGGTCTCCGTGTGAGCCCAGCTCGCCCTGTAGTCTGTGTGCAGCCATAGCCGGTTGGATTCAGCTCAGGGTTCGTTACTGGCTCATACCTTGAGAAAAATTTTCCTTTTTTTCAAATAGTGCAGCCTGTTTAAAATTTGAAAAAAAAAATTCCTATTAGTGTCTTTCCACTCGTATCCAGCTAAATAGTGGAAAAACACTATATAGGATAACCTAGAGGAGGGTTTTTTGGCCTTGCAGCGCCGTTTACGGCTGTCTGCACGGTCTCCGTGTGAGCCCAGCTCGCCCTGTAGTCTGTGTGCAGCCATAGCCGGTTGGATTCAGCTCAGGGTTCGTTACTGGCTCATACCTTGAGAAAAATTTTCCTTTTTTTCAAATAGTGCAGCCTGTTTAAAATTTGAAAAAAAAAATTCCTATTAGTGTCTTTCCACTCGTATCCAGCTAAATAGTGGAAAAACACTATATAGGATAACCTAGAGGAGGGTTTTTTGGCCTTGCAGCGCCGTTTACGGCTGTCTGCACGGTCTCCGTGTGAGCCCAGCTCGCCCTGTAGTCTGTGTGCAGCCATAGCCGGTTGGATTCAGCTCAGGGTGCGTTACTGCCTCATACCTTGAAAAACAATTTCCTTTTTTTCAAATAGTGCAGCCAGTTTAAAATTTGAAAAAAAAAATTCCTATTAGTGTCTTTCCACTTGTATCCAGCTAAATAGTGGAAAAACACTATATAGGATAACCTAGAGGAGGGTTTCTTGGCCTTGCAGCGCCGTTTACGGCTGTCTGCACGGTCTCCGTGTGATTTAAACTAGCTCTGTAGCCCGATCTGCACCAAAAAAAAGGTTAAGTTCACCAAACACAACTTACACTTGTGTAGGCCACATTTGAAAAATAATAAAGTTTAGTCCACAATTTACAACATTAGTGTTTCTTACACCTGTTAGGAGGAGCATTACAGGAATAAGCACACTAAGGCCTTAGTACTTTTCTGCTTATCTTTATCTGTCAACCAAGATGAAGAGGGCAGGGAGTAAGGCACGTGGGCGTGGGCGCGGAGCAGGGAGAGGAGCAGGGAGAGGACGTGGTGATTCTGTGCCTGCTGCGGGCGCCGGTGACTCGTCGTCACTCAGTTTCAGCAGGGAACAGTCCTTCATGCGCAGCTTTGTCGGAGAGCGCCGTGCACCGCTGCTGCGTGAAGACCAAATTGAAGCCGTTGTCGGGTGGATGGCAGCTAACGCCTCGGCATCGACTTCAGTTAGTGCCACATCCTCTCAGGCACAGAGCACTGGAGAGCAGCCATCTGTCTCTTCACCACCTGCCAAATTGGCCAGGCAGTCAGAGAGCCCAGGACAGGAGCCGTCTCTACTTCTGTTCTCTGAATCTCTTGGCTTGGAAACAGGGGGCCAGCCAAGCAGCATTGGAGAAATGGAAGAAGAGGCAGTGTGCAGTGATGCCCAAAAGCTTTATCTCTCTGACTCTGAAGAGGCAGGTGGGCCAGTGCCTCCGGTGACCACAGCGCAGTACGCATCTGATGATGAAACTCAGGTGCCGCTTTCTCGTGCGTACTGTGCTGCTGAGACTACCCAGGAGGAGCAGTTGGTGGCAGAGGGTAGTGGAGATGATGAGGTCCTTGACCCATCGTGGCGTGAGGAACAGGAAGGTGGTGGGAGCAGCTCAGAGGAAGAGCTTCCTCTTACGGGCCAAAGAGGGAGAGGGAGGGGGAAGACTGCGGAGCCTGTAGCCTCCACTTTGGCACCCGTTAGGAGCCTGTCTCTTTCCAAAGCCAAAAAGGGCGCTCCCAAGACTTGCAGTGCCTGGTCCTTTTTTGACACAGTTGCAGATGACATTTGTTTTGTCAAATGCAAGCTGTGTCATCATAAAGTAAAAAGAGGGAAAAATGTCAGCAACCTCAATACCACAAATATGTGGAAACATGTGCGGACCAGGCACGCGGTGGAGTTACAGAAACACACTGAAGATGTAGGCCAACCAACAGCGGCAGCTACCACCTCTTCAGCTCGTGTTGCCTCTTCCTCCAGCTCACGCACAGCTGGTTTGGCTTCCTCCCAGAGACCTTGTGTAATTCCACCCACAGCACCACCTTCCCAGTCATCCTCACACTCCCAGTCTACTCTACAGCCATCGGTAGTACAGGCATGGGAGAAAAGGCGGGCATTCTCGGCCAACCACCCCCGAGCACAGGCTCTGAATGCAGGCATTGCCAAACTGTTGTCCCTGGAAATGCTCTCGTTCAGGCTGGTGGAGACTGACAGCTTCCGTGACTTGATGGCATTGGCAGTCCCACAGTACAAGGTGCCCAGCCGCTTTTACTTCAGCAGGCAGGCTGTCCCTGCCCTGCACAGGCATGTTGAGGCAAACATAAAACATGCGCTACTGAACGCCGTCAGTAGCAAGGTCCACCTCACCACCGATGCGTGGACCAGTCAGCATGGACAGGGGCGATATGTTTCCCTCACTGCCCATTGGGTTAATGTTGTTGAGCCAGGTACAGATCGTGCGAGTGGCGCAGGACGTGTCCTGCCCACTCCAAGGATTGCAGGAATCCAGTCTGTACGCATCGACTCCTCCTCTTACACCAGTTCCTCTGATTCCTCTCTGCAGGATCCGTCACAGTCCACCCCCACATGGACCCGTGAACGTTTACCTATGACCGACATGAGCACAGCCGTGGCCAAACGTCAGCAGGCCGTCTTGAAACTAGTTTCATTGGGGCATCGAAGCCACACAGCGCAGGAGCTCTGGAATGCCATAAAGCAGGAGAGCGATGTGTGGTTACTGCCAGCGAATCTCCAGCCAGGCATGGTAGTGTGTGACAATGGCCGAAATCTGGTGGCAGCTTTGGCCCTTGGCAACCTCACTCACATCCCATGTCTGGCACATGTGCTCAATTTGGTTGTGCAGAGTTTTCTGAGGGACTATCCGGATCTTGATGCCCTGCTGCACAAGGTCCGCCTAGAGTGTGCTCACTTGCGGCGTTCCAGCTTGGCCAGATCCCGCATTGCTGCTCTGCAGCGCCGATTCCGCCTTCCGGAACACCGCATCATATGTGACCTACCTACCCGGTGGAATTCCACGTTACATATGTTGGAGCGGTTGTGTGAGCAGCAGCAAGCAGTTATGGAGTACCAGCTGCATCAGGCGCAAAGAAGTCGCAGTCAGCGCCGATCAGACTTCACAACCACAGAGTGGGCCACTATGAAGGACGTCTGCCAGGTTTTGCGTCCTTTTGATTATTCCACGCGGATGGCAAGTGCAGATGATGCACTAGTCAGCATGACTGTCCCCCTTATCTGCCTGCTTCAGCAAACTTTGCAAGGGTTAAGGGATGATGTGGTGGAAGAGGTGGAGGATGAGGAGTCACCTTTTCCATCAGCTTCTGGAGAGTCAGCGCCACGTGGTTCCTCACAAAGGGGTACGCAGGGGCCAATTTGTGAGGAGGATGAGGAGGAGTCAATGGAGGAGGAAGAGCTCCGTCCAGAGGAGGGAGCGACACAATTGTCCAGTGGTCAGTGTGTACAGCGAGGGTGGGGTGATGACGAGCGGGCAGAGATCATGTCTCAAGCAGGGGACAGCGTTTCTGGGCCGGTTGGCACTCTGCAGCACATGGTGGATTTCATGCTGCAGTGCCTGAGAAACGACCGCCGCATCGACCACATTCTCAACATGCCTGATTATTGGGTGTTCACCCTCCTCGATCCTCGCTACCGGGACAACGTCCAAAACCTCATCCCTGCGTTGACCCGGGAGCGTAAATTGCGGGAGTACCACGACACACTGGTGAATTCCATCATCTTCTCCTGTCCAACTGAGAGGAGTGCTGCTAGTGCTTTACAAAGCAGCTCAGTGCGTCGAGGCAGTGGGGGAGGCTCTGCCCAAAGAGGGAGCAGAAGCAGTGCCTCTGCCCAAGGCAAGCCCAGTATGGCACAACTCTGGCACACTTTTGTGTGCCCGCCCCAAATGTCTACACCATCACCGGCGGCTCCAGTCAGCAGGAGGCAACGGTTCCGTCAGATGGTGACAGACTACATGGCTTGCCCTCTTACTGTACTCCCAGACGGCTCTTCCCCGTTCAAGTTTTGGGTCTCTAAGCTGGATACATGGCCAGAGCTAAGCCAGTATGCATTGGAGGTGCTGGCTTGCCCTGCGGCTAGTGTCTTATCGGAACGTGTCTTTAGTGCCGCAGGTGGTGTACTAACAGACCGTCGCATGCGACTATCCTCCGATAACGTTGACCGGCTTACTTTCCTGAAAATGAACCAGGCCTGGATCTCGCAGGAATTTGCCACTCCTCTGCCTGATTAAGTAATTGGGTGTCATCCAGGTCTCCTGCTGTGTTCATCTTTCTACCACCTGAACTGCTATTCCTGGGCTCCAACACCGCCAGTTGCGGCTCAGAAGTGCAGGCTGCACAGTAAAAACATACGACCCAGTGTTATTGGGTTTCAGTAACGTCAGCTGATCCCCAGCTGTGTAGCCGGCAATGTGTCCTGCGACCGCCACGCTGGCACAACAACCTAAATGTAAGGGAACCTGTCCCCCCCCCCCCCGTCGTTTGTTACTGAAAGAGCCATCTTGTGCAGCAGTAATGCTGCACAAGGAAAAGGTAGCTCTTTTTTTTTAGCTCTTTGCACACGCAGAACTTAACACTTATAAAATGTGTTCACTGATACCGTTATACCGTCCCGGAGCTGGGACTTTCCTTCGTAATGTGACGCAGCACAGCCGTCATTCCTACCCCCTTGGTGCCATGCGCTGCCTCCTCAGCGTTGTTTTAAGCTGTCACGGAGCCTGCGCTGTTCTGTTATCCCTTGGGCATGCCCTATTTGCGCTGCCTGTCTTCTGACATAATTTGGTGTCAGGCTGGCTGCGCCTGTGCGGCCGCGCTGCCCGAGATCCCGCCTCGCAGTGTCTTCTGATTGAGTCACACTGCGGGCCTGGGATCCATGGGCATGCGCAGTGCATATCTTCCCCTCGGGCTCTCGCTCATTTCCCTCCGCCTTCTTTAGACTGTGCGCCGTCAGCTGATCCCTAGCATGCCACGGCCGTGACACCGCACAGTCTGAAGAAGAGGGAAGGAGGGGAGTGAGAGTCGAGGTTATGCACTGTGCATGCCCATGGTTCCAAGGCCCGCAGTGGGATTACGTTAGATGAGACTGCGAGGTGGGATCTGGAGCAGCGTGGACGCACAGGCACTGACAGCCTGACACCAAATTATGTCAGAAGACAGGCAGCGCTAATTGGGCATGGCCAAGGGCTAACAGAACAGCGCAGGCTCCGTGGCAGCTTAAAACAACGCTGAGGAGGCAGCGCACGGCATCAAGGGGATAGGAATGACAGCTGTGCTGTGTCCCATTACGAAGGAAATTCGCACCTCCGGAACGGTTTAACGGTATAAAGGGACACATTTTTAGTGTTTACTTCGGTGTTTGCAAGGAGCATAATTAAAAGAGCAACCTTTTCCTTTTGCATCCTTAGTGCTGCACAACATGGCTCTTTCAGCTACAAACGTCTTGGGGGGGGGGGTTAAAGGTTTCCTTTCAACTTGCTCCAATCAGGCTTCGGCCTACACTCTGTTCCTCTGCTCCTCCTGCTGTCCCTGGGCTCTAACACCGCCAGTTGGTGCCTGGAAGTGCTGTGTGCACAGTCAACAGTCGCTCCTCTGTTATTGGGGTTCAGTAACGTCAGCTGATCCCCAGCTGTGTGTGCGGCAATACCTCCAATCTGCTCCTCCTGCTGTCCCTGGGCTCTAACACCGCCAGTTGGTGCCTGGAAGTGCTGTGTGCACAGTCAACAGTCGCTCCTCTGTTATTGGGGTTCAGTAACGTCAGCTGATCCCCAGCTGTGTATCCGGCAACGTGTCATGCGACCGCCACGCTGGCACAACTAAAATGTAAGGGGACCTGTCCCCCCCCCCCCCTAGGCGTTTGTTACTGAAAGAGCCACCATGTGCAGCACTAATACTGCACAAGGGAAAGGTCGCTCTTGAAATTATGCTCCTTGCAAACGCTGAACTACACACTCATGTAATGTGTCCCCTCACACCGTCCAACCGTCCCGGAGGTGGGACTTTCCTTTGTAATGTGACACAGCACAGCCGTCATTGCTACCCCCTTGGCACCGTGCGCTGCCTCCTTAGCGTTGTTTGATTCCGTCATGGACCCTGCGCTGTTATGTTATCCCTTGGCCATGCACAGTTTGCGCTGCCCGTCCTCTGACATCATTTGTTGTCGTCCTGGCTGCGCCTGTGCGTCCACGCTGCCCGAAATCACACCTCGCAGTGTCGTCTAATGTGATCCCACAGTGGGCCTGGTATCCATGGCCATGCGCAGTGCATATACTAGCCTCTCACTCCCCTTCTTCACGCTTCTTCAGACTAGGCGGCGTCAGCTGATCCCTAATAGCATGCCACGGCCGTGACGCCGCACAGTCTGAAGAAGCAGGAAGGAGGTGAGTGAGAGGCGATGATATGCACTGCGCATGCCCATGGATCCCTGGCCCGCAGTGGGACTACATTAGATGACACTGCAAGGTTGGATCTCGGGCAGCTTGGACGCACAGGCACTGCCAGCCTGACACCTACATGATGTCAGAAGACGGGCACCGCTAACTGTGCATGGCCAAGGGATAACATTACAGTGCGGGCTCCGTGACAGAACCAAACAACGTTGAGGAGGTGGTGCCCGGCACCAAGGGGGTTGGAATGACGGCTGTGCTGTGTCACATTACAAAGGAAAGTCCCACTTCCGGGATGGTTTGACGGTGTGAGGGGACACATTATATGAGTGTGTACTTCAGCGTTTGCAAGGAGCATAATTTTCGGAGCCACCATTTTCCATGTGCAGTATTACTGCTGTACAAGATGGCTCTTTCAGCAACAAATGCCTGGGGGGGGGGGGTTAAAGGTTCCCTTTCAACTTGCTCCACTGCAGGCTTCGGCCTACACTCTGCTCCTCTTTGATTCCCTGGGTTTCAACACTGTCAGTTGCCACCTGGAAGTGTTGTCTACACAGAAAAAAACACTAGGTGATGTGTCAGTGGGGTTCAGCACCGCCAGCTGTTCCCCTGCTGTGTAGTCGGCAACGTGTCCAGCACAAGCCACGCTGGCACAACAGAACAAAAGCTGCCACCAGTGCAGGCTTCGGCCTACACTCTGCTCCTCTCCTCCTCCTGCTGACCCTGGGCTCAAACACCGCTAGTTTTTGCCCGGAAGTGCTAGCTGCACAGAGAAAAACACCAGCCAATGTGTTAGTGGGGTTCAGCAACGCCAGCTGTTCCCCTGCTGTGTAGCCGGCAACGTGACCTGCAAACGCCATGCAGGCACAGGAACTGAAATTAAAAGGGAACCTGGCCCCACCCCCCCAGGTGTTTCTATGTATAACAGCCACCTAGTACAGCAGTACTGCTGCATTTGTACAAGGTGGCTGACTTTTTCTCCTTGCCCACGTGGAACTCAACACGTACAAAATGTGTCTCATTGAGACCATTCCACTGTCCCTGAGGTGTGACTTTCCTTTGTAATGATACGCAGCACCCCCCTTGGTAGCGTTTCCCGTCTTTTGTCATCATGGTTAGCTGGCTGCGCCTGTGCATCCGCCCTGCTAGAAACAACGCCCCTCGTTGTCATATTTATTTTGTCAGCGAGGGTGTGGTTTATGGGCACGAGCAGTGCATATGTTCGCCTGTCTTAACTCATCTCCTTCCGCCTTCTTCAGACTGTGCGGCCTCCTGGCCGTGGTAGGCGATAAGGGATCAGCTGAGGCCGCCCAGTCTGGAGCAGGTGTAAGGACATGTGTAAGCGGCCAACCTATTTACTGCACAAGGCCACGAATCCCAGCCACGCAGTGTGATTTTTTGAAAACACACTGTGGGTCTGGGATTCATGTCCATCGCTAACCGCAACGGCCGACATGAAATGAGGTCAGAAGACAGGAAGCGCTCACAGCGCATGGCCAAGGGATCACAATAGCGCAGACTCCTGTACAGCAAATAACAACGCTCAGGAATCTGCGCCCAGTACCTAGGTGCAAATTTTTACACCTGTGCTGCGTCTCGTTAAAAAGACAAGTCACGCCTCCACAACTGTTTGACAGTATAATGGGCTAAATAGTGTACGTGTTTTAGTCAGCGTGTGCAAGGAGCAAAACAAATAGAGCAACCTTTTACTTGTGCAGCATTAATGCTGCACAAGGTGTGGCTCTTGTACCTTGCAACACCTGAGGGGGGGGTTAAAGGTAACCTTTGAAATTGGTTCAACTAGGCTTCGGCCTACACTCTGCTTCTCTACTCCTCCTGCTGACCCTGGGCTCAAACACCGCTACTTTTTGCCCGGAAATGCTAGCTGCACAGAGAAAAACACCAGCCAATGTGTTAGTGGGGTTCAGCACCGCCAGCTGTTCCCCTGCTGTGTAGTCGGCAACGTGTCCAGCACAAGCCACGCTGGCACAACCGACCAAAAGCTGCCACCAGTGCAGGCTTCGGCCTACACTTTGCTCCTCTCCTCCTCCTGCTGACCCTGGGCTCAAACAACGCCAGTTTCTGCCCGGACATGCTAGCTGCACAGAGAAAAACACCAGCCAATGTGTTAGTGGGGTTCAGCACCGCCTGCTGTTCCCCCGCTGTGTAGCCGGCATCGTGTCCAGCACAAGCCACGCTGGCACAACCGACCAAAAGCTGCCACCAGTGCAGGCTTCGGCCTACACTTTGCTCCTCTCCTCCTCCTCCTGCTGACCCTGGGCTCTAACACCGCTAGTTTTTGCCCGGACATGCAATCTGCACAGAGAAAAACACCAGTCAATGTGTCAGTGGGGTTCAGCAACGCCAGCTGTTCCCCTGCTGTGTAGCTTGCAACGTGACCTGCAAACGCCACGCAGGCACATGAACTGAAATTGAAGGGAGCCTGCCCCCCACCCACAGGTGTTTCTATGTATATCAGCCACCTTGTACAGCAGTACTGCTGCATTTGTACGAGGTGGCTGACTGTTTCTCCTTGCCCACGTGGAACTCAACACGTACAAAATGTGTCTCATTAGAGACCATTACAATGTCCCTGAGGTGTGACTTTCCTTTGTAATGACACGCAGCACCACCCTTGTTAGCGCTGCCCGTCTTTTGACATCATTGGTTAGCTGGCTGCGCCTGTGCATCTCCCCTGCTCGAAACAACGGCCCTCGGTGTCTTATTTTTTTGGACAGCGAGGGTGTGATTGATGGGCATGTGCAGTGCATATGTTTGCCTGTGTTCACTCATCTCCTTCCGCCTTCTTCAGACTGGGTGTCCTCATGGCCGCGGCAGGCGATAAGGGATCAGATGAGGCCGCCCAGTCTGAAGCAGGTGTAAGGACATGTGTGAGCGGCAAACATATTTAGTGCACCAGGGCACGAATCCCAGCACCGCAGTGTGATTTTTTAAAAACACACTGTGGGTCTGGGATTCATGTCCATCGCTAACCGCAACAGCCGACATGAAATGAGGTCAGAAGACAGGAAGCGCTCACAGCGCATGGCCAAGGGATCACAATAGCGCAGACTCCTGTACAGCAAATAAGAACGCTCAGGAATCTGCGCCCAGTACCTAGGTGCAAATTTTGACACCTGTGCTCCGTCTCGTTAAAAAGACAAGTCACGCCTCCACAACTGTTTGACAGTATAATGGGCTAAATAGTGTACGTGTTTTAGTCAGCGTGTGCAAGGAGCAAAACAAATAGAGCAACCTTTTACTTGTGCAGCATTAATGCTGCACAAGGTGTGGCTCTTGTACCTTGCAACACCTGAGGGGGGGGTTAAAGGTAACCTTTGAAATTGGTTCAACTAGGCTTCGGCCTACACTCTGCTCCTCTACTCCTCCTGCTGACCCTGGGCTCAAACACCGCTAGTTTTTGCCCGGAAATGCTAGCTGCACAGAGAAAAACACCAGCCAATGTGTTAGTGGGGTTCAGCACCGCCAGCTGTTCCCCTGCTGTGTAGTCGGCAACGTGTCCAGCACAAGCCACGCTGGCACAACCGACCAAAAGCTGCCACCAGTGCAGGCTTCGGCCTACACTTTGCTCCTCTCCTCCTCCTGCTGACCCTGGGCTCAAACAACGCCAGTTTCTGCCCGGACATGCTAGCTGCACAGAGAAAAACACCAGCCAATGTGTTAGTGGGGTTCAGCAACGCCAGCTGTTCCCCTGCTGTGTAGCTTGCAACGTGACCTGCAAACGCCACGCAGGCACATGAACTGAAATTGAAGGGAGCCTGCCCCCCACCCACAGGTGTTTCTATGTATATCAGCCACCTTGTACAGCAGTACTGCTGCATTTGTACGAGGTGGCTGACTTTTTCTCCTTGCCCACGTGGAACTCAACACGTACAAAATGTGTCTCATTAGAGACCATTACAATGTCCCTGAGGTGTGACTTTCCTTTGTAATGACACGCAGCACCCCCATTGTTAGCGCTGCCCGTCTCCTGACATCATTGGTTGGCTGGCTGTGCCTGTGCGTCCCCCCTGCCCGACACAACGCCCCCCGTTGTCTCATATATTTTGACTGCGAGGGTGTGATTGATGGGCACGAGCAGTGCATATGTTCCCCTGTTTTCACTCCCCTCCTTCCGCCTTCTTCTGACTGTGCGGCCTCATGGCCGCGGCATGCGATAAGGGATCAGCTGAGGCCGCCCAGTCTGAAGCAGGTGTAAGGACATGTGTGAGCGGCGATCATATTTACTGCACAAGGCCACGAATCCCAGCACCGCAGTGTGACTTTAGGAAAAGCCACTGTGGGTCTGGGATTTATGGCCATCGTTAACCGCACCGGCCAACATGAAATGAGGTCATGAGACGGCCTGCACTAACAGGGTATTGCCAAGGGATAACACAAGAGCGCAGACTCCTGTACAGCAAATAACAACGCTCAGGAATCTGCGCCCAGTACCTAGGTGCAAATTTTGACACCTGTGCTGCGTCTCGTTAAAAAGACAAGTCACGCCTCCACAACTGTTTGACAGTATAATGGGCTAAATAGTGTACGTGTTTAATTCAGCGTGTGCAAGGAGCAAAATTAAATAGAGCAACCTTTGACTTGTGCATCATTAATGCTGTTCAAGGTGTGGCTCTTGTACCTTGCAACACCTGAGGGGGGGGTTAAAGGTAACCTTTGAAATTGGTTCAACTAGGCTTCGGCCTACACTCTGCTCCTCTACTCCTCCTGCTGACCCTGGGCTCAAACAACGCCAGTTTCTGCCCGGAAATGCTAGCTGCACAGAGAAAAACACCAGCCAATGTGTTAGTGGGGTTCAGCACCGCCAGCTGTTCCCCTGCTGTGTAGTCGGCAACGTGTCCAGCACAAGCCACGCTGGCACAACAGAACAAAAGCTGCCACCAGTGCAGGCTGCGGCCTACACTTTGCTCCTCTCCTCCTCCTCCTGCTGACCCTGGGCTCTAACACCGCTAGTTTTTGCCCGGACATGCAATCTGCACAGAGAAAAACACCAGTCAATGTGTCAGTGGGGTTCAGCAACGCCAGCTGTTCCCCTGCTGTGTAGCTTGCAACGTGACCTGCAAACGCCACGCAGGCACATGAACTGAAATTGAAGGGAGCCTGCCCCCCACCCACAGGTGTTTCTATGTATAACAGCCACCTTGTACAGCAGTACTGCTGCATTTGTACAAGGTGGCTGACTTTTTCTCCTTGCACACGTGGAACTCAACAAGTACAAAATGTGTCTCATTACAGACCATTACAATGTCCCTGAGGTGTGACTTTCCTTTTTAATGACACGCAGCACCCCCATTGTTAGCGCTGCCCGTCTCCTGACATCATTGGTTGGCTGGCTGTGCCTGTGCGTCCCCCCTGTCCGACACAACGCCCCCCGTTGTCTCATATATTTTGACTGCGAGGGTGTGATTGATGGGCACGAGCAGTGCATATGTTCCCCTGTTTTCACTCCCCTCCTTCCGCCTTCTTCTGACTGTGCGGCCTCATGGCCGCGGCATGCGATAAGGGATCAGCTGAGGCCGCCCAGTCTGAAGCAGGTGTAAGGACATGTGTGAGCGGCGATCATATTTACTGCACAAGGCCACGAATCCCAGCACCGCAGTGTGACTTTAGGAAAAGCCACTGTGGGTCTGGGATTTATGGCCATCGTTAACCGCACCGGCCAACATGAAATGAGGTCATGAGACGGCCTGCACTAACAGGGTATTGCCAAGGGATAACACAAGAGCGCAGACTCCTGTACAGCAAATAACAACGCTCAGGAATCTGCGCCCAGTACCTAGGTGCAAATTTTGACACCTGTGCTGCGTCTCGTTAAAAAGACAAGTCACGCCTCCACAACTGTTTGACAGTATAATGGGCTAAATAGTGTACGTGTTTAATTCAGCGTGTGCAAGGAGCAAAATTAAATAGAGCAACCTTTGACTTGTGCATCATTAATGCTGTTCAAGGTGTGGCTCTTGTACCTTGCAACACCTGAGGGGGGGGTTAAAGGTAACCTTTGAAATTGGTTCAACTAGGCTTCGGCCTACACTCTGCTCCTCTACTCCTCCTGCTGACCCTGGGCTCAAACAACGCCAGTTTCTGCCCGGAAATGCTAGCTGCACAGAGAAAAACACCAGCCAATGTGTTAGTGGGGTTCAGCACCGCCAGCTGTTCCCCTGCTGTGTAGTCGGCAACGTGTCCAGCACAAGCCACGCTGGCACAACAGAACAAAAGCTGCCACCAGTGCAGGCTGCGGCCTACACTTTGCTCCTCTCCTCCTCCTCCTGCTGACCCTGGGCTCTAACACCGCTAGTTTTTGCCCGGACATGCAATGTGCACAGAGAAAAACACCAGTCAATGTGTCAGTGGGGTTCAGCAACGCCAGCTGTTCCCCTGCTGTGTAGCTTGCAACGTGACCTGCAAACGCCACGCAGGCACATGAACTGAAATTGAAGGGAGCCTGCCCCCCACCCACAGGTGTTTCTATGTATAACAGCCACCTTGTACAGCAGTACTGCTGCATTTGTACAAGGTGGCTGACTTTTTCTCCTTGCACACGTGGAACTCAACAAGTACAAAATGTGTCTCATTACAGACCATTACAATGTCCCTGAGGTGTGACTTTCCTTTTTAATGACACGCAGCACCCCCATTGTTAGCGCTGCCCGTCTCCTGACATCATTGGTTGGCTGGCTGTGCCTGTGCGTCCCCCCTGTCCGACACAACGCCCCCCGTTGTCTCATATATTTTGACTGCGAGGGTGTGATTGATGGGCACGAGCAGTGCATATGTTCCCCTGTTTTCACTCCCCTCCTTCCGCCTTCTTCTGACTGTGCGGCCTCATGGCCGCGGCATGCGATAAGGGATCAGCTGAGGCCGCCCAGTCTGAAGCAGGTGTAAGGACATGTGTGAGCGGCGAACATATTTACTGCACAAGGCCACGAATCCCAGCACCGCAGTGTGACTTTAGGAAAAGCCACTATGGGTCTGGGATTTATGGCCATCGTTAACCGCACCGGCCAACATGAAATGAGGTCATGAGACGGCCTGCACTAACAGGGTATTGCCAAGGGATAACACAATAGCGCAGACTCCTGTACAGCAAATAACAACGCTCAGGAATCTGCGCCCAGTACCTAGGTGCAAATTTTGACACCTGTGCTGCGTCTCGTTAAAAAGACAAGTCACGCCTCCACAACTGTTTGACAGTATAATGGGCTAAATAGTGTACGTGTTTAATTCAGCGTGTGCAAGGAGCAAAATTAAATAGAGCAACCTTTGACTTGTGCATCATTAATGCTGTTCAAGGTGTGGCTCTTGTACCTTGCAACACCTGAGGGGGGGGGTTAAAGGTAACCTTTGAAATTGGTTCAACTAGGCTTCGGCCTACACTCTGCTCCTCTACTCCTCCTGCTGACCCTGGGCTCAAACAACGCTAGTTTTTGCCCGGAAATGCTAGCTGCACAGAGAAAAACACCAGCCAATGTGTTAGTGGGGTTCAGCACCGCCAGCTGTTCCCCCGCTGTGTAGCCGGCATCGTGTCCAGCACAAGCCACGCTGGCACAACCGACCAAAAGCTGCCACCAGTGCAGGCTTCGGCCTACACTTTGCTCCTCTCCTCCTCCTCCTGCTGACCCTGGGCTCTAACACCGCTAGTTTTTGCCCGGACATGCAATCTGCACAGAGAAAAACACCAGTCAATGTGTCAGTGGGGTTCAGCAACGCCAGCTGTTCCCCTGCTGTGTAGCTTGCAACGTGACCTGCAAACGCCACGCAGGCACATGAACTGAAATTGAAGGGAGCCTGCCCCCCACCCACAGGTGTTTCTATGTATAACAGCCACCTTGTACAGCAGTACTGCTGCATTTGTACGAGGTGGCTGACTTTTTCTCCTTGCCCACGTGGAACTCAACACGTACAAAATGTGTCTCATTAGAGACCATTACAATGTCCCTGAGGTGTGACTTTCCTTTGTAATGACACGCAGCACCACCCTTGTTAGCGCTGCCCGTCTTTTGACATCATTGGTTAGCTGGCTGCGCCTGTGCATCTCCCCTGCTCGAAACAACGGCCCTCGGTGTCTTATTTTTTTGGACAGCGAGGGTGTGATTGATGGGCATGTGCAGTGCATATGTTTGCCTGTGTTCACTCATCTCCTTCCGCCTTCTTCAGACTGGGTGTCCTCATGGCCTCGGCAGGCGATAAGGGATCAGATGAGGCCGTCCAGTCTGAAGCAGGTGTAAGGACATGTGTGAGCGGCAAACATATTTACTGCACCAGGGCACGAATCCCAGCACCGCAGTGTGATTTTTTAAAAACACACTGTGGGTCTGGGATTCATGTCCATCGCTAACCGCAACGGCCAACATGAAATGAGGTCATAAGACAGGAAGCGCTCACAGCGCATGGCCAAAGGATCACAAGAGCGCAGACTCCTGTACAGCAACTAACAACGCTCAGGAAGCTGCGCCCATGCAAAAAGGTGTTGTTTTCGACACCTGTGCTGCTTTTCTTTAAAAAGACAAGTCACGCCTCCACTACTGTTAAACAGTATAATGGGCTAAATAGTCTACGTGTTGCATTCAGCTTGTGCAAGTAGACAAATTAATAGAGCAACCTTTTACTTGTGCAGCATTAATGCTGCAGAAGGAGTGGCTCTTGTTCTTTGTAACACCTGAGGGGGGGTTAAAGGTAACCTTTGAAATTGGTTCAACTAGGCTTCGGCCTACACTCTGCTCCTCTCCTCCTCCTGCTGACCCTGGGCTCTAACAACGCTAGTTTTTGCCCGGAAATGCTAGCTGCACAGAGAAAAACACCAGCCAATGTGTTAGTGGGGTTCAGCAACGCCAGCTGTTCCCTCGCTGTGTAGCCGGCATCGTGTCCAGCACAAGCCACGCTGGCACAACCGACCAAAAGCTGCCACCAGTGCAGGCTTCGGCCTACACTTTGCTCCTCTCCTCCTCCTCCTGCTGACCCTGGGCTCAAACACCGCTAGTTTTTGCCCGGAAATGCTAGCTGCACAGAGAAAAACACCAGCCAATGTGTTAGTGGGGTTCAGCACCGCCAGCTGTTCCCCTGCTGTGCAGCTTGCAACGTGACCTGCAAACGCCACGCAGGCACATGAACTGAAATTGAAGGGAGCCTGGCCCCCACCCCCAGGTGTTTCTATGTATAACAGCCACCTTGTACAGCAGTACTGCTGCATTTGTACAAGGTGGCTGATGTTTTCTCCTTGCCCACGTGGAACTCAACACGTACAAAATGTGTCTCTTTGAGACCATTCCACTGTCCCTGAGGTGTGACTTTCCTTTCTAATGATACGCAGCACCCCCCTTGGTAGCGCTTCCCGTCTTCTGACATCATTGGTTGGCTACTTGCGCCTGTTCGTCCGCCCTGCCTGAATAAAATGCTCCTCGTTGTCTTAATTATTTTGACTGCGAGGGTGTGATTGATGGGCACGAGCAGTGCATATCTTCGCCTGTCTTAACTCATCTCCTTCAGCCTTCTTCAGACTGTGCAGCCTCATGGCCGCGGCATGCGAGAAGGGATCAGCAGAGGCCGCCCAGTCTGAAGCAGGTGTAAGGACGTGTGTGAGCGGCCAAAATATTTACTGCTCAAGGCCACGAATCCCAGCACCGCAGTGTGGCTTTATGAAAAGACACTGTGGGTCTGGGATTTATGGCCATCGTTAACCGCACCGGCCAACATGAAATGATGTCATAAGATGGGCAGCGCTAACAGGGCATTGCCAAGGGATAACACAAGAGCGCAGACTCCTGTACAGCAAATAACAACGCTCAGGAAGCTGCTCCAAGCACCAAGGCGTTATTTTGGACACCTGTGCTGCGTCTCATCAAAAAACCAAGTCACGCATCCACTACAGTTTGACTGTAGAATGGGGTAAATTGTGTATGTCTTTCATTCAGCGTGTGCAAGTAGACAAATTAATAGAGCAACCTTTCACTTGTGCAGCATTAATACTGCACAAGGTGTGTCTCTTGTACTTTGTAACACCTGAGGGGGGGGTTAAAGGTTTCCTTTGAAATTGGTTCAACTAAGCTTCGGCCTACACTCTGCTCCTCTCCTCCTCCTCCTGCTTCAACACGGGCTCTAACATCGCTAGTTTTTGCCCGCAAGTGCTAGCTGCACAGAGAAAAACACACGCCATTGTGTTAGTGGGGTTCAGCAACGCCAGCTGTTCCCCCAGTGTGTAGCCGGCAAAGTGTCCTGCAAACGCAACGCAGACACAAAGCTGCCTCCAGTGCAGGCTTCGGCCTACACTCATCTCCCCCTGCTTACCCTTTGCTCCAACACCGCTAGTTGGGGCTCTAGGAAGACAATCTTTAATAGGCAAGGCAACGCATCCGGGTTCCAGCACCGCCAGCTGGTTCTCGGCAGTGTTTTTGTCACAGGTACTCCCTCGTGCCAAGCCTGGTTTCAGCACCGTCAGCTGTTTCCGGGTTGTGTCAAGCTCACTGAGACACCTATGCTTGCCTCGTCGTGGTGCGGTCGGGTTAGCCAACTCCAGGGTGCCTCCAGTTTAGGAGCTTCCTATGTGGGCTGCGTGAACTGGTAGTCAAGGCTGGTTCTGTAGTGCCAGTAGGCCCAGCTCCCCCTGTAGGACTGTTGGGGTTCGGTAACTGCGGCTGCCTCGCGGCCTAGCTGTTCTCTCCTCTCCTGTGGACCTTGGGGTCCACCACCTGGTTCCAGCACCGTCAGCTGGTTCCGGGCCGAGCCTTTGGCTTAGGTGCCTCCTCCTGGGTATCCGAGTTCCGCCAACGCCAGGCGGTCCTTGGTAGTGCTTTTAAGCGCGGGCACCTACAGCTTAGTAACCGGGTTCCAGCACCGTCAGCTGGTCCTCGGTCGTGCCATTGGCTCTTGCACACTGGGGCAACGCATCCGGGTTCCAGCACCGCCAGCTGGTTCTCGGCAGTGTTTTTGTCACAGGTACTCCCTCGTGCCAAGCCTGGTTTCAGCACCGTCAGCTGTTTCCGGGTTGTGTCAAGCTCACTGAGACACCTATGCTTGCCTCGTCGTGGTGCGGTCGGGTTAGCCAACTCCAGGGTGCCTCCAGTTTAGGAGCTTCCTATGTGGGCTGCGTGAACTGGTAGTCAAGGCTGGTTCTGTAGTGCCAGTAGGCCCAGCTCCCCCTGTAGGACTGTTGGGGTTCGGTAACTGCGGCTGCCTCGCGGCCTAGCTGTTCTCTCCTCTCCTGTGGACCTTGGGGTCCACCACCTGGTTCCAGCACCGTCAGCTGGTTCCGGGCCGAGCCTTTGGCTTAGGTGCCTCCTCCTGGGTATCCGAGTTCCGCCAACGCCAGGCGGTCCTTGGTAGTGCTTTTAAGCGCGGGCACCTACAGCTTAGTAACCGGGTTCCAGCACCGTCAGCTGGTCCTCGGTCGTGCCATTGGCTCTTGCACACTGGGGCAACGCATCCGGGTTCCAGCACCGCCAGCTGGTTCTCGGCAGTGTTTTTGTCACAGGTACTCCCTCGTGCCAAGCCTGGTTTCAGCACCGTCAGCTGTTTCCGGGTTGTGTCAAGCTCACTGAGACACCTATGCTTGCCTCGTCGTGGTGCGGTCGGGTTAGCCAACTCCAGGGTGCCTCCAGTTTAGGAGCTTCCTATGTGGGCTGCGTGAACTGGTAGTCAAGGCTGGTTCTGTAGTGCCAGTAGGCCCAGCTCCCCCTGTAGGACTGTTGGGGTTCGGTAACTGCGGCTGCCTCGCGGCCTAGCTGTTCTCTCCTCTCCTGTGGACCTTCGGGTCCACCACCTGGTTCCAGCACCGTCAGCTGGTTCCGGGCCGAGCCTTTGGCTTAGGTGCCTCCTCCTGGGTATCCGAGTTCCGCCAACGCCAGGCGGTCCTTGGTAGTGCTTTTAAGCGCGGGCACCTACAGCTTAGTAACCGGGTTCCAGCACCGTCAGCTGGTCCTCGGTCGTGCCATTGGCTCTTGCACACTGGGGCAACGCATCCGGGTTCCAGCACCGCCAGCTGGTTCTCGGCAGTGTTTTTGTCACAGGTACTCCCTCGTGCCAAGCCTGGTTTCAGCACCGTCAGCTGTTTCCGGGTTGTGTCAAGCTCACTGAGACACCTATGCTTGCCTCGTCGTGGTGCGGTCGGGTTAGCCAACTCCAGGGTGCCTCCAGTTTAGGAGCTTCCTATGTGGGCTGCGTGAACTGGTAGTCAAGGCTGGTTCTGTAGTGCCAGTAGGCCCAGCTCCCCCTGTAGGACTGTTGGGGTTCGGTAACTGCGGCTGCCTCGCGGCCTAGCTGTTCTCTCCTCTCCTGTGGACCTTCGGGTCCACCACCTGGTTCCAGCACCGTCAGCTGGTTCCGGGCCGAGCCTTTGGCTTAGGTGCCTCCTCCTGGGTATCCGAGTTCCGCCAACGCCAGGCGGTCCTTGGTAGTGCTTTTAAGCGCGGGCACCTACAGCTTAGTAACCGGGTTCCAGCACCGTCAGCTGGTCCTCGGTCGTGCCATTGGCTCTTGCACACTGGGGCAACGCATCCGGGTTCCAGCACCGCCAGCTGGTTCTCGGCAGTGTTTTTGTCACAGGTACTCCCTCGTGCCAAGCCTGGTTTCAGCACCGTCAGCTGTTTCCGGGTTGTGTCAAGCTCACTGAGACACCTATGCTTGCCTCGTCGTGGTGCGGTCGGGTTAGCCAACTCCAGGGTGCCTCCAGTTTAGGAGCTTCCTATGTGGGCTGCGTGAACTGGTAGTCAAGGCTGGTTCTGTAGTGCCAGTAGGCCCAGCTCCCCCTGTAGGACTGTTGGGGTTCGGTAACTGCGGCTGCCTCGCGGCCTAGCTGTTCTCTCCTCTCCTGTGGACCTTCGGGTCCACCACCTGGTTCCAGCACCGTCAGCTGGTTCCGGGCCGAGCCTTTGGCTTAGGTGCCTCCTCCTGGGTATCCGAGTTCCGCCAACGCCAGGCGGTCCTTGGTAGTGCTTTTAAGCGCGGGCACCTACAGCTTAGTAACCGGGTTCCAGCACCGTCAGCTGGTCCTCGGTCGTGCCATTGGCTCTTGCACACTGGGGCAACGCATCCGGGTTCCAGCACCGCCAGCTGGTTCTCGGCAGTGTTTTTGTCACAGGTACTCCCTCGTGCCAAGCCTGGTTTCAGCACCGTCAGCTGTTTCCGGGTTGTGTCAAGCTCACTGAGACACCTATGCTTGCCTCGTCGTGGTGCGGTCGGGTTAGCCAACTCCAGGGTGCCTCCAGTTTAGGAGCTTCCTATGTGGGCTGCGTGAACTGGTAGTCAAGGCTGGTTCTGTAGTGCCAGTAGGCCCAGCTCCCCCTGTAGGACTGTTGGGGTTCGGTAACTGCGGCTGCCTCGCGGCCTAGCTGTTCTCTCCTCTCCTGTGGACCTTCGGGTCCACCACCTGGTTCCAGCACCGTCAGCTGGTTCCGGGCCGAGCCTTTGGCTTAGGTGCCTCCTCCTGGGTATCCGAGTTCCGCCAACGCCAGGCGGTCCTTGGTAGTGCTTTTAAGCGCGGGCACCTACAGCTTAGTAACCGGGTTCCAGCACCGTCAGCTGGTCCTCGGTCGTGCCATTGGCTCTTGCACACTGGGGCAACGCATCCGGGTTCCAGCACCGCCAGCTGGTTCTCGGCAGTGTTTTTGTCACAGGTACTCCCTCGTGCCAAGCCTGGTTTCAGCACCGTCAGCTGTTTCCGGGTTGTGTCAAGCTCACTGAGACACCTATGCTTGCCTCGTCGTGGTGCGGTCGGGTTAGCCAACTCCAGGGTGCCTCCAGTTTAGGAGCTTCCTATGTGGGCTGCGTGAACTGGTAGTCAAGGCTGGTTCTGTAGTGCCAGTAGGCCCAGCTCCCCCTGTAGGACTGTTGGGGTTCGGTAACTGCGGCTGCCTCGCGGCCTAGCTGTTCTCTCCTCTCCTGTGGACCTTCGGGTCCACCACCTGGTTCCAGCACCGTCAGCTGGTTCCGGGCCGAGCCTTTGGCTTAGGTGCCTCCTCCTGGGTATCCGAGTTCCGCCAACGCCAGGCGGTCCTTGGTAGTGCTTTTAAGCGCGGGCACCTACAGCTTAGTAACCGGGTTCCAGCACCGTCAGCTGGTCCTCGGTCGTGCCATTGGCTCTTGCACACTGGGGCAACGCATCCGGGTTCCAGCACCGCCAGCTGGTTCTCGGCAGTGTTTTTGTCACAGGTACTCCCTCGTGCCAAGCCTGGTTTCAGCACCGTCAGCTGTTTCCGGGTTGTGTCAAGCTCACTGAGACACCTATGCTTGCCTCGTCGTGGTGCGGTCGGGTTAGCCAACTCCAGGGTGCCTCCAGTTTAGGAGCTTCCTATGTGGGCTGCGTGAACTGGTAGTCAAGGCTGGTTCTGTAGTGCCAGTAGGCCCAGCTCCCCCTGTAGGACTGTTGGGGTTCGGTAACTGCGGCTGCCTCGCGGCCTAGCTGTTCTCTCCTCTCCTGTGGACCTTCGGGTCCACCACCTGGTTCCAGCACCGTCAGCTGGTTCCGGGCCGAGCCTTTGGCTTAGGTGCCTCCTCCTGGGTATCCGAGTTCCGCCAACGCCAGGCGGTCCTTGGTAGTGCTTTTAAGCGCGGGCACCTACAGCTTAGTAACCGGGTTCCAGCACCGTCAGCTGGTCCTCGGTCGTGCCATTGGCTCTTGCACACTGGGGCAACGCATCCGGGTTCCAGCACCGCCAGCTGGTTCTCGGCAGTGTTTTTGTCACAGGTACTCCCTCGTGCCAAGCCTGGTTTCAGCACCGTCAGCTGTTTCCGGGTTGTGTCAAGCTCACTGAGACACCTATGCTTGCCTCGTCGTGGTGCGGTCGGGTTAGCCAACTCCAGGGTGCCTCCAGTTTAGGAGCTTCCTATGTGGGCTGCGTGAACTGGTAGTCAAGGCTGGTTCTGTAGTGCCAGTAGGCCCAGCTCCCCCTGTAGGACTGTTGGGGTTCGGTAACTGCGGCTGCCTCGCGGCCTAGCTGTTCTCTCCTCTCCTGTGGACCTTCGGGTCCACCACCTGGTTCCAGCACCGTCAGCTGGTTCTCGGCAGTGTCTTTTGCTCTTGTACCTTCTGCTCCCCATCCTGGTTCCAGTACCGTCAGCTGGTTCCGGGCAGAGCCTTTGGCTTAGGTGCCTCCTTCTGGGTATCCAAGTTCCACCAACGTCAGGTGGTCCTTGGTAGTGCTTTCAGGCACGGGTACCTCCTGCTTAGTAACCGGGTTCCAGTAACGTCAGCTGGTCCTCGGTAGTTCCATTGGCTCTTGGACCTTCGGCTACCCATCCGGGTTCCAGTACCGTCAGCTGGTTCTCGGCAGTGTCTTTTGCTCTTGTACCTTCTGCTCCCCATCCTGGTTCCAGTAACGTCAGCTGGTTCCGGGCAGAGCCTTTGGCTTAGGTGCCTCCTTCTGGGTATCCGAGTTCCGTCAACGTCAGGCGGTCCTTGGTAGTGCTTTTTAGCACGGGTACCTCCTGCTTAGTAACCGGGTTCCAGTAACGTCAGCTGGTCCTCGGTAGTTCCATAGGCTCTTGAACCTTCGGGTAGCCATCCGAGTTCCAGTTCCATCAGCTGGTTCTTGGCATTTTCTCAGCCTTCTTGTACCTTCTGCTACATTTCCAAGTTGAAGACCCTAACGTCGACGACCCGGAAGACCACCACGATGACGACGACACGGAAGACCACCCCGATGACGACGACGACGACGGCGGAGACGACGACGGCGGAGATGACGACACTGGAGACGACGACCCTGGAGACGACAACATGGAAGACCGAGAAGCAGAAGAACAAGAGGCTGCAGAACAAAGAGCAGAAGAACATTAAGCATAAGACTTAATATCAGAGCAAAAGATATTATCTAAATTATATGCAGAAGAAGACTAAGCAGTGTATGGGGGTGAGTCCGTTCCTCCTCGTGGTGCCCCTGGATAAAGCCTGATGCTGCAGGCCAAACTGAACGCGGACAAATGTAACTTTTGTGACTGGCAGAACGGAAGGTGTAATCTTCAAACTTTTATAGATAACAACTACGGGAATGCCTGTCACAAATGAGAATATGATGAAGAAGTAGAATAGGAAGAATAATAACAGTGGAATAAAAAGAATATGTAGAATAAGAAGAATAATAATAGTTGAATAAAATGAATATGAAGAATGTAATAAAAAAAAAAAAATAGGTAGAAGATGAAGAAGAAGATGAATAAGGTGAAGAAGTTGATGTCAAAGATGCTGATGATGATGAAGATGAAAGTGTGGGAAAAGAAAAAAAAAAAGAAAAAAAAGAAGGGGAAGGGCGTGGAATAGTGAAACATCAATATCTGACAAAATAAAAAAAAAATTTACATAGTCAATATCTTTGTCACTCCGAACGTCTTAAAAAAAAACAAAAAACATGCTATTCTATTTGATTGGGATAAACCTCTATGACTTTAATGTCTCCGCCACCTCCCCAAATACATCCGGCATTATTCTTAGTTGTTTTCCTTCATGTAGAATGAACCTACAAGGAAAGAAAGGGTTTATTTTAATTCCGATATTTTGGTCCCATTGACTTGCATTGGGATCGGGTATCGGTATCGGCGATATCCGATATTTTTTGAATATCGGCCGATCCAAACCGATACCGATACTTTCCGATATCGGAAGGTATCGCTCAACACTAATGAGGAGTAATATCAGCCCACTAGAGCAACCAGCAAAAAGGAATCACAAATCTGCAAGCTGGACTATGACAAAAATTAAGCAAAATGTGGAACAGGAAAATCAAAAACTTAGCTTGTCCTGAAGATTACAGAAGCGGGAAGCAGAGGAAACAAGACATACTGATTACATTGATAGCCGGTGAGGAAATGACAAGAAAGCCAGGTTAAATAGGAAACTCCCATATCCTGATAGAACAGGTGGACACCAGAGACCGCAGAAAACACAAGTCACCCAGTACCATCTGTAACCACCAGAGGGAGCCCAAAAACAGAATCCACAACAGGTTAGCATCTGATGATCAGGGTCAGAATGCTGTTCGGTCTATACGTCTTCCTGCCCTGAATCCAAGGTGAAAAAATTTTGGACAACGGAGCAGATATCCTCCTCTCGACTCTGCGAAGTTTTGAGTACACTTCTGATGAACTTTGCATAGAATGTTTGAACAGCTCTTCAGACTCACCCATCTGTGGTTCCGTACAGTCAGTTGAACGTTTGAATAGTTGGGACGCAGGAGGAAGCAAGGGGAATTTGGGTGACACATCTGTTGATTGTACTGGGTGTGATGTTGAGGTGGAGGAAGAGGAGGAGAGGTCACTTGAAGCTGCACTTTACATCCACTCGAGTACATGTTCTTTCTGGGCATCATCGACAAGGCATACAAGAACCAAGCCCTCAGTTTGGATATTCATATAGTCACTAGTGTTACAGTAAAGAACCAAGTCCTCAGGTCGGCTGTTCATATTTTACTGTATATAGTCACTGGTGTTACAGTAAAGAACCAAGCCCTCAGATCGACTGTTCAACCTTTCCTTGCAACCAGAAAAAAATGTAAAACCTGTCCAATTATAATGACCACGGACAAGATAAAGATCCCCAATTCACATCAGGACTACAAGATCCCAGGTACTTTCAGCTGCATCACTTCTAATGTGGTGTACCTAATTATTTGTACTAAATGTCCAACTGGGGGTCTGTATGTGGGGGAGACAGGGCAGAAACTGAGAACAAGGATAAATTCTCACCGCCACACAATAAGAGAAAAAAGAATGGATCTACCTGTGGCCAAACATTTTTGTATGCCTGATCATAGCACCATGGACCTGAAATTACTTGTAAAGAAAGGTAACTTCATATCTCAGAGAGACAGGAGAATCTGGGAGTATAAATGTATGACAACCTTTGACACACTTAGTGCAGGAATAAATGTGTCGCATGGATTTATGTCTTTTTTACATCAATTAAGGAATTTGCACTTAGACTTTATGGGGCATCATAACACAGAACCAGACCCCAATCAGAGGAAAAAAAAACATTTACTCCTAATCTAGGAACTTTCCAATATTTATGGACACAACTGTTTATCACTTATCACTCTCCCATAATGACAGTTCTGTGCTGTGTTGTGTATAAATAAGTGATTCTTCAGATGATGTATTAGTCTATGCCTGATGAAGAGGCCTGAGTAGTCTCAAAAACTTTACGTTCTCTACAATGAACCTCATTTGTCACATTGATAAAACATTATCCACAATGAACCTCATCTGCCACGTTGTAGGTGGCACTGCGTTGTGCAGCTTAGTTTCGACAGCAGGAATCACTTACCGTATTTTTCGCTTTGTAAGACGCTCCGAATTATAAGACGCACCCCAAATTTTGAGGAGAAAAATAGGAAAAAACTTTTTTTAATAAATTGGTGGGGCGTCTTATAATCCATGCGTCTTATTACTTACCAGGGGTTGTGGCTGCGGGGGATCAGGGTCCCAGGGTCGTTGCTGGAGGCAGGAGTGGAGCATTGCTGCGGGCTGAGATGAGGGGGTCTGCAGGGGGGCTCCGGTGCTGCAGGACTGTCTCCGGTGCTGCGGGGGGCTCTGGCGACATTTTGTGAAAGACCAGAGCCCTCCGGCACTTCGTCCATGCGCTCCTGTATGACTCCAGGAAAATGGCCGCCGAAATCGCGAAAGATGAGATCTCAGCGCTGAAATCTCATCTCCCGAGATTCCGGCGGCCATTTTCCCGGAGTCAGTCATACAGGAACGCATGGACAAACTTCCGGGGGGCTCTGGTCTTTCACAAAATGTCGCCAGAGCCCCGCTCAGCACCAGAGCCTCCAGCATCACCCGGGGCAGCAGCAGTGGCGGGCGAGGTGACAGCGGTGGCGGGCGTGAGCGGTGGCGGGCGGCGGCGACGGACACCCCCTCATCCCAGCCTGTAACGGTAAGTGGTATATCCGCTTTGTAAGACGCACCCCCATTTCCCCCCCAAATTTGGGGGCAATAAAGTGCTTCTTACAAAGCGGAAAATACGGTAAGTACATAATGTTTTCCATTTAACCAAAGAAGAAGAGAGTGAGAAAAAGGAAATGAATGGATTAGGGGAGGTCAAGTGGAGGAGCCTCAATAAGAAGAAGTGACCTAAAAACTGATAAAAAATACCTGTAAAGTCATTGTTAATCATTGTGCGGTAAAATGTGTCTAAACATATCATGCTTACAATATACAGAGGTAGCAGAGCTGAGCTTGTCATATTGTGCAGGAGGTTTTGTTCCAATGTCTCGTGTGTGGACCACAGGGGATATTTGTAGAATTATCTATGTGGATTATCGGTGGCAGAAGAAGCTCAGCTCTGCTATATCTACACTTCCAGAAGAGATGGTTTGCAAGTGATAAGCCTCTTGCCTACAGGCACATTTACAAGACGCACGGTGCTAAGCAGATTAGATGTAGCTAATACAATGTACATAAAAGACGTGTTCATTATTAATGGCCGAACTGGAGAGCGACCCCTGCAAGGAGCAGCGCGCAATTCAGGAAATGCGAGGAACCGTCCCCTGTGGCTGCAGCAGCTGACTGGATTAATAGGACCGAGTATTACACGAGCCGTTCTCGCTCAGTCCTGCACAAACTCTGCCAACTAGACAGGATCAATAAGAACAACATCTAGACTGGGGAGGAACCATCGTGCCAAGCAGCGTGCCAGGGCCACAGATTGACAGACTTGTTTACAGAGCCTGCCTGGATGACAAGCAAACCCTGGTGTCAGCAGAAAAGTAAGAAACTGGACGACGAGAGAAGCTGGAAACATAAGCTGTTATTAAAGAAGTCAATTGTATCCAGGGAAGAAGGAGGCTGGATGTCATTACTGTATATACCCGGCAACCACAGCCGGGCCTGGCCTAGAGGAGTCTAAATTACAGATAAGGGGTAACCCATACTTAACTCTCTCTCCTTTACCATCAACATTATCTGCATTATCAGGGATACACTTCTTCTGATATTACAGGATATTAGGAAGTAGAAAAAACAGCACCAAACAGAAAGGAACCATCATTCTCTAATGCAAAGGATGAGAATGAAAGAATGAACCCCAAAGATTCCTAAAGCAAGAGTGTGAAGAAACCAGATTGTATCTTAATTTCCCAGACATCCATGTTTTTTGCAAACCAAAAGAACTGGCTTTTTATCTGTATATTGGCTTGTTAATTTAAGTGTTTATGTCTGGTGGGTCAAGAAGACAGACTGCCAACTGATATACTATCTAACATACTGTGTAAGTCTGTAATAGTGACTGTACATAGGGTGTGTTAAGCTTTGTTTATTGATGTGAGCTTATATGCTAATAGTGCTACTTGATCCCATCACCATTGTTTACTTTATCTTGATGTTGGACTGAAGGACCCTGGGTAATTCTAAAAATAGCTTACTTGCCTTGGGTATAAAAAGACTCAGAGATCACATCCTGGGAGACTGAAGTAACACAGAGTTACCAGCCGGACATTCTGCAAACCACCCCAACAGACAACGGACTGCAGCCAAATCATCATGGCACCATCATGAGGGACACTGATCAATGATTCTATAGGAAACAACCTAGGGGTTTTCAGCTCCGGTTGGAAGGACACAGATCTGATCCAGTGACCATCTCTGAACCATGGATATGTTTGGAGAACCGCTGGTCACCTGGTTCCATGGAGATGGTCAGATAAGCCAGATGGTGACTCTCATGTCAACTGGCTTTGGACCGTGTATGGACTCTATGGACAGTTCTTGGTCATCTCCCTAGGCTTGTCGTTACCTCTTCTCTGTGCGTTCATCCACAGATGAAGTAGCGACCCTGGGAGCTCTGACATCATGTCAACTGGCTTTGGACCTTGTATGGACTCTATGGACAGTTCTTGGTCATATCCCTATGCTTGTCATTACCTCTTCTCTGTGCGTTCATCCACAGATGAAGTAGCGACCCTGGGAGCTCTGACATCATGTCATACTGGAAATACGTGGAGACACAGTGATCTTTTATATGCGCCCATGTAATCAAGCAATTCCAGTCATGTTGGGATTGTTCTGTTTGCTATTGTGTGCTGTAGTTCAATAAAGTATTGCCGCACTGTTTTACCTTAACCCTGTGTTGTCTGTGTAGTGTATTACCCACTCGGAGATAGAGCGTTCAGTGGTATGAGCTGTGGTCCATGCAGTCTTGCTAAAGACAGCCGGGCCAGTGGTCGAGAGCACCCACTGACCCCGTTTCTTCACAAAGAGTAATCCAAACCAATCCTAAGACTAGAGGAACCTAAGCGCATCCTAAAGCAAGAGGAACCCAAGAGAATCCGAAGGCAAGAGGAATCTGAACAAATCCTAAGACAAAGGGAATGCAGAGGAAGCCTAAAACAAGAGGAACCTGAACAAATCCTACCACAAAAGGAATACAGAGGAATCCTAAAACAAGAGGAACATAAACAAATGCTAAGACAAAAGGAATGCAGAGGAAGCCTAAAAAATGAGGAACCTGAACAAATCCTAAGACGAAAGAAATGTAGAGGAATCCTAAAACAAGAGGAACCTGAACAAATCATACGACAAGAGGAATCCTAAAACTTGAGGAATCTGAACAAATCCTACAACAAAAGGAATGCAGAAGAAGCCTAAAACTTGAGGAACCTGAACAAATCCTAAGACAAAAGAAATGTAGAGGGATCCTAAAACAATAGGAACCTGAACAAATCCTACCACAAGAGGAATACAGAGGAATCCTAAAACAAGAGAAACATAAACAAATGCTAAGACAAAAGGAATACAGAGGAAGCCTAAAAAATGAGGAACCTGAACAAATCCTAAGATGAAAGAAATGTAGAGGAATCCTAAAACAAGAGGAACCTGAACAAATCCTACGACAAGAGGAATGCAGAGGAAGCCTAAAACTTGAGGAACCTGAACAAATCCTAAGACAAAAGAAATGCAGAGGAATCCTAAAACACGAGGAATCTGACCAAATCCTCCGACAAAAGGAATGCAGATGTATCATAAAACAAGAGGAACCTGAACAAATCCTACAACAAGAGGAATGCAGAGGAAGCCTAAAACTTGAGGAACCTGAACAAATCCTACCACAAAAGGAATACAGAGGAATCCTAAAACAAGAGGAACATAAACAAATGCTAAGACAAAAGGAATGCAGAGGAAGCCTAAAAAATGAGGAACCTGAACAAATCCTAAGACGAAAGAAATGTAGAGGAATCCTAAAACAAGAGGAACCTGAACAAATCATACGACAAGAAGAATCCTAAAACTTGAGGAATCTGAACAAATCCTACAACAAAAGGAATGCAGAGGAATCCTAAAGAATGGGGAACCTGAACAAATCCTACGACAAGAGGAATGCAGAGGAAGCCTAAAACTTGAGGAACCTGAACAAATCCTAAGACAAAAGAAATGTAGAGGGATCCTAAAACAAGAGGAACCTGAACAAATCCTACCACAAGAGGAATACAGAGGAATCCTAAAACAAGAGAAACATAAACAAATGCTAAGACAAAAGGAATACAGAGGAAGCCTAAAAAATGAGGAACCTGAACAAATCCTAAGATGAAAGAAATGTAGAGGAATCCTAAAACAAGAGGAACCTGAACAAATCCTACGACAAGAGGAATGCAGAGGAAGCCTAAATCTTGAGGAACCTGAACAAATCCTAAGACAAAAGAAATGCAGAGGAATCCTAAAACACGAGGAATCTGACCAAATCCTCCGACAAAGGAATGCAGATGTATCATAAAACAAGAGGAACCTGAACAAATGCTAAGACAAAAGGAATGCAGAGGAAGCCTAAAACAAGAGGAACTTGAACAAATCCTACGACAAAAGGAATGCAGAGAAAGCCTAAAACACGAGGAACCTGAATAAATCATAGGACAAGACGAATGCAGAGGAAGCCTAAAACAAGAGGAATCTGACCAAATCCTACAACAAAAGGAAGGCAGATGTATCATAAAACAAGAGGAACCTGAACAAATCCTAAGACAAAACAAATGCAGAGGAAACCTAAAACACGAGGAACCTGAACAAATCCTAAGACAAAAGGAATGCAGAGGAAACCTAAAACAAGAGGGACCTGAACAAATCATACAACAAGAGGAATGCAGAGGAATCCTAAAACAAGAAGAACATAAACAAATCCTAAGACAAAAGGAATGCAGAGGAAGCCTAAAAAATGAGGAACCTGAACAAATCCTAAGACAAAAGAAATGTAGAGGAATCCTAAAACAAGAGGAACCTTAACAAATCCTATGACAAGAGGAATCATAAAACTTGAGGAATCTGAACAAATCCTACAACAAAAGGAATGCAGAGGAATCCTAAAGAATGAGGAACCTGAACAAATCCTAAGACAAAAGAAATGCAGAGGAATCCTAAAACACGAGGAATCTGACCAAATCCTACAACAAAAGGAATGCAGATGTATCATAAAACAAGAGGAACCTGAACAAATGCTAAGACAAAAGGAATGCAGAGGAATCCTAAAACAAGAGGAACTTGAACAAATCATACGACAAAAGGAATGCAGAGCAATCCTAAAACACGAGGAACCTGAATAAATCATAGGACAAGATGAATGCAGAGGAAGCCTAAAACAAGAGGAATCTGAACAAACCCTAAGAAAAAAGGAATGCAGAGGAAGCCTAAAACAAGAGGAACCTGAACAAATCATATGACAAGAGAAATGCAGAGGAATCCTAAAACAAGAGGAATCTGAACAAATCATAGGACAAGATGAATGCAGAGGAAGCCTAAAACAAGAGGAACCTGAACAAATCATACGACAAGAGAAATGCAGAGGAAGCCTAAAACAAGAGGAACCTGAACAAATCCTACCACAAAAGGAATGCAGAGCAATCCTAAAACAAGAGGAACATAAACAAATCCTAAGACAAAAGGAATGCAGAGGAAGCCTAAAGAATGAGGAACCTGAAACAAATCATAAGACAAAAGAAATGTAGAGGAATCCTCAAACACGAGGAACCTGAACAAATCCTAAGACAAAAGGAATGCAGAGGAAGTCTAAGGGTACCGTCACACAGTGGCATTTTGATCGCTACGACGGCACGATTCGTGACGTTCCAGCGATATCGTTACGATCTCGCTGTGTCTGACACGCTCCTGCGATCAGGGACCCCGCTGAGAATCGTACGTCGTAGCAGATCGTTTGAAACTTTCTTTCGTCGTCTAGTGTCCCGCTGTGGCGGCATGATCGCATGGTGTAACAAAGGTGTGCACGATATTGTATACGATGTGTGCATAGTAAGCAACAGCTTCTACATCGCACATACTTCATGAAATTATCGCTCCAGCGTAGTACATTGCAAAGTGTGCTGTCGTAGCAATCAAAATGCCACTGTGTGACGGTACCCTAAAACAAGAGGAACCTGAACAAATCCTAAGACAAAAGGATTGCAGTGGAATCCTATAACAAGAGGAACCTGAACAAATCATACGTCAAGAGGAATGCAGAGGAAGCCTAAAACACGAGGAACCTGAACAAATCCTTAGACAAAAGAGATGCAGAGGAAGCCTAAAACAAGAGGAACCTGAACAAATCCTACCACAAAGGGAATGCAGAGGAATCCTAAAACACGAGGAACCTGAACAAATCCTACGACAAAAGAAATGCAGAGGAAGCCTAAAACAAGAGGAACCTGGACAAATCCTACGACAAAAGAAATGCAGAGAAAGCCTAAAACAAGAGGAACCTGGACAAATCCTACGACAAAAGAAATGCAGAGAAAGCCTAAAACAAGAGGAACCTGGACAAATCCTACGACAAAAGAAATGCAGAGGAAGCCTAAAACAAGAGGAACCTGGACAAATCATACGACAAAAGAAATGCAGAGGAAGCCTAAAACAAGAGGAACCCGGACAAATCATACGACAAAAGAAATGCAGAGGAAGCCTAAAACACGAGAAACCGAAACAAATCCTAGGACAAAAGAAATGCAGAGAAAGCCTAAAACAAGAGGAACCTGGACAAATCCTACGACAAAAGAAATGCAGAGAAAGCCTAAAACAAGAGGAACCTGGACAAATCCTACGACAAAAGAAATGCAGAGGAAGCCTAAAACAAGAGGAACCTGGACAAATCCTACGACAAAAGAAATGCAGAGAAAGCCTAAAACAAGAGGAACCTGGACAAATCCTACGACAAAAGAAATGCAGAGGAAGCCTAAAACAAGAGGAACCTGGACAAATCATACGACAAAAGAAATGCAGAGGAAGCCTAAAACAAGAGGAACCCGGACAAATCATACGACAAAAGAAATGCAGAGGAAGCCTAAAACACGAGAAACCGAAACAAATCCTAGGACAAAAGGAATGCAGAGGAATCCTAAAACAAAAACAACCTGAAAGAATCTTATGACAAGAGGAACCTGAACAAATCCTACAACAAAAGTAATATAGAGGAAGCCTAAAACATGAGGAACCTGAACGAATCTTATGACAAGAAGAACCTGAACGAATCTTAAAGAAAGAGAAAAACAAAAGACTTCCAAGGCAAGAGGAACCAGAACAAATTCTAAAGTAAGAGGAACCCAAATGAATCCTAAGATAAGAGGAACCCAAACAAATCCCAGGGTAAGAGGAGCCCAAAAAAATCCTAAGACAAGAGAAATCCAAATGAATCATAAGGCACAAGGAACCTGACTGAATCCTAAAGCAGGAGGAACAAAAACAAATCCTGAAGCAAGAAGAACCTGAACTAATCCTTAAAAAGAAACCCAAATGAAACCAACACAAGACAAACCGAGATTAATCCTAAAGCAAGAGGAACTCAGACAAATCCTAAAACAAGGGGAATCCAAATGAATCCCAAAGCAAGATAAATCCAAACAAATCTCAGGGCAAGAGGAAGCCGAAAAAATCCAAAGACAAGAGAAACCCAAATGAATCCTAACACAAGAGAAACCCAGTTGAATCCTAAAGCTAGGGGAACCTTGACAAATACTAAGGCACCTGGTGGCACAGTGGCGCAGTGGTTAGCACTGCAGCCTTGCAGCGCTGGAGTCCTGGGTTCAAACCCCACCAAGGACAACATCTGCAAAGAGTTTACGTGGGTTTCCTCCGGGTACTCCGGTTTCCTCCCACATTCCAAAGACATACTGATAGGGAATTTAGATTGTGAGCCCCATCGGGGACAGCGATGATAATGTGTGCAAAATGTAAAGCGCTGCGGAATATGTTAGCGCTATATAAAAATAAAGATTATTATTAATTCCCAACCAAAACCCAAAGAACTAGCAATCTCATGGATTCTAAGGTTATAGGAACTCTATAAACCCCAAGGCACTAGCAATACCTAAAGAACCAATGGACCCATAAAGAACCCTTCAGCTATAGAAATCCTATAAACTCTGCAGCACTAAGAACCCTAAAGAATGGGCATTTGTGTATAAGTGTTATATAAGCATACCATACTGGGCATGTGGGGAGGATTTGGTAATATCACCATCATATGTAGTGGAATTTTTCTGCAGAAATGATAGAATTTGCAGAATGCCAATTTGTGCTGCAGATTTACATCAGACATTTCACACTTTTCACTGTTTAGGGATGAAATCCAGTTTGATTCCAGAAGTTAGTAATTTAGCATTTTGCTACAAAGTTTTACCTTTTCTGATCCATGTATACACTGTATTAGTAATCGTCTCTGTAAGGTGAAACATTTAGTGGGTTTTCCTGGACTGGACTATACATACACTACCGTTCAAAAGTTTAGGGTCACTTAGAAATTTCCTTATTTTTTAAAGAATGAAGGTAACATTAAATGATTCAGAAATACACTCTATTGTTAATGGGGTAATCTAGCTGCAGACGTCTGGTTTGTAATGCAATATCTTCATAGTTGTATAGAGGCCTATTTCCAACAACCATCACTCCAGTGCTCTTATGGTACTTTGTGTTTGCTAACTGTGTAA
Organism: Ranitomeya imitator; assembly: GCF_032444005.1. Taxonomy (NCBI): domain Eukaryota; kingdom Metazoa; phylum Chordata; class Amphibia; order Anura; family Dendrobatidae; genus Ranitomeya; species Ranitomeya imitator. The sequence goes on along the minus strand of NC_091283.1, from coordinate 7,404,271 downwards.
GAAGGCTAATGGATGGTTAGAATACCCTTGAAAACCCTTGTGCAAGTATGGTAGCACAGCTGAAAACAGTTTGGCTGATTAGAGAACCTGTAAACCTGACCTTCCTTTGAGCTAGTTGAGAATCTGGAGCATTACATTTGTTGGTTCCATTAAACTCTCAAAATGGCCAGAAAAAAAGAACTTTCATGTGTAACTCGACAGTTTATTCTTGTTCTTAGAAATGAAGGCTATTCCATGCGAGAAATTCAAAACAAGACGAGAATTTCCAGCTTCACTGAATCCGTAAAAAAGAGTTTTCTTTATTCACAAACTTTAAGCATAGAGGATACAGACTTCAGCATGAACCATATGGCTAATAAAAGGAAAAGTGTAATATGGGCAAAAGAACACAGACATTGGAAAGAGGAAGATTGGAAGAGAGTGTTATGGACAGACAACGCCAAGTTTGAGGTGCTTGGATCACACAGAAGAACATTTGTGAGACGCAGAATAACTGAAAAGATGCTGTAAGAGTGTGACACCATCTGTCAAGCATGGTGGAGATAATGTGATGGTCTGGGGTTGCTTTGGTGCTGGTAAACTGGGAGATGTGTGCAAGGTAAAAGGGATTTTGAATAATGAAGGCTATCACTCCATTTTGCAGCGCCATGCCATACCTTGTGGACAGCGCTTGACTGGATCCAATTTCATCCTACAACAGGACAATGACCCCAAGCCAGCTCCAAATTATGCCGGAACTATTTAGAGAAGAAGCAGCAGCTGGTATCTATCTGTAATGGAGCGGCCAGCACAGTCACCAGATCTCAGCCCCATTGTGCTGTTGTGGGAGCAGCTTGACCGTATGGTGCAAAAAGTGGCCATCAAGCCAAACCAACTTGTGGAGGGGCTTCTGGAAGCATGGGGGGGAATGTCTCCAGATGACCTCCGCAAATTAACTGCTAGAATGCCAAAGGTCTGCAATGCTGGAATTGCTGCAAAGGAGCATTCTGTGACGAAAGCAAAGTTTGAAGGAAAAAATTATTATTTCAAATAAAAAATTTTTTTTTTAATCTTGTCAATGTCTGGACTAGATTTTACATTCATTTGGCAACTCATCTGATTAATAAAAGTATCAGTTTTCATGGAAAACACAAAATTGTCTGGGTGACCCTAAACTTTTGAACGGTAGTGTAGCTGACCCCACTGTTTCATTGACCTCCAGGAGCCCGGTTCATCAGTGCAATGGAGACGCCACAATGCTCCTGTGAATGTTGCACAGCGGCCATAACTGGGGGATCCCAACGGCAGAGACTCCAAGAACTAAAAGAATCAGCAATGGTCTTAGGGTTATACTATGACCCCATTCATGACATCTTCTGCTACGATATGTCAGATGTCGTTGGCGGGAGTTCTGTGTCCTACAGTGCTAACCTCATTGCCATGCGCCATCTTTTATTTCAGAATCAACCATTCGCTACAATGGATCTGTCAGTGCAAGTCACAACTTACTTTATGGTGACCTGTCCCTTTTTACCCTTTTGTTGGAGTTCATTTTTTGGAATCATGTAAGTAAATAAATAGCAATGTAATCCCACCCCATAGAGAAGTGATAATCCAATCCAGCATACGGATTCTCCCACCGCCCTCGTTACCATCGCAGAGAACGCTCAGCGTTCGTTAGTTACTATGTCGGAGACATCATGTCTTACGGGTGGGGCCTGAGATATTGGCCCGACTTTCCATAGAAACAGGCGACTAACCTGACAAGTCTCGGTGCAGTCAGCTCCTGTCACGTTGGGGCTGGATGTGTGCGCTCTACGGCCGCTGATGAACATCTCTTTAGAAATTATATCCATTGTAATGGAAAAAAAGAGCAATTACTTCCCGAGAAACGACTTCGTCATTAATGTCACAGCCGCCGGTGTGACTGGTCCAGACAAAGCTGTCTGCCACTGTTCACTTGCTATTAGACCAATTTGACCACTTGTGCTCCCGGTAAGGGGCATTTAAGCAATTTTTCCATCATATCTGAATAACAAAGAAAATTCTACTCATTTTTTAAATGAAATCTATGAGGCCAAACGTTAAGTGTCTCGGAGGACTCAGCGCATCACAGACACCAGAAGAACTATGCGATTCTTCATTTCTCCTGTGGTTTCGCTGCAGGGGGATCGAACACTCTTTACTTTATAATCCCATAGATCACAATGGCAGTTTTTACATTTTGAAAATAAATATGAGATCAGCTGAATTCAAAGTGAAAAAAAGTTTATTTTCAAACCCTTAGTTTTCGAACAGTTTTTAACAACGTTTCAATTAATGAATATTTTATATATCTTGCATTTTGTAATTTTTGTATACTTATGTTTGTATAGTTAGCTACTTTTGTGCATTTTATATATTTTGAATATTTTGTGTACTTTATATATTTCAAAAATGTTACTTTTTTATATAATTATTTTTACACGTTTTTTGCATTTTTTTATATTTTAAATATGTTTTTAATTTTGTATCCTTTGTTTAGTTTATCATTTTTATATATATTTTTTTTTCTTTTTATACCTCATATCTTTCATATCTTTTGCATCGTTGTGCATCTTTGGAATATTTACTGTATTTTTAGAATGTTGTATCTTTTGTTTATTTCATTTTTTGTAAGTTAGTATATTTTTGTTTAGCATTGTATATTTATATATTTTGTATCTTGTATATATTTAGTTTCTTATGTGTATTTTGTCAGTTAAGGGCTGTAGGAAGACATTACATAGTCTGACACGACTTATGCAGTCTTAGTGTAAAATGACTTTCAGCCTCCTGTCAGTAGTTCTGACTCCTCTTCATCACATGGCGATATAATGACAATCAGAGCAGTCAGCCAATGTAATACATTCTATATTAAATGTAATTCTCCACCCTTTAAAGAACATTAGCGGCTCTAGAAAGAGCATTCTCTGGCTCACCCTTTAGGAGAGTCTTATTGTTTTGCTCAAATTCCTTTTGACCCATAATTTTTTTCTTTTCAACGGATCCTTCTTCCTACAGCTCCAGAGAACAGCAATGGGGGCGGCTTGTGCGCCTTCATATGCAAACTTATTCCTGGGGCTGTGGGAGAGGGATCTTTTCTCGTCAGATCGGGACTCGTCGATGGAGCGGGTCCTATTTTAGGCCCGCTACATCGATGACATTTTCCTGATCTGGCGAGGCACTCCTCTTGAGTTACAGTTGTTTTTTCAGGAGCTTAATATAGTTAGTAAGGCCGAAAAAAGACATAGTAACATAGTAACATAGTTAGTAAGGCCGAAAAAAGACATTTGTCCATCCAGTTCAGCCTATATTCCATCATAATAAATCCCCAGATCTACGTCCTTCTACAGAACCTAATAATTGTATGATACAATATTGTTCTGCTCCAGGAAGACATCCAGGCCTCTCTTGAACCCCTCGACTGAGTTCGCCATCACCACCTCCTCAGGCAAGCAATTCCAGATTCTCACTGCCCTAACAGTAAAGAATCCTCTTCTATGTTGGTGGAAAAACCTTCTCTCCTCCAGACGCAAAGAATGCCTCCTTGTGCCCGTCACCTTCCTTGGTATAAACAGATCCTCAGCGAGATATTTGTATTGTCCCCTTATATACTTATACATGGTTATTAGATCGCCCCTCATTCGTCTTTTTTCTAGACTAAATAATCCTAATTTCGCTAATCTATCTGGGTATTGTAGTTCTCCCATCCCCTTTATTAATTTTGTTGCCCTCCTTTGTACTCTCTCTAGTTCCATTATATCCTTCCTGAGCACCGGTGCCCAAAACTGGACACAGTACTCCATGTGCGGTCTAACTAGGGATTTGTACAGAGGCAGTATAATGCTCTCATCATGTGTATCCAGACCTCTTTTAATGCACCCCATGATCCTGTTTGCCTTGGCAGCTGCTGCCTGGCACTGGCTGCTCCAGGTAAGTTTATCATTAACTAGGATCCCCAAGTCCTTCTCCCTGTCAGATTTACCCAGTGGTTTCCCGTTCAGTGTGTAATGGTGATATTGATTCCCTCTTCCCATGTGTATAACCTTACATTTATCATTGTTAAACCTCATCTGCCACCTTTCATCCCAAGTTTCCAACTTATCCAGATCCATCTGTAGCAGAATACTATCTTCTCTTGTATTAACTGCTTTACATAGTTTTGTATCATCTGCAAATATCGATATTTTACTGTGTAAACCTTCTACCAGATCATTAATGAATATGTTGAAGAGAACAGGTCCCAATACCGACCCCTGCGGTACCCCACTGGTCACAGCGACCCAGTTAGAGACTATACCATTTATAACCACCCTCTGCTTTCTATCACTAAGCCAGTTACTAACCCATTTACACACAATTTCCCCCAGACCAAGCATTCTCATTTTGTGTACCAACCTCTTGTGCGGCACGGTATCAAACGCTTTGGAAAAATCGAGATATACCACGTCCAATGACTCACCGTGGTCCAGTCTATAGCTTACCTCTTCATAAAAACTGATTAGATTGGTTTGACAGGAGCGATTTCTCATAAACCCATGCTGATATGGAGTTAAACAGTTATTCTCATTGAGATAATCCAGAATAACATCCCTCAGAAACCCTTCAAATATTTTACCAACAATAGAGGTTAGACTTACTGGCCTATAATTTCCAGGTTCACTTTTAGAGCCCTTTTTGAATATTGGCACCACATTTGCTATGCGCCAGTCCTGCGGAACAGACCCTGTCGCTATAGAGTCCCTAAAAATAAGAAATAATGGTTTATCTATTACATTACTTAGTTCTCTTAGTACTCGTGGGTGTATGCCATCCGGACCCGGAGATTTATCTATTTTAATCTTATTTAGCCGGTTTCGCACCTCTTCTTGGGTTAGATTGGTGACCCTTAATATAGGGTTTTCATTGTTTCTTGGGATTTCACCTAGCATTTCATTTTCCACCGTGAATACCGTGGAGAAGAAGGTGTTTAATATGTTAGCTTTTTCCTCGTCATCTACAACCATTCTTTCCTCACTATTTTTTAAGGGGCCTACATTTTCAGTTTTTATTCTTTTACTATTGATATAGTTGAAGAACAGTTTGGGATTAGTTTTACTCTCCTTAGCAGTGTGCTTCTCTGTTTCCTTTTTGGCAGCTTTAATTAGTTTTTTAGATAAAGTATTTTTCTCCCTATAGTTTTTTAGAGCTTCAATGGTGCCATCCTGCTTTAGTAGTGCAAATGCATTTGTCCATCCAGTTCAGCCTATATTCCATCATAATAAATCCCCAGATCTACGTCCTTCTACAGAACCTAATTGTATGATACAATATTGTTCTGCTCCAGGAAGACTTCCAGGCCTCTCTTGAACCCCTCGACTGAGTTCGCCATCACCACCTCCTCAGGCAAGCAATTCCAGATTCTCACTGCCCTAACAGTAAAGAATCCTCTTCTATGTTGGTGGAAAAACCTTCTCTCCTCCAGACGCAAAGAATGCCCCCTTGTGCCCGTCACCTTCCTTGGTATAAACAGATCCTCAGCGAGATATTTGTATTGTCCCCTTATATACTTATACATGGTTATTAGATCGCCCCTCAGTCGTCTTTTTTCTAGACTAAATAATCCTAATTTCGCTAATCTATCTGGGTATTGTAGTTCTCCCATCCCCTTTATTAATTTTGTTGCCCTCCTTTGTACTCTCTCTAGTTCCATTATATCCTTCCTGAGCACCGGTGCCCAAAACTGGACACAGTACTCCATGTGCGGTCTAACTAGGGATTTGTACAGAGGCAGTATAATGCTCTCATCATGTGTATCCAGACCTCTTTTAATGCACCCCATGATCCTGTTTGCCTTGGCAGCTGCTGCCTGGCACTGGCTGCTCCAGGTAAGTTTATCATTAACTAGGATCCCCAAGTCCTTCTCCCTGTCAGATTTACCCAGTGGTTTCCCGTTCAGTGTGTAATGGTGATATTGATTCCCTCTTCCCATGTGTATAACCTTACATTTATCATTGTTAAACCTCATCTGCCACCTTTCATCCCAAGTTTCCAACTTATCCAGATCCATCTGTAGCAGAATACTATCTTTTCTTGTATTAACTGCTTTACATAGTTTTGTATCATCTGCAAATATCGATATTTTACTGTGTAAACCTTCTACCAGATCATTAATGAATATGTTGAAGAGAACAGGTCCCAATACTGACCCCTGCGGTACCCCACTGGTCACAGCGACCCAGTTAGAGACTATACCATTTATAACCACCCTCTGCTTTCTATCACTAAGCCAGTTACTAACCCATTTACACACATTTTCCCCCAGACCAAGCATTCTCATTTTGTGTACCAACCTCTTGTGCGGCACGGTATCAAACGCTTTGGAAAAATCGAGATATACCACGTCCAATGACTCACCGTGGTCCAGCCTATAGCTTACCTCTTCATAAAAACTGATTAGATTGGTTTGACAGGAGCGATTTCTCATAAACCCATGCTGATATGGAGTTAAACAGTTATTCTCATTGAGATAATCCAGAATAACATCCCTCAGAAACCCTTCAAATATTTTACCAACAATAGAGGTTAGACTTACTGGCCTATAATTTCCAGGTTCACTTTTAGAGCCCTTTTTGAATATTGGCACCACATTTGCTATGCGCCAATCCTGCGGAACAGACCCTGTCGCTATAGAGTCCCTAAAAATAAGAAATAATGGTTTATCTATTACATTACTTAGTTCTCTTAGTACTCGTGGGTGTATGCCATCCGGACCCGGAGATTTATCTATTTTAATCTTATTTAGCCGGTTTCGCACCTCTTCTTGGGTTAGATTGGTGACCCTTAATATAGGGTTTTCATTGTTTCTTGGGATTTCAGCTAGCATTTCATTTTCCATAATAATATAATGATTTAAATAATAATAATGATAATGATATAATTATATTATAGATTATAATAATAATAATAATGATTTAAACATACGCCTTACATATAAATTTGATTTTCATCATATAGATTTTTTGGATGTCCTAGTGGAGTGAGAGGCAGACGGTCTCTTGGGTGCCAGTGTTTTCCGTAAGGATACGGCGGTGAACTTTGTACTTCACACTTCATCTTCTCACCTGCCCCATGTGATCAATGCGGTCCCTGTTGGGCAGTTTCTCTGCCTCAAAAGAATTTGCACATCAGTTAAAACTTTTGAAATACAAGCTGAGGACCTCAAACAGCGTTTTTTGGCTCATGGATACAGCAAAAGGCATGTAAAAAAGGCATATAACAGGGCCAGGAATACCAGTCGACAGCATCTTCTTTTCTCCAATCCACAACTTAAAACGAACCAACAGGTAAGGATGATTACTCAATATTAGGGTTGAGCGAAGCGGGTCGAACATTTTCAAAAGTCGCCGACTTTTGGCAAAGTCGAGTTTCATGAAACCCGATCCGACCCCTGTGCGGGGTCGGCCATGCGGTACGCGACTTTCGCGCCAAAGTCGCGTTTCAATGACGCGAAAAGCGCCATTTCTCAGCCAATGAAGGTAAATGCAGAGTGTGGGCAGCGTGATGACATAGGTCCTGGTCCCCACCATCTTAGAGAAGGGCATTGCAGTGATTGGCTTGCTGTCTGCGGCGTCACAGGGGCTATAAAGAGGCGTTCCCGCCGACCGCCATGTTACTGCTGCTGATCTGAGCTTAGGGAGAGGTTGCTGCCGCTTCGTCAGAAGCAGGGATAGCGTTAGGCAGGGTCCATTAACCACCAAACCGCTTGTGCTGTAGCGATTTCCACTGCCTAACACCACCTTCGGTGTGCAGGGACAGTGGAAGCTACATTTTTTTTTTTTCCTCAGCGCTGTAGCTCATTGGGCTGCCCTAGAAGGCTCCCTGATAGCTGCATTGCTGTGTGTACGCCGCTGTGCAAACCAACTGCTTTTTTCAAAGCACAAATCCTCTTGTTCCTTCCTTTCTGCACAGCTATCTTGTTTGTTTGTCCACACTTTTTATTTAATTTGTGCATCAGTCCACTCCTTATTGCTGCCTGCCATACCTGGCTGAGATTACTGCAGGGAGATAGTAATTGAAGGACAGTTCCTTTTTTTTTTTTTTTTTTTTTTGTGGGAGATTAAGATTGGCATTTCTGCTAGAGTGCCATCCCTGTGTGTGCCATCTCTCACTCAGTGGGCCATAGAAAGCCTATTTATTTTTTTGCTTGATTTGGGTTCCAAAATCTACCTGAAAAAATCACAACATCAATCAGTGGGAGAAAAATATTGGCCTCAGGGCTTGTGTGCCACTCCTGACTCCTGTGTGCATCATCACTCACTCAGTGGGCCATAGAAAGCCTATTACGGTAATTGTTTTGCTTGATTTGGGTTCTAAATTCTACCTGAAAAAATCAATAAATCAATCAGTGGGAGATTAATATTGGCCTTTGGGCTTGTGTGCCAGTCCTAAGCATGCCATCTCTCTCTCTCAGATAGTGGGCCATAGAAAGCCTATTTATTATTTTTTTTATTGGGTTTATAAATTTTCCCTGGAAAAAAAAAAAAAGTGGGAGATTAATATTGGCCTATGGGCTTGTGTGCCAGTCCTGAGCGTGCCATCTCTCTCACAAATAGTGGGCCATAGAAAGCCTATTTATTTTTTTGCTTGATTTGGGTTCTAAATTCTACCTGAAAAAATCACTAAATCAATCAGTGGGAGATAAATATTGGCCTCTGGGCTTGTGTGCCACTCCTGACTCCTGTGTGCGTCATCTGTCACTCAGTGGGCCCTAGAAAGCCTATTTTTTGTTTTATTTGTTTTCTAAATTCTCCCTGAAAAAATCATTTTATTTTATTTGGTTTCTAAATTATTCCTGAAAAAATCATTTTTTTTTAATTTTTTTTTTTCTAAAGTCTCCCTGAAAAAAAAAAAAAAAATCAAATCAGTGGGAGATTAATATTGCCCTTTCTGCTTGTGTGCCAGTCTTGACTCCTGGGTGTGCCATCTCTCTCTCTCCAATTGTGGACCATAGAAAGCCTATTAATTTTTTTGCTTGATTTGGGTTCCAAAATCTACCTGAAAAAATCACTATATCAATCAGTGGGAGATAAATATTGGCCTCTGGGCTTGTGTGCCACTCCTGACTCCTGTGTGCGTCCTCTCTCACTCAGTGGGCCCTACAAAGCCTATTTTTTTTATTTGTTTTCTAAATTCTCCCTGAAACAATCATTTCATTTTATTTGGTTTATAAATTCTTCCTTAAAAAATCATTTTTTTTTATTATTTTTTTTTTTCTAAAGTCTCCCTTTTAAAAAAAAAAAAACAAATCAGTGGGAGATTAATATTTACATTTGCGCTTCAGTGACAGTCCTGCGTGTGTGGCATCTCTCTCATTTGTTGCCACCAACAACAGAGTGTGTAACATTGTGCATGATTTTCGTTGTGGTCTCACCCACCTGTAAAGGGGTAGCTAAATCATACTGAAGTTATAGCTCACCGTGTAAGTTGTGTGACAGCAACAAATACCGTTAGTTTGTTTACGTTTTTAAAACAATGAGGAAGTCTGGTGGAAGAGGTCGTGGCCGGGGGCGTTCATTGTCAGCTGGTAATGAGGGTAGTGGTAGTGGTGGAGCATCAGGTGGTCGTGGGAAAAAAAATATTGCACCTAAGTCTGGAGCTGTGGAGCCAGGTTCGTCGTCTGGCTACACAAGGCCTCGAACGCTCCCTTTTCTGGGAGTAGGAAAACCGCTTTTAAAGCCGGAGCAGCAAGAGCAAGTTTTGGCTTATCTTGCTGACTCAGCCTCTAGCTCTTTTGCCTCCTCTCGTGAAACTGGTAAATGTCAAAGCAGCGCGTCGTTAGTGGATGTTCACGGTCAGGGACAAGTCGCTTCCTTGTCCTCTTCAGCAAAAACAACAACAGAGAAGAATGCAGCAGGCGACACAACGGGTTACTCCATGGAGCTCTTTACACATACCGTCCCTGGCTTAGAAAGTGAAGCAGTTAACAGTCCATGCCCATTACAAGTTGAATCTGACATGGAGTGCACTGACGCACAGCCACAGCCAGACTACTATGCTGGTCCTTTGACTCAGACCACAACATTGCCCTCGCAGGGTGCTGATCAAGAATCAGACCCTGATGAGACTATGTTGCCCCATCACGAACGCTCTACCACCGACCGCCATGGTGACACAGACGAAGTTGCACACGAGCTACAAGAAGAGGTAATAGATGACCCAGTTCTTGACCCCGATTGGCAGCCATTGGGGGAACAGGGTGCAGGCGGCAGCAGTTCTGAAGCGGAGGAGGAGGGGCCGCAGCAGGCATCAACATCGAAACAGGTTCCATCTGCCGGGCTTGTATCTTGCCCAAAACGCGTGGCAAAGCTAAAACCTGTTGGAGGACAGCGTGGCCATCCGGTTAAAGCTCAGTCTGCAATGCCTGAAAAGGTATCCGATGCTAGAAAGAGTGCAGTCTGGCATTTTTTTAAACAACATCCAATTGATCAGCGCAAAGTCATCTGTCAAAAATGTTCAACTACCTTAAGCAGAGGACAGAATCTGAAAAGTCTCAATACAAGTTGCATGCATAGACATAACCACCATGCATTTGCAAGCCTGGACTAACTACCAAACGTCCCTTAAGGTTGTAGCACCCTCGGCCAATGAAGCTAGTCATCAACGCAACATCCCTTCCGGCAGTGTAGGGCCACCATTTTCCGCACCACCTGCAGTATCTGTGCAGGTTTCTTTGCCAGGCCAAAGAAGTCAGGGTCAGGGAATCACCAGTTTCGTAGTAGGAAACACTGCATCTAGGGCACCGGCGGCAACAATACCATCTCCCACCGTCTCTCAGTCTGTGCTGTTCCATGTATATTCCTCAGTTTCCATGTATGTTGTTATATTTTACTCTGCTGCCACCCAATGGCCTTTTTCTGTATGGCAGCTTGTTTTTCATGTATTTCTTGTGGGCATGTCTTACATCCGGTTCAGGGGTCAAATCTTCTCTTCCTCTGGCAGCCATTTCCAGTTTACTTTCTGTTGTGAGAGGACGTGCTTTTGAACTGGGCTTAGGAAGGCATCAGTCTTTCGACCACTCTTTCATGCTGCTCACACTTGCAGTCATACTTGGTGCTACATCTTACTGTACCCTGTCTACCCTGCATTTCTGGAGAAGTTCTGTATTACCAGTTATACGCTGTATGTCCAGATCTACAAAATAAACAAGTCTGGATTACACAATCCCTGGAGTGCATCATCTCTCTGAACGCTGAGCAGCATTGGTCCTGTCTGCCTCATATCGAGGAAATACGAAGGTACGATTATCTCTCTCACAACTCTTATTAGTCTGCGACACCTTCATTCGCCTCATGTGGGGACAGAACAGTCTAAAGACTGCCTTGAAGCCCGGCCAGAATCACCCTTATATCACCCTTATATCACACAGCAACAAGTGACAGCAAAAAGTACAGCCAAGAAGCAACGAAGAGTGGTGGTGGTGGGAGACTCACTACTGAGAGGCACCGAAGCAGCCATCTGCAGACCGGACATAACTGCAAGAGAAGTATGCTGCCTTCCAGGTGCGATGATCAAGGATGTGACCAATAGGATACCAAAGCTCTTCAGCTCCAAGGACGTCCACCCATTTCTTCTGATACATGTTGGCACCAATGACACGGCAAGGAAGGACCTACCGACAATCTGCAAGGACTTTGAAGAGTTGGGGAAGAAAGTAAAGGAACTGGATGCACAGGTAGTTTTTTCTTCTATCCTTCCAGTAGACGGGCATGGCACCAGGAGATGGAACAGGATCCTTGATGCAAACAACTGGCTAAGACGATGGTGCAGACAACAAGGATTTGGATTCCTGGACCACGGTGTGAATTACTTGTACGATGGACTCCTCGCCAGAGATGGACTACACCTCAACAAACCTGGGAAACACACATTCGCCAGAAGACTCGCTACACTCATCAGGAGGGCGTTAAACTAGAAGAAGAGGGGACGGGAAGAAAAGCATTAAACTCGAACAAAGACGACCCAGGAAAACATACTCAGAAGGGAGGTAAGAACATTTCTAAAACAATCCACAGTGAGGAGATTGGAACAAAACAAAATCCTCTAAACTGCATGCTCGCAAACGCCAGAAGCCTGACAAACAAGATGGAAGAACTAGAAGCAGAAATATCTACAGGTAACTTTGACATAGTGGGAATAACCGAGACATGGTTAGATGAAAGCTATGACTGGGCAGTTAACTTACAGGGTTACAGTCTGTTTAGAAAGGATCGTAAAAATCGGAGAGGAGGAGGGGTTTGTCTCTATGTAAAGTCTTGTCTAAAGTCCACTTTAAGGGAGGATATTAGCGAAGGGAATGAGGATGTCGAGTCCATATGGGTTGAAATTCATGGAGGGAAAAATGGTAACAAAATTCTCATTGGGGTCTGTTACAAACCCCCAAATATAACAGAAAGCATGGAAAGTCTACTTCTAAAGCAGATAGATGAAGCTGCAACCCATAATGAGGTCCTGGTTATGGGGGACTTTAACTACCCGGATATTAACTGGGAAACAGAAACCTGTGAAACCCATAAAGGCAACAGGTTTCTGCTAATAACTAAGAAAAATTATCTTTCACAATTGGTGCAGAATCCAACCAGAGGAGCAGCACTTTTAGACCTAATACTATCTAATAGACCTGACAGAATAACAAATCTGCAGGTGGTTGGGCATTTAGGAAATAGCGACCACAATATTGTGCAGTTTCACCTGTCTTTCACTAGGGGGACTTGTCAGGGAGTCACAAAAACATTGAACTTTAGGAAGGCAAAGTTTGAACAGCTTAGAGATGCCCTTAATCTGGTAGACTGGGACAATATCCTCAGAAATGAGAATACAGATAATAAATGGGAAATGTTTAAGAACATCCTAAATAGGCAGTGTAAGCGGTTTATACCTTGTGGGAATAAAAGGACTAGAAATAGGAAAAACCCAATGTGGCTAAACAAAGAAGTAAGACAGGCAATTAACAGTAAAAAGAAAGCATTTGCACTACTAAAGCAGGATGGCACCATTGAAGCTCTAAAAAACTATAGGGAGAAAAATACTTTATCTAAAAAACTAATTAAAGCTGCCAAAAAGGAAACAGAGAAGCACATTGCTAAGGAGAGTAAAACTAATCCCAAACTGTTCTTCAACTATATCAATAGTAAAAGAATAAAAACTGAAAATGTAGGCCCCTTAAAAAATAGTGAGGAAAGAATGGTTGTAGATGACGAGGAAAAAGCTAACATATTAAACACCTTCTTCTCCACGGTATTCACGGTGGAAAATGAAATGCTAGGTGAAATCCCAAGAAACAATGAAAACCCTATATTAAGGGTCACCAATCTAACCCAAGAAGAGGTGCGAAACCGGCTAAATAAGATTAAAATAGATAAATCTCCGGGTCCGGATGGCATACACCCACGAGTACTAAGAGAACTAAGTAATGTAATAGATAAACCATTATTTCTTATTTTTAGTGACTCTATAGCGACAGGGTCTGTTCCGCAGGACTGGCGCATAGCAAATGTGGTGCCAATATTCAAAAAGGGCTCTAAAAGTGAACCTGGAAATTATAGGCCAGTAAGTCTAACCTCTATTGTTGGTAAAATATTTGAAGGGTTTCTGAGGGATGTTATTCTGGATTATCTCAATGAGAATAACTGTTTAACTCCATATCAGCATGGGTTTATGAGAAATCGCTCCTGTCAAACCAATCTAATCAGTTTTTATGAAGAGGTAAGCTACAGGCTGGACCACGGTGAGTCATTGGACGTGGTATATCTCGATTTTTCCAAAGCGTTTGATACCGTGCCGCACAAGAGGTTGGTACACAAAATGAGAATGCTTGGTCTGGGGGAAAATGTGTGTAAATGGGTTAGTAACTGGCTTAGTGATAGAAAGCAGAGGGTGGTTATAAATGGTATAGTCTCTAACTGGGTCGCTGTGACCAGTGGGGTACCGCAGGGGTCAGTATTGGGACCTGTTCTCTTCAACATATTCATTAATGATCTGGTAGAAGGTTTACACAGTAAAATATCGATATTTGCAGATGATACAAAACTATGTAAAGCAGTTAATACAAGAGAAGATAGTATTCTGCTACAGATGGATCTGGATAAGTTGGAAACTTGGGCTGAAAGGTGGCAGATGAGGTTTAACAATGATAAATGTAAGGTTATACACATGGGAAGAGGGAATCAATATCACCATTACACACTGAACGGGAAACCACTGGGTAAATCTGACAGGGAGAAGGACTTGGGGATCCTAGTTAATGATAAACTTACCTGGAGCAGCCAGTGCCAGGCAGCAGCTGCCAAGGCAAACAGGATCATGGGGTGCATTAAAAGAGGTCTGGATACACATGATGAGAGCATTATACTGCCTCTGTACAAATCCCTAGTTAGACCGCACATGGAGTACTGTGTCCAGTTTTGGGCACCGGTGCTCAGGAAGGATATAATGGAACTAGAGAGAGTACAAAGGAGGGCAACAAAATTAATAAAGGGGATGGGAGAACTACAATACCCAGATAGATTAGCGAAATTAGGATTATTTAGTCTAGAAAAAAGACGACTGAGGGGCGATCTAATAACCATGTATAAGTATATAAGGGGACAATACAAATATCTCGCTGAGGATCTGTTTATACCAAGGAAGGTGACGGGCACAAGGGGGCATTCTTTGCGTCTGGAGGAGAGAAGGTTTTTCCACCAACATAGAAGAGGATTCTTTACTGTTAGGGCAGTGAGAATCTGGAATTGCTTGCCTGAGGAGGTGGTGATGGCGAACTCAGTCGAGGGGTTCAAGAGAGGCCTGGATGTCTTCCTGGAGCAGAACAATATTGTATCATACAATTATTAGGTTCTGTAGAAGGACGTAGATCTGGGTATTTATTATGATGGAATATAGGCTGAACTGGATGGACAAATGTCTTTTTTCGGCCTTACTAACTATGTATGTTACTATGTATGTATGTTACTATTCACGTGCCCGCTCTCTGCCCGCTCACATACTGCAGCCCTGCTCTGCTAAGAAATCTCCTGCAGCATCACCTCAGACTGCATTGTACATAAAGACTCTCTGTGTATTATACCGCACTGCTGCAGATCGTCGGACCGCAGAACCCCACAATTCTCTAACAACACCTTGGGAATCTTATCAGGGGGTCGCAACTAAGCTGCACCGCAATTTCCAGCCCCCAATTTAAAGGTTCAGTTTCTTAAAGGGACAGCGCACCTTAAATCAAAATGGCCGAAAAGGACCTTCCACAGTTCCCCAATGCTGAAACAGAGCAAATACAACCTGATACTGTCCATTATGAAGACCAGGAAGCAGAGCCCGCTTCCACAGCAGACCCAGATGCACGACCAGTACGTTCCATCAAGCCAACATTAAAGGTCCTCGAGAATTACTGTTCCACAAGGGATGAGTTCAATGACAACTTGGACGACCTATGGGAACGAGTCGCCTCCCTTATGTCAAGCGTCCAATGCCATAAAAATGATGCAGCGGGTTTACAGGACACTATAAGACAGCTAGACGTGGCCCACGGCAGATACAAGAGACTGTCCGCGAAGTATGCTGCCTTCCTAAAAGAATCTAAAATCGACGAAGCCCTATCAGAGTTAAGCAAGGCAGATTCCACAGACAGAGAAAGGGACGCCGCCGTGCAAGACGCCAAAGATAAAGCGGAGCTTCGTATCACCCATCTGCAAGAAACTAGATCGCACAGGTCAGCCTCGTCTAAACACTCTGCTCGGTCATACAAATCATCCTGCTCAAGAACTTCAGCCCTCAGCGACAGAATCCTAGAGGCCCGTTTAAATGCAGAGCGGTCCAAACTAAGACATTCATACACCGAAAAGAAAACAGAAGCAGAAGCGAAGAGAGCAGAAGCAGAGGCTAGAGCAAAGATTCTTCAAACAGAAATGGAGGAAGAAATTGCATTAGCCGAAGTAAAAATACTCGAGCAAGCATTGAAGCAAAACCTCGACCCAATTTGCCTGCCACCACAGGAAGAAGACGACCCAGCTGTTCGTACCAGAGACTACGTGCAGAAACAGATACCTGCAGCGCACACCTTCTCCAGTGACGTTCAACCCAACATTGCGGAAACGTCCAAGTCAGCCCAACCTATGGTGCCAGTATCGCCCACAGCCCCTACAGAGACCCAAGACCAACGCCGTGATGTACCCCCTCAGGAGCAATCATCATTGCAAGACGACCACAAGGCACACTCCAGCCCGCCTCCACAGTTCAAGCAGCAGTCATCGGAATCTCTAGAGGTTAAACCACAGCTCAACCCTGCAGCGACATCATTCTACCCGGGAACAATTCACCCTTCCACGCCACACAGCTTATACGCCCGAGGGGCACCACAAGCTAATATGGTAACAAGGAGTGAAGGATCAGACATGTCCGAGTTTGCCAGGTTCATGGTGAGCAGGGAGATAATCAGCACTAGCCTCTCAAAATTCGACGACTGTGCAGAGAACTACAGAGCCTGGAAAGCAACCTTCAAGGCCGCCATTGCTGATCTCAACCTATCCGTGGAGCAGGAGCTCGACCTCATGGTAAAATGGTTGGGTCCTGAATCCACAAACCGTATCAAGAGTCTTAGGACCGTCTATGTGGGGCAAGCTGAAGCAGGTCTCGCTGCTGCCTGGCAGAGACTTGAAAGAACCTACGGCAGCGCTGAAGCCATAGAAAAGTCCCTATTCAAGAGACTGCAGAACGTTCCAAGGATCAACCTTAAGGAAGCCCACAAGCTTCTGGATTTAAGTGACCTGCTTATGGAGCTGGAACTTGCTAAAAGAGACCCTCGTCTGTCTGGACTGTGCTACCTGGACACTGCCCACGGGGTGAACCCGATCATCTCAAAGCTGCCACACAGTCTGCAAGAGAAGTGGGCAGTGTGCGTCTCCAGGTATAAAAGGTCACATGACGTCACCTTTCCTCCGTTCATTCAGTTCTGCAAGTTCATTGACGAACAAGCCCAAATGAGGAACGATCCTAGCCTCGACTTCCTGGAGTCTAACACTGCAGCTCCAGCAACACCTTCATCAAGGTATGAAAGCGTCGCATATAGACGCAAGGACTCAAGGAACAGTGTAAGCGTCAGAAAGACTAACCTGCCATCGCCTGCAGTACCTGCCAACAAGCAGTACACTATTCCGTCGAGGGATAAGTCTTTCAATCTTGAGTGTCCCATTCATAAAAGACCACACTCACTGAACAAATGTAGAGGCTTCAGGTCCAAAACCATGCAGGAGCGCAAGAAAATCCTCAACGAACTTGGGATATGTTTCAAATGCTGCGCTTCATCAGAACACATGGCCAAGGACTGTAAATCTGCCATTAAGTGTGAAGAGTGTCATAGCAACAGACACCCATCAGCCTTGCACCCAGGCTCAGCCACCAGCGATCCAGCAGTCGCAGTTACCTCTGGTCCCGCTACAAACCATGGCGGGGAGCTACAGAATCACGCCAAGTCCACCACAGCTGTGTCCTGCTCATGCTCAGAGGTATGTGGGGAGAATCAAAGTGCTAAATGCTGTGCCAGGATATGCCTAATCAGAGTCTATCCAGAAGGGCAACCAGAGAAGGCTGTAAAAATGTATGCCATCATTGACGATCAGAGCAATCGATCCCTAGCTGGACCTAAGTTCTTTGAAGCCTTTAGAATCAAGGGACCAGCAACGCCCTACACTCTGAATACTTGCTCGGGGCGCATAGAGACTAGCGGCAGAAGAGCACAAGGTTTCATCGCTTCTCCTGTCAATGAAGACGTAGAAATACCCCTACCTACGCTAATTGAATGCGATCAAATACCAGACCAAAGGGATGAGATCCCTACCCCGGAAGCTGCTTTCCACCAACCACACTTAAGGCACCTAGCCAGCGTTATCCCACCTTTGGACACAGATGCTGAAATCCTACTTCTGCTCGGC
The DNA here is from genome assembly GCF_032444005.1 of Ranitomeya imitator. Lineage (NCBI taxonomy): Eukaryota > Metazoa > Chordata > Amphibia > Anura > Dendrobatidae > Ranitomeya > Ranitomeya imitator. The sequence continues at coordinate 7,386,311 of NC_091283.1, read as the reverse complement.
AGAGACAATTTGAGGATACATAAGGTCCGCCAACAGTGTAATGGTCCTGACTACGCCCCCTACGCCCAGAGACTTGACTTGGGGTGGGTAGTCATAGGAAATGTATGCTTGGACCAAACAGGAGTCCATTCCTTTAAGACGTACGTACGCCGAGACGGGCGCACTACCTTCTGCAAACCATGTCCTCATCACTATGAGGTGAAGGAAAAGCTTCCAGATTCTGTACAGCTGCCTGATGTTATCCCTTCTCCCTATGCAGACGACTTGGGAAAATTGGTGTTTCATACCACTAAGGATGACAACAAAGTAGCCCCATCTATGGAAGACAAGGAATTTGTCAGGATAATGGACAATGAGTTCCTTAAGGACGAAACCAATCACTGGGTTTTCCCCTTACCCTTCCGAGCTACCAGGGTAAGGCTCCCGAACAATCGTGAACAAGCCTTGTCCAGATTTAACTCTCTCCAGCGCACGCTAAGCAATAAACCGGAGATGAAAGAACACATTGTCACCTTTATGGGCAAAATATTCCATAACAACCATGCGGAGCCAGCGTCTCCCTTAAAGGAAAATGAGGAGTGCTGGTACCTACCCTCATTTGGAGTATATCACCCGAAGAAACCTAAACAAATTAGAGTTGTCTTTGATTCAAGCGCCAAACATCAAGGCGTATCTCTCAATGATGTCCTCCTCACAGGTCCTAATCTGACAAACAACCTAGTAGGAGTGTTGATGAGGTTCAGGAAAGAGCCCATTGCCATCACCGCCGACATTGAACAGATGTTCCACTGTTTCATAGTCTGAGAGGACCACAGGAATTTCCTCAGGTTCCTGTGGTACAAGGACAATGACCCCAGCAAAGAGATGGTGGAGTATCGCATGCGGGTGCACGTATTCGGGAACAGCCCTTCACCCGCTGTGGCAACATATGGCCTGCGGAGAACCGCACAAGAAGGAGAGTCCGAGTATGGAACAGACGCCAGAGACTTTGTAGAGAAAGACTTCTACGTAGATGATGGACTAAAATCTCTACCTACAGAAGAAGCTGCAATCGACCTACTCAAAAGGACCCAACATATGCTGTACCGAGCTAAGCTTAGACTGCACAAAATTGCCTCAAACAGCCCAGCTGTCATGAGAGCCTTTGAGTCAAGCGACCACGCACCTGGATTCAAGGACATAGACCTGGGACCAGACCGTCCGCCTGTGCAGAGAAGCTTAGGCCTGAGGTGGAACCTGTCAGCCGACACCTTCGGATTCCAAATCAACTGTGCAGACAAACCATTCACTAAACGTGGTGTCCTGTCAGTGGTAAATAGCCTGTATGACCCACTGGGATTCGTAGCACCAATTACCATACAAGGTAAATCCCTTCTGAGACAGCTGTCCGAAACTGTCAAGGACTGGGATACCCCTCTACCTCCTGATAAGGAACCAAAATGGGAAACCTGGAAGCAGTCTTTGTGTGCCTTGGATAAAATCCATATACCGAGATGCTACGCTGGAATCTCACTTGCTGCTAGCACTAGGACGGAACTCCATGTGTTCTCGGATGCATCCACGGAGGCCATTGCAGCTGTTGTCTACCTGAAGGTAACGGGATCTGACAATCAAGATCATGTTGGGTTCGTTTTCGGCAAAGCTAAGTTGGCTCCCAAGCCTGACCACACTATTCCCAGGCTGGAACTCTGTGGGACTGTGCTTGCAGTAGAACTCGCAGACTTTATTCAGCATGAGCTGGACACTCACATAGATGACGTACAATACTACAGTGACAGTAAAGTTGTCTTAGGTTACATCTACAACCAAACAAGGCGCTTCTACGTGTACGTCAGTAACCGCATTGAGAGAATAAGAAGGTCTTCCAAACCTGAACAGTGGCACTATATCCCATCTGAACTTAATCCAGCCGACCATGCCACTAGACCTATGTCTATAAATTCCTTTGCTAACTCTTCTTGGCTTTCAGGTCCAAAGTTTCTGCTGGAACAGAAGGGAAGTGAATGTGTTCAGGAATTCTTCAGCATCCAGGATCCGGACGATGATCCAGAAGTCCGCTCCAAGGTCAGTGCTCTGGCCACGAACGCTAAACGAACCTCCACCCTCGGTTGTCAGCGCTTTGAACGCTTCTCCAATTGGATGAAACTCGTCAAGACTATTGCAAGGTTAGTCCACATTGCGAGATCTTATCACAAGCCACATGGAGACAAAGACTGTCATGGTTGGCACGTCTGTCAAAAAATACTCACTATCGAGGACATTCCGGTAGGATAAACTATGAACAGAACACTGCACTACTATTTGTCCATTGGATTACAGTGGGTCAGAGATAGTTTGGCCTAGTGCGGCTTCTCTGATCCGAAGATGGGTTTTCCATTGGATTATCTCAGGAACTGACTTAATGTCTTGTTTAAAGTTGTTGTTGCATTGCATGCATGTTTGGTTTCATTTTCTAGGTTGTTGGACTTTTTAAGGACATTGATATAGTGAAATCCCTTACGGAATTTCAGACGGGGAGTGTGCTGTTCCATGTATATTCCTCAGTTTCCATGTATGTTGTTATATTTTACTCTGCTGCCACCCAATGGCCTTTTTCTGTATGGCAGCTTGTTTTTCATGTATTTCTTGTGGGCATGTCTTACATCCGGTTCAGGGGTCAAATCTTCTCTTCCTCTGGCAGCCATTTCCAGTTTACTTTCTGTTGTGAGAGGACGTGCTTTTGAACTGGGCTTAGGAAGGCATCAGTCTTTCGACCACTCTCTCTTGCTGCTCACACTTGCAGACACACTTGGTGCTACATCTTACTGTACCCTGTCTACCCTGCATTTCTGGAGAAGTTCTGTATTACCAGTTATACGCTGTATGTCCAGATCTACAAAATAAACAAGTCTGGATTACACAATCCCTGGAGTGCATCATCTCTCTGGACGCTGAGCAGCATTGGTCCTGTCTGCCTCATATCGAGGAAATACGAAGGTAAGATTATCTCTCTCACAACTCTTATTAGTCTGCGACACCTTCATTCGCCTCATGTGGGGACAGAACACAGTCTGCCATGTCCACCGGCACCCCCGCTAGTTCCACGATCTCCAGCTCTCCAGTCCAGCTCACCCTACATGAGACTATGGTTAGAAAAAGGAAGTACTTAGCCTCGCATCCGCGTACACAGGGTTTGAACACCCACATAGCTAGACTAATCTCGTTAGAGATGATGCCCTACCGGTTAGTTGAAAGCGAAGCTTTCAAAGCCCTGATGGACTACGCTGTACCACGCTACGAGCTACCCAGTCGACACTTCTTTTCCAGAAAAGCCATCCCAGCCCTCCACCAGCATGTTAAAGAGCGCATCGTCCATGCACTCAGGCAATCTGTGAGCACAAAGGTGCACCTGACAACAGATGCATGGACCAGTAGGCATGGCCAGGGACGTTACGTGTCCATCACGGCACACTGGGTAAATGTGGTGGATGCAGGGTCCACAGGGGACAGCAAGTTTGGGACAGTTCTGCCTAGCCCACGGTCTAGGAAACAGTTGGCTGTAGCCGTTCGCACCCCCTCCTCCTCCTCTTCGTCCTCCTGCAGAAGCGAGAGCTCGTCCACAGACCGCAGTCGCACAACCACTCCATCCGCAGCTGCCACTGTTGCACACCAGGTCTCCCATTATGGGGCAGCTACTGGCAAACGTCAGCAGGCTGTATTGGCTATGAAGTGTTTGGGCGACAACAGACACACCGCGGAAGTTCTGTCCGAGTTCTTGCAGAAAGAAACGCAGTCGTGGCTGGGCACTGTAGATCTTGAGGCAGGCAAGGTAGTGAGTGATAACGGAAGGAATTTCATGGCTGCCATCTCCCTTTCCCAACTGAAACACATTCCTTGCCTGGCTCACACCTTAAACCTGGTGGTGCAGTGCTTCCTGAAAAGTTATCCGGGGTTATCCGACCTGCTCCTCAAAGTGCGTGGACTTTGCTCACATATCCGCCGTTCGCCCGTACACTCCAGCCGTATGCAGACCTATCAGCGTTCTTTGAACCTTCCCCAGCATCGCCTAATCATAGACGTTGCAACAAGGTGGAACTCAACACTGCACATGCTTCAGAGACTGTGTGAACAGAGGCGGGCTGTTATGTTTTTGTGGGAGGATACACATACACGGGCAGGCAGTAGGATGGCAGACATGGAGTTGTCAGGTGTGCAGTGGTCGAAGATTCAAGACATGTGTCAAGTCCTTCAGTGTTTTGAGGAATGCACACGGCTGGTTAGTGCAGACAACGCCATAATAAGCATGAGCATCCCCCTAATGCGTCTGCTGATGCAAAGTTTGACGCACATAAAGGATCAGGCGTCTGCAGCTGAGGAAGAGGAAAGCCTTGATGACAGTCAGCCATTGTCTGGCCAGGGCAGTGTACAGGACGAGGTAGCGGGCGAAGAGGAGGAGGAGGACGAGGAGGATGATGGGGATGATTATATTTTTAATGAGGAAGCTTTTCCGGGGCCACTGGAAATTGTTGGCGCGGCAAGGCCGGGTTCTGGTTTTTGGAGGGACACAAGTGACATGGATTTGCCTGAAACTGCCCCTCAACCAAGCACAACCACAGATTTGAGAACTGGAACTTTGGGCCACATGGCGGATTATGCCTTACGTATCCTCAAAAGGGACACACGCATAACAAAAATGATGAACGATGACGATTACTGGTTGGCCTGCCTCCTTGATCCTCGCTATAAAGGCAAATTGCAAAATATAATGCCACATGAGAACTTGGAACTAATATTAGCAACCAAACAATCAACTCTTATTGACCGTTTGCTTCTGGCATTCCCTGCACACAGCGCCCGTGATCGTTCTAACACGAGCTGCAGGGGCCAGCAGACCAGAGGTGTTAGAGGGGCAGAAATCAGAAGTGGCGTTGGCCAGAAGGGTTTTCTGACCAGGTTGTGGAGTGATTTTGCTATGACCGCAGACAGGACAGGTACTGCAGCATCAATTCAAAGTGACAGGAGACAACATTTGTCCAGTATGGTTACTAACTATTTTTCATCCCTTATCGACGTTCTCCCTCAACCGTCATTCCCATTTGATTACTGGGCATCAAAATTAGACACCTGGCCAGAATTGGCAGAATATGCATTGCAGGAGCTTGCTTGCCCGGCAGCTAGTGTCCTATCAGAAAGAGTATTCAGTGCTGCAGGTTCAATACTAACAGAAAAAAGGACTCGTCTGGCTACCCAAAATGTAGATGATCTAACCTTCATTAAAATGAACCACAACTGGATTTCGAAATCTTTTGCCCCACCTTGCCCGGCTGACACCTAGCTTTCCTATGTAAAGGTCTTGCCTGTGGACTATTCTGAACGACTTTTCCAATCTCGTAATTTGCAGCACCTGATTGTCCAGCATCCGACATGTTAACACCTCCCTAAATGGCCAAAGTCCCCACACGGGGCCGTGGTATCGCCACTTGGCGCCAGCACCCGTGAGAGTACTGTTTGTCTGAAGAGGTGGTTGTGCCCGCTTTTGGTCGACGGCACTGCCACTAGGTCCCTCATAGTACAATTAAGTGTCTGGCGGTGGTGGTGCGCACCCAACGTCAGACACACCGTTGTAATATGAGGGGCCCTGGGCCTGTACCGCCGGCCACAAGACAGTCCCCCCCCCCCAGTCAAACAGTGCTCTACCACTTGCAAAATTTCTCTCACAGCTCCACCAATGTTTAGTCTATGCGCTGACATCCTTCAATGCCTGGCACTGTCAATAACATTGTATTGACATTTTTCTTATGTTAGGCCTTCGATGCCTGTCTGTGGTCACTCCTTCCACTAGGCCTCCACTGACCACACCACTGCTGCCCGTGTACCCCTGTAACCAATTTAAAATTGCCTACAGCCAGCCCAATTTATTATGTTAGGGCTTCGAAGCCTGTCTGCGGTCCCTCCTTCCACTAGGCCTCCACTGACCTGTCTACTGCTGCCCGTGTTCCCCTGGAACCAATTTTAAATTGCCTACAGCCAGCCCAATTTATTATGTTAGGGCTTCGAAGCCTGTCTGCGGTCCCTCCTTCCACTAGGCCTCCACTGACCTGTCTACTGCCGCCCGTGTTCCCCTGGACCCAATTTTAAATTGCCTACAGCCCAATTTTTGTTATGTTAGGCCTTCGAAGCCTGTCTGCGGCCCGTTCTTTCCACTACTACTACACTGACCTGGCTACTGCCGCCCGTGTTCCCCTGGAACCAATTTTAAATTGCTTACAGCCAGCCCAATTTATTATGTTAGGGCTTCGAAGCCTGTCTGCGGTCCCTCCTTCCACTAGGCCTCCACTGACCTGTCTACTGCTGCCCGTGTTCCCCTGGAACCAATTTTAAATTGCCTACAGCCAGCCCAATTTATTATGTTAGGGCTTCGAAGCCTGTCTGCGGTCCCTCCTTCCACTAGGCCTCCACTGACCTGTCTACTGCCGCACGTGTTCCCCTGGAACCAATTTTAAATTGCCTACAGCCAGCCCAATTTATTATGTTAGGGCTTCGAAGCCTGTCTGCGGTCCCTCCATCCACTAGGCCTCCACTGACCTGTCTACTGCTGCCCGTTTTCCCCTGGAACCAATTTTAAATTGCCTACAGCCAGCCCAATTTATTATGTTAGGGCTTCGAAGCCTGTCTGCGGTCCCTCCTTCCACTAGGCCTCCACTGACCTGTCTACTGCTGCCCGTGTTCCCCTGGAACCAATTTTAAATTGCCTACAGCCAGCCCAATTTATTATGTTAGGGCTTCGAAGCCTGTCTGCGGTCCCTCCTTCCACTAGGCCTCCACTGACCTGTCTACTGCTGCCCGTGTTCCCCTGGAACCAATTTTAAATTGCCTACAGCCAGCCCAATTTATTATGTTAGGGCTTCGAAGCCTGTCTGCGGTCCCTCCTTCCACTAGGCCTCCACTGACCTGTCTACTGCTGCCCGTGTTCCCCTGGAACCAATTTTAAATTGCCTACAGCCAGCCCAATTTATTATGTTAGGGCTTCGAAGCCTGTCTGCGGTCCCTCCTTCCACTAGGCCTCCACTGACCTGTCTACTGCCGCCCGTGTCCCCCTGGAACCAATTGTAAATTGCCTACAGCCAGCCCAATTTATTATGTTAGGGCTTCGAAGCCTGTCTGCGGTCCCTCCTTCCACTAGGCCTCCACTGACCTGTCTACTGCTGCCCGTGTTCCCCTGGAACCAACATCAGAAAATATAAAAATAAGTATTTTGCTTATAAAAAAGAAAATACTGGAGAGATATCAAATGCAGACATTTTAACATTAAAAACAAACACATACAACAAAAATCTGGTACAGTACTAAAAATGGCCACCAGCTACAATAACTTTCTCCTGCAAGTAGTTAACTGAAAGTTTTTTTCAATTTAAAAAAACAGATATGGCATCCACCGAGTGTTGTCCTGTCGCGTCTTCTTTATATTATTGCCAATAAGATGCAAAACAATGAAAATAATAAAATCATTATTTACCAAAAAAATAGAGTAAGTCAAAACCACATTGCAAATAAACATTCATTACAAATAAAGAAGCAGGGCGCGTCCGAGGGTGAGTGTATACCTAATAAGAATATAATCACCCTCGGACGCGCCCTGCTTCTTTCCGACAGCCTTCCTTCCTAAGAATCAGCCCTTCCGTGGTGTAGAGAGAGGGTGTGTTACACTCCAAGGTGTTCCCCAGGTTGCCTTTCCTGAGCTTCGATCTTCATGCTCTCGTTTAGTAGTTGTCGGAAAGTAGGCTGCATTAGGCCTACAAATTGGGTATGGGGTGGAGAGAGATGGTGTGTTACACTCCAAGGTGTTCCCCAGGTTTCCTTGCCATTGCTTCGGTCTTCCGACTCTCGTTTAGTAGTTGTAGAAAACTACACTGCATTAGGCCTACAACATGGGTATAGGGTGGAGAGAGATGGTGTGTTCCACTCCAAGGTGTTCTCCAGGTTTCCTTTCCAGAGCTTCGATCTTAATGCTCTCGTTTAGTAGTTGTTGGAAACTACACTGCATTAGGCCTCCAAATTGGCTATGGGGTGGAGAGAGATGGTGTGTTACACTCCAAGGTGTTCTCCAGGTTTCCTCACCATTGCTTCGATCTTCAGACTCTCGTTTAGTAGTTGTAGAAAACTACACTGCATTAGGCCTACAAAATGGGTATCGGGTGGAGAGAGATGGTGTGTTACACTCCAAGGTGTCCTCCAGGTTTCCTTGCCATTGCTTCGGTCTTCTGACTCTCGTTTAGTAGTTGTAGAAAACTACACTGCAGTAGGCCTACAAAATGGGTATAGGGTGGAGAGAGATGGTGTGTTCCACTCCAAGGTGTTCTCCAGGTTGCCTTTCCAGAGCTTCGATCTTAATGCTCTCGTTTAGTAGTTGTTGGAAACTACACTGCATTAGGCCTCCAAATTGGCTATGGGGTGGAGAGAGATGGTGTGTTACACTCCAAGGTGTTCTCCAGGTTTCCTCGCCATTGCTTCGATCTTCAGACTCTCATTTAGTAGTTGTAGAAAACTACACTGCATTAGGCCTACAAAATGGGTATCGGGTGGAGAGAGATGGTGTGTTACACTCCAAGGTGTTCCCCAGGTTTCCTTGCCATTGCTTCGGTCTTCCGACTTTCGTTTAGTAGTTGTAGAAAACTACACTGCATTAGGCCTACAAAATGGGTATAGGGTGGAGAGAGATGGTGTGTTCCACTCCAAGGTGTTCTCCAGGTTGCCTTTCCAGAGCTTCGATCTTAATGCTCTCGTTTAGTAGTTGTTGGAAACTACACTGCATTAGGCCTCCAAATTGGCTATGGGGTGGAGAGAGATGGTGTGTTACACTCCAAGGTGTTCTCCAGGTTTCCTCGCCATTGCTTCGATCTTCAGACTCTCTTTTAGTAGTTGTAGAAAACTACACTGCATTAGGCCTACAAAATGGGTATCGGGTGGAGAGAGATGGTGTGTTACACTCCAAGGTGTCCTCCAGGTTTCCTTGCCATTGCTTCGGTCTTCTGACTCTCGTTTAGTAGTTGTAGAAAACTACACTGCAGTAGGCCTACAAAATGGGTATAGGGTGGAGAGAGATGGTGTGTTCCACTCCAAGGTGTTCTCCAGGTTGCCTTTCCAGAGCTTCGATCTTAATGCTCTCGTTTAGTAGTTGTTGGAAACTACACTGCATTAGGCCTCCAAATTGGCTATGGGGTGGAGAGAGATGGTGTGTTACACTCCAAGGTGTTCTCCAGGTTTCCTCGCCATTGCTTCGATCTTCAGACTCTCATTTAGTAGTTGTAGAAAACTACACTGCATTAGGCCTACAAAATGGGTATCGGGTGGAGAGAGATGGTGTGTTACACTCCAAGGTGTTCCCCAGGTTTCCTTGCCATTGCTTCGGTCTTCCGACTTTCGTTTAGTAGTTGTAGAAAACTACACTGCATTAGGCCTACAAAATGGGTATAGGGTGGAGAGAGATGGTGTGTTCCACTCCAAGGTGTTCTCCAGGTTGCCTTTCCAGAGCTTCGATCTTAATGCTCTCGTTTAGTAGTTGTTGGAAACTACACTGCATTAGGCCTCCAAATTGGCTATGGGGTGGAGAGAGATGGTGTGTTACACTCCAAGGTGTTCTCCAGGTTTCCTCGCCATTGCTTCGATCTTCAGACTCTCTTTTAGTAGTTGTAGAAAACTACACTGCATTAGGCCTACAAAATGGGTATCGGGTGGAGAGAGATGGTGTGTTACACTCCAAGGTGTTCCCCAGGTTTCCTTGCCATTGCTTCGGTCTTCCGACTCTCGTTTAGTAGTTGTAGAAAAATACACTGCATTAGGCCTACAAAATGGGTATCGGGTGGAGAGAGATGGTGTGTTACACTCCAAGGTGTTCCCCAGGTTTCCTTGCCATTGCTTCGGTCTTCCGACTCTCGTTTAGTAGTTGTACAAAACTACACTGCATTAGGCCTACAAAATGGGTATCGGGTGGAGAGAGATGGTGTGTTACACTCCAAGGTGTTCCCCAGGTTTCCTTGCCATTGCTTCGGTCTTCCGACTCTCGTTTAGTAGTTGTAGAAAACTACACTGCAGTAGGCCTACAAAATGGGTATAGGGTGGAGAGAGATGGTGTGTTCCACTCCAAGGTGTTCTCCAGGTTGCCTTTCCAGAGCTTCGATCTTAATGCTCTCGTTTAGTAGTTGTTGGAAACTACACTGCATTAGGCCTCCAAATTGGCTATGGGGTGGAGAGAGATGGTGTGTTACACTCCAAGGTGTTCTCCAGGTTTCCTCGCCATTGCTTCGATCTTCAGACTCTCGTTTAGTAGTTGTAGAAAACTACACTGCATTAGGCCTACAAAATGGGTATCGGGTGGAGAGAGATGGTGTGTTACACTCCAAGGTGTTCCCCAGGTTTCCTTGCCATTGCTTCGGTCTTCCGACTCTCGTTTAGTAGTTGTAGAAAACTACACTGCATTAGGCCTACAAAATGGGTGTAGGGTGGAGAGAGATGGTGTGTTCCACTCCAAGGTGTTCTCCAGGTTGCCTTTCCAGAGCTTCGATCTTAATGCTCTCGTTTAGTAGTTGTTGGAAACTACACTGCATTAGGCCTCCAAATTGGCTATGGGGTGGAGAGAGATGGTGTGTTACACTCCAAGGTGTTCTCCAGGTTTCCTCGCCATTGCTTCGATCTTCAGACTCTCGTTTAGTAGTTGTAGAAAACTACACTGCATTAGGCCTACAAAATGGGTATCGGGTGGAGAGAGATGGTGTGTTACACTCCAAGGTGTTCCCCAGGTTTCCTTGCCATTGCTTCGGTCTTCCGACTCTCGTTTAGTAGTTGTAGAAAGCTACACTGCATTAGGCCTACAAAATGGGTATCGGGTGGAGAGAGATGGTGTGTTACACTCCAAGGTGTTCCCCAGGTTTCCTTGCCATTGCTTCGGTCTTCAGACTCTCGTTTAGTAATTGTAGAAAACTACACTGCATTAGGCCTACAAAATGGGTATCGGGTGGAGAGAGATGGTGTGTTACACTCCAAGGTGTTCCCCAGGTTTCCTTGCCATTGCTTCGGTCTTCCGACTCTCGTTTAGTAGTTGTAGAAAACTACACTGCATTAGGCCTACAAAATGGGTATGGGGTGGAGAGAGATGGTGTGTTCCACTCCAAGGTGTTCTCCAGGTTGCCTTTCCTGAGCTTCTATCTTCAGGCTCTTGTTAAATTGTGGTTAAATGAAACAAACTGCATTTGGCGTACTAGTTGGTTTGGGGCCTACTAACAGTGTCTGCCGCTCCTTGCTGTTCTCCTGGTTTCCTGTCCTGAAATTCCGTTTTCAGGCGCTCGTTACGTAGTTGTTAATGTTAGACTGCATTTGGCCTACTAGTTGGGTTGGGGCCTACTATCGGTGTCTGCCACTCCTTGCTGTTCTCCTCCACTGAACAAAGCTGTGCCGCCTGTTTACTACGGTTGCCAATTTTGAACTGCATTTCGACTACTTACTGATTTGGGCCTACTCTCTGAGTCAGCCTCTCATTCCAGTTGTCCTCCACTGCAATGCCCCCTGGTTATTCCTGTGTTACCATTTTTGAACTGCATTTAGCCAACTTTATTCTTTGGGCCTATATCTGTGTTTCCTCCTCATCCTGCCCATTGCCCAGCCAGTGATAGATGAGTCTGCTGGTACATTGACCCATAACGCAACATTCCCCGTGCACGCTACACAACAACATTGAGACCCTGCTGAAAGTCAGGTTGCTCTTCCCGCATACCATACCACCTTACACGGGGACAAAGAGGAAGGTGCAGATGAAAGTGCAGGTTCCTTCATCAGGTGGGGGGAGGAATACTAGTTGGCGACGTCACTGGCACAGGGCCTCTCATAGTACGCAAAAGTGTTGCTGCCGGTGGGAGGCGCCCCCGCCGTGCAAACACACCGCCGTACTTTGAGGGGCCCTGTGCCAGTGCCAATGCCAACGAGTGGGCCCCCCCTGCTTGCTCAGGTTCATAGCACTTGCAAAGTTGAAATACTTACCTCTCCCTGCTCCACTGCCGTGACGTGGTCCAGATTTCCTGGGCCCACTAATTACTTGAACCAGCCCTACCCACCACAACTTTAGCCAAATGACCCCCAATTTCAAATGCCTTCCAATTATTATAAGGTAAATTACGCTTGACAAGCTTCATTAAGAAGAATGGATGGTTTTGACATTAAAATGGGCACTCTAGGTGTTTTCCTGGCCCCCACTCACTGCCGACTATGCTGCCCCATTGACTTGCATTGGGTTTCGTGTTTCGGTCGATCCCGACTTTACGTCATAATTGGCCGATTTCACTCGACCCGACTTTTGAGATAGTCGGGTTTCGCGAAACCCGGCTCGACTCTAAAAAGGTCAAGGTCGCTCAACTCTACTCAATATCATTCTCGGTGGAAGGAGATGTCACATATCATGGCTTAACATTGGCCTATACTCCTAGCTGATCCAATTCTTAAACAATATCTACCATCCCACCCTTCAGTTGTTGCCCGGAGGTCCAAGAACTTGGGGGACCATTTGGTACGGAGTTACTTTCCACCAAGTACCTCATCCCCCATTTTTTCAACGGTCTCTGGCCATCAGCCCCCTCGTTGGGGCTGTAAACCATGTGGCAAATGCATTGCATGCCAAAATGTTAACAGTGCCATCCATTTTGCATCATCGGATGGTCGTGAATTTGCAATTACGTATTCTATCAATTGCTCCACTACTATGGTGGTTTATCATGGTACATGCCCCTGTGGGAAAATTTATATCGGACTTACAACACGTTCCCTTAAGGTACGTGTATGGGAACATGTTCGCGACATTTTGGCAGCCAAAAAAGAGGACAACATTGATTGTTTGAAAACATTTCCTCGCCACTTTAAACGCTATCATAGGTGTGATCCCTCAGGCTTTAGGATTGTGGGTATAGACCATCTACGGTAATTATAACAACGTGGTGGCAATCTTAGCCGCCACCTTGCACAAAAGGAAGCACGGTGGATTTGGAGGCTCCAGACTTTGCAACCCACAGGGTCTTAATGAAGCTCTCAGTTTTTCTTCATTTCTATGAATCATTGTCCCATGTTTTTTAATGGCTTTTTTATGTTTTATTCCTGTATTGTTTTTAATTTGTGATTTTTACCTTCCCTCAGTTCCTTTGGATGTCGCTATGCATCTGTCCATTCTTGGTTGTGTCTGCAGAAGGAGTATTTTCTATTTTGTGGATTCATCTATTGCAGTATTGACAGTTCCTCTTATGCAGTTGTATTTTTATTTGTCTGTTTCACCTGTTTGATATCCATTTATGTATATTATATATATTTATGTATGTTTTTTTACGTATTCACTTATTTATATCACATGCTATTTCAAACATACGGCTTTATATGGAGATTAGATTATATGTAAAATGATATTTGTTGTTCACTCTATGCTGATTCCAGCTTTTAATACCAGTAGCTTTACTTTTTGCTACACACTTGTTTGCGCCTTCTGGCACAAACTTTATCCTTTACCTATTCTCACTACACTGCGTGTATCCCCTGTTTTCGTTTCACTTCCCTTTGAGCGCATGCGCATTGGCACCTTGTTGCCGGACAACGGTGACGGCGTCTCTCTGAGTTATGCATGCTGGGATCTTCTTTCTGGCTCATGCCTTAGGCTACTTTCACACTAGCGTTAACTGCAATACGTTAAAATGCGTCGCTTTGCCGAAAAAACGCATGCAGCAAAATATTTTGCTGCATACGTTTTTTCCCCATAGACTTGTATTGGCGACGCATTGCGACGAATTGGCATTCGTCGGTATACGTCTTTCGGCAGATGCGTCGAAAAGAGGCGACACGTCGTCTGGAAAAACGTAGATTGTAACGTTTTTTGGCTCCGACAATAAAACGTGTCTCGGCGCATTCGTCGGCATACGTCTTTTGCTAGAATTAAAGTCTATGAGCAACGCATGCGTCGAGACACGTCGTACGACGCAATGCAGCGCTGCAATTCGTTTTTTTCTACTGAGCATGCTCAGAAACAGGATTTTTTATCTAATTGGCCAGACATCCCCAAATCTATATAAACCTGGTCTGGGCCTTCAACCCCCACATATGCCAGCAAGACCCAGAGACAAGAAGAGAAGCCTCCAGCCAGCCGGACACCAAGAGCCCAGCCTGGCAGCAAGGACCAGACACACTACAACAGTGTGAGTATATTGCCATTTTTGTGTGTGTGTGTGTGTGTGTGTGTGTGTGTGCGCATTTGTTTATGCTGTACTGACTACAGCAAGAGCTTTTAAAACCTGAATCCAACCTGAGGCCTGCCGTCGTCCTGCAACAGCCAGTGCCCTGCTACAGTCCAGATCCACCCTGAGGCCTGCCACTGTGAAGACATCAAGCTCCAGCCGGAGGACTGATGGCCGTGTGTGTGTGTGTGTGTGTATTTTGGTACTGCTGTGTGCTTTTGTATGTATGTGTTCACGTGCCTGCACCTTATTATGCCTTCGTCAATATTATGCCGGTTCATGTGTTATGCTTGCGTTATGACTCTGCTTGCAGGTATGTTTGTGTGCGTCTTGTTGGTTGCATGTGCATTTGTCAATGCCATATTGGTTAATGTTGATTTTTGATGTATTTACTAGTCACACTGAGTGATGCTGCAGCGATACCGACAATGATCCGGATCGCTGCAGCGTTGCAGTTTGGTCACACAGACCGCTCTCCAGCGACCAACGATTCCGGTAACCAGGGTAAACATCGGGTTACTAAGCGTGGCCCTGCGCTTAGTAACCCGATGTTTACCCTAGTTACCAGCGAACACATCGCTGAATTGGCGTCACACACGGCGATTCAGCAATGTCTGCAGGAAGTCCAGTGACGAAATAAAGTTCTGGACTTTCTGCCCCGACCAACGACATCACAGCAGGATTCTGATCGCTGCTGTGTGTCAAACTGAACGATATCGCTAGCCAGGACGCTGCAACGTCACGGATCGCTAGCGATATCGTTCAGTGTGACGGTACCTTTAGTATAGTGGTTTGTGCAGCATGTGTGTTTTTTTTTTTAAATTGCATGTATTATTGCAAAGCCTATAGGTCTGCAGCTTTTGGTTAGAATGTGTGTGTTTTTTTTTAAAAAAAGTTTTAATTTTATTAATTTACTGTTGAAACGATTCGCAGTTGATGTACATGTATGTAAAATAAAGAGCATTTCTGCTCCATTGTGATTTAAAAAAAAAAAAAAAAAAAAATTTTATAAACTGTTTATTAAAAAATTGTCCGTAGTATTATTTCATAAAGGTAAATTTAAAACAGGTGTATGTACCAATGGTTACACATGCAATAGAGAGTTGGTTGAGTGTTCTTTTTTTAATAAAGGTTATCCTTTAATAGGTTTTTTTGGGTAGGTAATTTTTTTTTTTTTTTTTTAAAGTTAAACTTAAAAATATGTTTAAAGGTTATCTCACATTTTTACAATTTTTTTTAGTTGGGGGACATGGAAAATAATGGTATAACGTGCACCTGTTTTTGGGTTTGGGTGTTCACCTATTTTACACAATTTAACAGGGTGTTTATTGCTGAACATTACCTAGTTGTGGTGTGGTCTAACTATAAATCCATTATACTTATTATATTGCAGATAGAGTAGGAACCACAATCACGAGGTCCACAGCCAGAAGGTCCACAGGCCCCAGGAAAAAGGCAGCATACCACAGCCACCAGGAACACATCGTCAAATTATTGAAAGTAAGTTTTGAAGACCCCAAATCTGCTAATTCAATGTGTAGAGCAGATTGCAAGTGTCTTTTAACTTACAGATCCACCAGGTCCACAGCCAGAAGGTCCACAGGCCCCAGGAAAAAGTCAGCATACTGTAGCAATATGTTATATGGTCATGTGGCCTCTAGGGGTCTCACTACTTTAATGTGTGTTCTATATTCTTGGTTTGGAACTTGTTGGATGTTGTTGTACTCAGAATTGATGTAATGGAGGTTGAGACATGATGTGAATAAAGAGCCTGGAGATACTCACAGAGTGTGATTTATGACAGGATTCATCAAACAGAACACATACCACAGCCACCAGGACCGCATCGTCAAATTATTGAAAGTAAGTTTTGAAGACCCCAAATCTGCTACTTCAATGTGTAGAGCAGATTGCAAGTGTCTTTTAACTTACAGACCCACCAGGTCCACAGCCAGAAGGTCCACAGGCCCCAGGAAAAAGGCAGCATACCACAGCCACCAGGTCCACAGGTTACCGGAACACAATGTCCTCTTCTGGCAGCCCTCCTCCACAGCAACAGCGTGTATCGGTAAGTAAATATCCCCAATTTTTTATTTTTTTTTTTTCATAAATTTTATTCACTACATGCATTTATTATGTTTACACAGGAAACAGAATCCGATGAGTAGCTGTCAGAAGGGACCGAGAGGGGTGGAGATATACAAGTGGAGGAGGAACCAAGTGTAAGTAGTTGTGAATCACTTGCTTTACACCATACACAATCACCATACATGAAACAGATTTTCAGATACAACGGATACAAGAAAACATATACATACATTCAAGCTAATTTTTTTTATCCTTTATTTCAGTCTCCTGCTGCTGCTGCTGCTGCTGAACACCATGAAGGTTCTCCCAGGCACTCCCAGAGTCGGCGGACTCATCGCCGCGGTCGGCCATCAGGAAGTTTTTTTATTTTTTTGGGGGGGTGAGGGGGTCGATTGGTAATTTTTTATTTTAATTGTACTAATTTTTATTTTTTTCGTATATTTTTTTTTTTTTCTCACAGGCTTCACAGCGTGCTCCCGCAGAAGACTCTGATATAGAGATTGAAGCCCTCATCGAGGAGGTCCGAGAGCGGGAGCCGCTGTGGAACATGGCTGACCGCAGGCATGCTGATACCAGTGTCACCCGTCGGCTCTGGTTGGAAGTATGCCGGAACATCTTTCAGAGGTGGGAGGACCTTCTTCCACAGCAGCAGAGCAAACTATGTAAGTATTCACTTTTCAGTGATGTTTAAAGATGAATGTAATGTATTGTATTTACCTTTTTTTATTTTTCTTCATTCCTGTCTTCACAGGTTGCAAGGTTAGGAAGCGGTGGCGGTCACTGAGGGATCGCTTTAAGAGGGAATTTAACGAGGAGATGCAGGCCCCGAGTGGCTCAGCAGGAAGGAAGAAGAGGAGGTATAGATACGGCCCTGCCCTCTCCTTCCTGAGGCAAACCATGCTGAGTCGAGTGTAAGTATTCAACATCCCAGTAAGAACCTGTCTAATCACAAAACTTTTGTTTCAGTCCGGGCTTTTTCATATCAATATATTAATTTCTTTTTTTTCTTTCACAGCACCTTCTCCAGCCACCGTGCGCCTGCATCTACCTCTGCGCCCTCTGAAGCGATCCCTCCTGAGTCCGCCACCGGGGACCACGTCGGTAGGCCCCACACCTCTCACCCCTCTGTCCCCTCCACTTCATCCACCTCTACCAGTGAAGCGCAGCCTTCCTTATTCGCATCTGATGGTCAACAGATAGCGTTCCCTTTACCCCACCCCTCGGACCCTGCCACCTCTACACCACCGTTAGGTTCGTGGCGGCAGCGTCAGAGGGGTCAGGAAAGGAGCTATGCTCCTGAGTTCTTGCATCTAAATGCAGGCTTCCAAAATTCTTTTAAAATTTTGGGAGAACAAGTGACTGCTGGTTTCAGCATGGTGCAATCACGCATGAGTGAAAACCACCATGAAATCAGCAGTCGCTTGGATAGACTGCATTTAGATGTAAGTCAAGCTCCGGCCAATCTTTTTTTTCAGTCCATGCTCAGGAGCATGGAAAAGCTTTCTTTTGATCAGCAGATGCGGGTAATGAATAGCTGCCACAACGCTCTGCTCAAGGTCATAAACGAACCCCAATCTACCCCCACACCTCCCCACACATACCAGTCACCATTTCAACACCATGCCCCACAATATCACCGCCAGTCCCAATATCCACATCAGTCCCAATATCCACATCAGTACCAATACCCAACCCGGCCCACAACCCAAATGTATCCACCCGTGTTTTCATCGTCTTTGCCCAGCTTTCCTTCCCCAGGAAGTTTTCCACCTACCCCAACACAACCCCCCTCTGGTCAGCCTCCTGTTTTCCACCCCCCTTCCACTGCAGACCAAACAGGTAGGGTTTCCCCAATCCCACCTACCGACGTGGTCCAACCTTCCAGCCCCTCCTCCCATAGTTACTCCACCCGACACTACCAAGACCTGTGAGACTGTAATTTCATTGTTAAAAATTCTTTTGTTGGCAAAAAAAAAAAGTTTTTGAAAATTATCAAAATCTGAAAATTTTTGGAAAATTTCCAAAAAATAATTATATTTTAGAAATAAAAATATTTCTGGTTTACAATCTACTGTGTGTGTCGATTCATTAAGGTAAATATTAAAGGTTAAGTGAAAAGAAACACCAGACGTTTTCAAGGTATAACAAAATGGTTTTATATTAGCAACCAAACCACACTTTTTTTTTTTTTTTTTTGGTGTTGCTCCAAAAACATTTTTTGACAAACAACAAAAACCAAGAAAAACATGTCACACAATGATGTCTTGCCATGGAATCCGCCCAACAGGTGACAAAAAATAATCCGCAAACTGGTCCCTCATCATTGTAACAGAACTGGTGGAGCGAACAGAGGCACTGCGGTAATCCCACAAGGTTGTCTCCAATTCTTCGTCATCCAAGGTAACAGGCTCCTTTGAAATGACAAAATTATGGAGCATCACACATGCCTTGACAACATCGTCTACAGTTTTTGTTTCCAGTTTTATTGCCGTCAGCAGAACTCTCCACTTTGCCGTCAATATACCAAAAGAGCACTCTACCACTCTTCTTGCTCTAGTGAGACGGTAATTAAATACCCGCTTGGTACGGTGTAATTCACGGCTGCTGTATGGTTTCAGTAGGTGCGGCGACAGTTGAAAGGCTTCATCACCTACACACACATATGGCATGGCTGGTTCACTTGTTCCTGGGAGCGGTCTTGCTGGCGGGAAATTGTATGTATCTCCATACAGGCAGCGACCCATCGGAGAGTTTTTAAACACTTGTGAGTCGTTGGACCGGCCATACGCTCCTATGTCCACAGCAAGGAATCGGCAGTTGGCGTCAGCAATAGCCATGAGTACAATGGAGAAGTATTTTTTATAGTTATAGTACTCTGATCCTGTTCCTGCCGGTTTAGCAATCCTTATGTGTTTGCCGTCCACGGTACCAACACAATTTGGGAAATTGCAAATTCTCTCAAATTGTTCGGAACTTCTCAGCCAGATTTCCATTGTTGGTTGTGGGATATACTCCGGCTGTAAAGTGTCCCAAATCGCACGACATGTGTCCTTCACAATTCCGCCAATAGTGGAAATCCCCAGCCTGAATTGGAAATGGAGTGAAGTCAAAGACTCACCCGTAGCTAGGAAGCTGAAGAAAAAAAAAAGAAAAAAAAAAATGTAAAAAAAAAATTTTGCACAGACCATCAACCAAAAAAAACCTGTGTAATGGCCTCAAACAAACCATAAAATTACATGCTGCAGAAAATGCAGCGCAATGTGTCCAGCGCAGTTTTTTCTGCAGCATGTAATAACATTCAATATCAGCAATGACACAAGAAAAAAAAAGATGCTTACCGCAGTGTCACCAGGAGCCGCTCCGCCGGTGTGATGGCAAGCCTCATCCTTGTGTCCTGCCTTTGGATGACCTCCTCTAGTTTTCCAACCAAATAATCGAAATGTTCCATTCTCATCCGTACATAATTGTAGAATTTTTGTGGGTTCTGCCGCAACTCCATATAGAGAGTGGACTGTATACCCAAGTGTGACACCATTCTAAAAACTGCACCCCTCAAGGTTCTCAAAACCATATTCAAGAAGTTTATTAACCTTTCAGGTGTTTCACAGGAATTTTTGGAATGTTTAAATAAAAATGAACATTTAACTTTTTTTCACAAAAAATTTACTTCAGCTCCAATTTGTTTTATTTTGCCAAGAGTTACAGGAGAAAATGGACCCCAAACCTTGTTGTACAATTTGTCCTGAGTACGCCGATACCCCATAAGTGGAGGTAAACCACTGTTTGGGCGCATGACAGAGCTTGGAAGCGAAGGAGCGCCATTTGACTTTTTAATGCAAAATTGACTGGAATTGAGATGGGGCGCCATGTTGCGTTTGGAGAGCCACTGATGTGCCTAAACATTGAAACCTCCCACAAGTGACACCATTTTGGAAAGTAGACCCCCTAAGGAACTTATCTAGAGGTGTGGTGAGCACTTTGACCCACCAAGTGCTTCACAGAAGTTTATAATGCAGAACCGTAAAAATAAAAAATAATTTTTGTGAAAAAAAAATGATCTTTTCGCCCCCAATTTTTTATTTTCCCAATGGTAAGAGAAGAAATTGGAACCAAAAAGTTGTTGTACAATTTGTCCTGAGTACGCTGATACCCCATATGTGGGGGTAAACCACTGTTTGGGCGCATGGGAGAGCTCGGAAAGGAAGGAGCGCCGTTTGACTTTTCAATGCAAAATTCACAGGAATTGAGATGAGACGCCATGTTGCGTTTGGAGAGCCACTGATGTGCCAAAATATTGAAACCCCCCACAAGTGACACCATTTTGGAAAGTAGACCCCCTAAGGAACTTATCTAGATGTGTTGTGAGCACTTTGACCCACCAAGAGCTTCACAGAAGTTTATAATGCAGAGCCGTAAAAATAAAACAAAATTTTTTTCCCACAAATATTATTTTTTAGCCCCCAGTTTTGTATTTTCCCAAGGGTAACAGGAGAAATTGGACCCCAAAATTTGTTGTGCAATTTGTCCTGAGTGCGCTGATACCCCATATGTGGGGGGGAACCACCGTTTGGGCGCATGGGAAGGCTCAGAAGGGAAGGAGCGCCATTTGAAATACAGACTTAGATGGAATGGTCTGCAGGCGTCACATTGTGTTTGCAGAGCCCCTAATGTACCTAAACAGTAGAAACCCCCCACAAGTGACCCCATATTGGAAACTAGACCCCCAAAGGAACTTATCTAGATGTGTTGTGAGAACTTTGAGCCCCCAAGTGTTTCACTACAGTTTCTAACGCAGAGCCGTGAAAAAAAAAAAATTCCCTCCAAAATTATTTTTTAGCCCCCAGTTTTGTATTTTCTCGAGGGTAACAGGAGAAATTGGACCCCAAAATTTGTTGTCCAATTTGTCCTGAGTGCGCTGATGCCCCATAGGTGGGGGGGAACCACCGTTTGGGCGCATGGGAAGGCTCGGAAGGGAAGGAGCGCCATTTGAAATACAGACTTAGATGGAATGGTCTGCAGGCGTCACATTGCATTTGCAGAGCCCCTAATGTACCTAAACAGTAGAAACCCCCCACAAGTGACCCCATATTGGAAACTAGACCCCCCCACGAACTTATCTAGATGTGTTGTGAGAACTTTGAGCCCCCAAGTGTTTCACTACAGTTTATAACGCAGAGCCGTGAAAATTAAAAAATCTTTTTTTTCCCACAAAACTTATTTTTTAGCCCCCATTATTGTATTTTCCCAAGGGTAACAGGAGAAATTGGACCCCAAAAGTTGTTGTCCAATTTGTCCTGAGTATGCTGATACCCCATATGTTGGGGTAAACTCCTGTTTGGGCACACGGGAGAGCTCGGAAGGGAAGGAGCACTGTTTTACTTTTTCAACGCAGAATTGGCTGGAATTGAGATCGGACGCCATGTCGCGTTTGGAGAGCCCCTGATGTGTCTAAACAGTGGAAACCCCCCAATTATAACTGAAACCCTAATCCAAACACACCCCTAACCCTAATTCCAACGGTAACCCTAACCACACCTCTAACCCAGACACACCCCTAACCCTAATCCCAACCCTATTCCCAACCGCAAATGTAATCCAAACCCTAACTTTAGCCCCATCCCTAACTGTAGCCTTAACCCTAACTGTAGCCTTTACCCTAACTGTAGCCTTTACCCTAACTGTAGCCTTAACCCTAGCCCTAACCCTAGCCCTAACCATAACCCTAACCCTAGCCCTAACCCTAGCCCTAACCCTAGCCCTAGTCCTAACCCTAGCCCTAACCCTAGCCCTAGCCCTAACCCTAGCCCTAACCCTAGCCCTAACCCTAGCCCTAACCCTAGCCCTAGCCCTAACCCTAACCCTAGCCCTAACCCTAACCCTAGCCCTAACCCTAATGGGAAAATGGAAATAAATACATTTTTTAATTTTTTTTTATTTTTCCCTAACTAAGGGGGTAATGAAGGGGGGTTTGATTTACTTTTATAGCGTTTTTTAGCGGATTTTTATGATTGGCAGCCGTCACTCACTGAAAGACGCTTTTTATTGCAAAAAATATTTTTTGCGTTACCACAGTTTGAGAGCTATAATTTTTCCATATTTGAGTCCACAGAGTCATGTGAGGTCTTGCTTTTTGCGGGACGAGTTGATGTTTTTATTGGTAACACTTTCGGGCACGTGACATTTTTTGATCGCTTTTTATTCCGATTTTTGTGAGGCAGAATGACCAAAAACCAGCTATTCATGAATTTCTTTTGGGGGAGGCGTTTATACCGTTCCGCGTTTGGTAAAATTGATAAGGCAGTTTTATTCCTCGGGTCAGTACGATTACAGCGACACCTCATTTATATCATTTTTTTTATGTTTTGGCGCTTTTATACAATAAAAACTATTTTATAGAAAAAATATTTATTTTTGCATCGCTTTATTCTGAGGACTATAACTTTTTTATTTTTTTGCTGATGTTGCTGTATTGTGGCTCGTTTTTTGCAGGACAAGATGACGCTTTTAGTGGTACCATGGTTATTTATATTTGTCTTTTTGATCGCGTGTTATTCCACTTTTTGTTCGGCGGTATGATAATAAAGCGTTGTTTTTTGCCTCGTTTTTTTTTTTTTTTCTTACGGTGTTTACTGAAGGGGTTAACTAGTGGGCCAGTTTTATAGGTCGGGTCGTTACGGACGCGGTGATACTAAATATCTGTACTTTTATTGTTTTTTTTTTATTTAGATAAAGAAATGTATTTATGGGAATAATATTTTTTTTTTTTTCATTATTTAGGATTTTTTTTTTTTTTTTTTTTACACACTTGTAAACATTTTTTTTTACTTTTTTACTTTGTCCCAGGGGGGGACAATACAAATAGGTGATCTGCCAGTTTGCACAGCACTCTGACAGATCACCGATCTGTCAAACAGCGCTGCAGCGTTACCAAGTGCCTGCTCTGAGCAGGCACTTGGTAAGCCACCTCTCTCCCTGCAGGACCCGGATCCGCGGCCATCTTGGATCCGGGACTTGCTGAAGGGAGGAGGTAAGAGACCCCCGGAGCAACGCGATCACATCGCGTTGCTGCGGGGTCTCAGGGAAGCCCGCAGGGAGCCCCCTCCCTGCGCGATGCTTCCCTGCACCGCTGGCACATCGCGATCATGTTTGATCGCGGTGTGCCGGGGGTTAATGTGCCGGGGGCGGTCCGTGACCGCTCCTGGCACATAGTGCCGGATGTCAGCTGCGATAAGCAGCTGACACCCGGCCGCGATCGGCCGCGCTCCCCCCGTGAGCGCGGCCGATCGCCTATGACGTACTATTCCGTCCTTGGGAAGCAAAGCCCACCCCACATGGACGGAATAGTACGTCTAATGGCAGAAAGGGGTTAATAAAGATTTATGTTATTTTTATCTGGTTCTCATAGTGCTGTCTCTTTAGGTTCTTATGTTTACTCTCTGGTTGCACTGAACCTTTAACATGTTTCCTAGCACCCATGGTACTTTGGCTAGTGGTGCATGCATGGTCTGGTATATATGATTTACTATAAGAACTATGCGATTCTTCATTTCTCCTGTGGTTTCGCTGCAGGGGGATCGAACACTCTTTACTTTATAATCCCATAGATTACAATGGCAGTTTTACCCCTGGTTTTTTTTTCACATTTTGAAAATAAATATGAGATATGCTGAATCCAAACTGAAAAAAAGTTTATTTTCAAACCCTTAGTTTTCGAACAGTTTCTAAGACCGTTTCAATTAATGAATATTTTATATATCTTGTATTTTGTAATTTTTGTATACTTACGTTTATGTAGTTAGCTACTCTTGTGCATTTTATATATTTTGAATATTTTGTGTACTTTATATATTTCAAAAAATTTACTTTTTTATATAATTATTTTTACACATTTTTTGCATTTTTTTAATATTTTAAATACGTTTTTAATTTTGTATCCTTTGTTTAGTTTATCATTTTTATATATTTTTTTACTTTTAATACCTCATATCTTTCATACCTTTTGCATCGTTTGCGCATCTTTGGAATATTTACTGTATTTTTAGAATGTTGTATCTTTTGTTTATTTCATTTTTTGTTAGTATATTTTTGTTTAGCATTGTATATTTATACATTTTGTATCTTGTATATATTTAGTTTCTTATGTGTATTTTGTGAGTTAAGGGCTGTAGGAAGACATTACATAGTCTGACACGACTTATGCAGTCTTAGTGTGAAATGACTTTCAGCCTCCTATTGATTTGTCAGTAGTTCTGACTCCTCTTCATCACATGGCGATATAATGACAATCAGAGCAGTCAGCCAATGTAATACATTCTATATTAAATGTAATTCTACGCTCTTTAAAGAACATTAGCGGCTCTAGAAAGTGCCATTCTCTGGCTCACCCTTTAGGAGAGTGAGGCGCAGTCTCATCATTAGGAGGCCTTAAATCATTTTTATTGAGACTATAAATTAAAAGTAATTATTTAATAAACTGTTTGATGTACTCCGACACTGGGAACATGGAGGACAAAAGGAAAATGCATCCAATAAATGGTCTGTGGATGGCCAATGGAGAAATTTTGTGTTTCTCAGTTCTTACCTGTGTGACTCAAGATCAAGGTTATAAAAGTCCATAACCTCTCATCTCTTATCCTCTGTTCACATCATGGTTTCCTACATATTTCATGTGTGCTGGTGTAGGTCCACTGTGTCTCATCAAGACCAAAGTCAGCGCAGCCGTCTACCAGGACATTGTAGAGCACTTCATGCTTCCCTCTGCTGACAAGCTTTCTGGAAATGTCATTCTCCAGCAGGACTTGGCCCCTGTCCACACTGACAAAAGTACCAATACCTGGCGTAAAAACAACAGTATCACTGGGCTTGATTGGCAGCAAACTCGCCTGACCTTAACCCCATAGAGAATCTATGGAGTATTGTCAAGAGGAAGATGAGAGACACCAAACCAAACAATGCAGATGAGCTGAAGGCTGCTATCAAAGCAACCTGGGCTTCCATAACCCCTCAGCAGTGCCACAGGCTGATCGCCTCCATGCCACGCCGCATTGATGCAGTAATTGATGCAAATGGCGCCCCGACCAAGTATTGAGGGCATTTACTGATCATACATTTCAGTAGATCAACATTTCGGATTTTAAAATCATTTTTCAAGCTGGTGTTATAAAGTATTCTAATTTACTGAGATAATGACTTTTGGGTTGTCATTGGCTGTAAGCCATAATCATCAACATTAACAGTAATAAACACGTGTAATAGATCACTCTGTGTGTAATGACTATAGAATATAGGAGATTCACTTTTTGTATTGAAGAAATGAAATCAACTCACTTTCTGATGATATTCTAATTTTGTGTCAAATGTATCCATAGGAGGACAGATGAGTATAGAGGAGGACAAAGAGTCTTGGAAAAGTAGGACAGATGACGCTGGAGGAGGAGGACAAAGGAGTCAGGTGGATGAGAAATACTGAGGACTCTGGAAAGAGAAGAATGGAGGAGCCTGGCGTAGGAGGATAGGGGAGACTGGAGGAGAAGGACTCTGGAGTGAGAAGGAGGGAAAAGGAGACTAGAAAAGTCTCTGGAGGACTCTGGAGGAGGAAGGCACCTGAGTCTGGAGGTGGAAGACAGAGGACTTTGGAAGAAGAGGGCAGAGGAGTAGCACAGATAAATCTAGAGGAGCCCACATGAGACTGGAGGAAAAGGAGAACAAAGGAATCTGAATGGAAAAGGACGGATGAGTCTGTACGACAGAAGACTATTGAGGAGGAAGATACAGGAGTCTGGGGGAAGAAGTCAAAGGACTGGAGGAAGAGGACAAAGACGTCTGGAGAAGAACAATTGAGAAGTCTGGAGGAGGACAGAGGAGTCTGAAGGAGGAAGACAGAGGAGTTTGTAGGGGGAAAACAAAGGAGTCTGGAGGAGGGGGACAGAGGAGTCTGGAAGGAGAAAGATGGATGAGTCTGGAGGAGGATGACAGAGAACTCTGAAGGAAGCCAAGAATTGTGGAAGATAAAGAAGTCTAGAGAGAGACTGATGAGAAGGGACCCTGGAAAATTAGGACAGAGGACTCTGGAGGAGGAAGACTCAGGAGTCTGGAGAAAGAAGACTCAGGAGTCTAGAGAAAGAGAACAGAGGAGTCTAGATGTGGAGGAGGACAGAGAAGTCTGGAAGAGGAAGACAGAACAGTCTGGAGGAGGAAAAAGAAGGCTGAAGGAATAGCACAGATGAATCTAGAGGAGCCCACAGGAGACTGGAGGAAAAGGGGAACAGAGGAACCTGGATGGAAAAGGATGGATGAGTCTGGAGGACAGAAGACGATGGAGAAGGGAGACACAAGAGTCTAGAGGAAGAAGACAAAGAAGTCTGGAGAAGGAAGATTGGGGAGTCTGGAGGAGTACATAGGAGTTTGAAGGAGGAAGACAAAGGAATCTAGAGGAGGGGTACAGAGGAGTCTGGAAGAAGAAAGATGGATGAGTCTGGAGGAGGGCAGACAAAGGAGTCTCGAGGGAGAATGAGGAGAAAGGAACCTGGAAAAGGAGGACAAAGGACTCTGGAGGAGGAAGACTCAGGAGTCTAGAGAAGGAGAACGGAGGAGTCTAGATGTGGAGGAGGACAGAGAAGTCTGGAAGAGGAAGGATGAGGAATCTGGAGGAAGAAGACAAATAAGTTTGGATGAGGAAGACAGGGGAGTCTGGAAGAGGAAGACAGAGGATTCTGGAGGAGAAAAAGGGAGGAGTCTAGAGGAGGAAGACAATGAATTCTGGAGGAAGAGGACAGAGACATCTGAAGAAAAAGGACAAAGAAGTCTGGGGGACGAAGACAGAGGAGTCAGGAGGAGGAATACAGAGGAGTCTGGGGTGGAAGACAGAAGACTTT
The DNA here is from genome assembly GCF_032444005.1 of Ranitomeya imitator. NCBI lineage: Eukaryota > Metazoa > Chordata > Amphibia > Anura > Dendrobatidae > Ranitomeya > Ranitomeya imitator. The sequence goes on along the minus strand of NC_091283.1, from coordinate 7,359,115 downwards.
GAAGGAGGAAGACAGAGGATTCTGGAGGAGGAAGACAGAGAATTCTGGAGGAGGAAGACAGATGAGTTTGGGGAGGAAGACAGAGGAATGTGGAGGAAGAGGAAAGTCTGAAGAAGAAAGACAAAGAAGTCTGGAGGACAAAAACAGAGGAGTCAGGAGGTGGAGAGAGTATTTTGGAGGAAGAGGACAGAAAAGTCTGGAGAAGGAGAACAAAAATGTCTGGAGGAGGAAGATAGAGGAGTCTGTAGGAGGAAGACAAAGAAGTCTGGAGGAGGAAAACAGAGGAGTCTGGAGAAGGGGAACAGAGGAGTCTGGAGTAGGGGGACAGAGGAGCCTGGAAGGAGAAAAATGGATGAGTCTGGAGGAGGATGATAGAGAACTCTGGAGGAAGACAAAGAAGTGTGGAAGACAAAGGAGTCTGGATGGAGAATGTGGAGAAAGGAACCTGGAAAAGTAGGACAGAGGCCTCTGGAGGAGGAAGGCTCAGGAGTCTGGAGGAGGAAGACTCAGGAGTCTGAAGGAGTAAGACAGTAGTCTGGAGGAGGGGGACAGAGGAGTTTGGAGGATGAAGACAGGACTCTGGAGGAAGAGAACAGGGAAGTCTGAAGAAAAAAGACAAAGAAGTCAGGAGGAGTAAGACAGAAGAGTTTGGAGGAGGAATACATAGGAATCTGGAAGAGGAAGACAGGATTCTGGAGGAAAAAGACAGAGCACTCTGGAGGAAGTGGACAAAGTCTGAAAAATAAGGACAAATAAGTCTGGAGGAGGAAGACAGAGGAGTCTGGAGGGGGATGACAAAGGCGTCTGGAGGGGGATGACAGAGGAGTCTGGAGGAGGAGTACAGAGGAGTCTAGTGGAGGAAGACAGAGGAATCTGGAGGAGGAGGACAGAGAAGTCTAAAGAAGGACAAAGTAGTCTGGAGGACAAAGACAGAGGAGCATGGAGGCCGACAGAGGAATCTGGAGGAGGAAAAAACGGGTTTGGAGGAGGATGACAGAGGAGTCTGGAGTAGGAAGACAGAGAAGTCTGGAAGGAGAAAGAGGTATGAGTCTGGAGGAGGATGACTGAGGACTCTGGAGGAGGGCAAAAAAGTCTGGTGGAGGACAGAGGAGTCTGGAGGGAGAATGAGAAGAAAGGAACCTGAAAAAGTAGGACAGAGCACTCTGGAGGACGACTCAGGAGTGTAGAGGAGGAGGACAGAGGCGTCTCGAGGAGGAAGACAGATGAGTCTTTAGGAGGAGGACAGAGGATTCTAGAGGAGGTGGACAGAAGAGTCTGATGGAGGTGGACAGAGGAGTCTGGAAGAGGAAGACAGAGGAGTCTGGAAGAGGAAGACGGAGGAGTCTAGAGAAGGAGGACAGAGGAGTCTTGATAAGGAGGACAAAGGAGTCTGGAGGAGGAGGACAGAGAATTCTAAAGGAGGAAGACAGAAGGATTTGGATAGAGTCTGGAGGAGGACGAAGGAGTCTGGAGGAGGAGGAAAGATAGTCTGGAGGACAGAGGAGTCTGGAGGGAGTAGGACAACAAAGAAGCCTGGAAAAGTAGGACAGAGGAGTCTGATGGAGGGAACAGAGGAGTCTGGAGAAGGAGAACAGAGGAGTTTAGAGATGGAAGACAGAGTAGCCTGGATGAAGAGGACAGAGTAGTTTGGAAAGAGAAGGATGAAAGAGTCTGGAGGAAGAGGACAGCGGACACTGAAGAAAGACAAAGAAGTCTGGAGGAGGAAAATAGAGGAGTCTAGAGGAGAAGGATGGAGGAGGATGGAGGAGGAGGACAGAGGAGTCTGTAGAGAGAAGGACAAAGGATCCAGGAAAAGTAGGACAGAGGAGTCTGATGCAGGGGACAGAGGATTCTAGTGGAGGGAACAGACAAGACTAAAGGAGGACAGAGGAGCCTGGAAAAAGGAGGACAGAGAGAATAACTCACTGGGATCAGACTCTCTGCACAAACACTTTGCTGCTCTCAGATTAAATAGAAAAAGGGTAACAACACATGATTTTACAGTATCAGCAAAGTCAATGAGATTTCTGAATTTTTGTGCTCATGCTGCTTTTTTTTTTTGGCGGATCTGGACCATAAGGCTTCTTTTACACATACCGCTGTTTTTCCATAGTATTGGAAACCCGAAAAATGGCGATCCGCAAGTTTTTTGAGGTCCGTTATTGTGGCAGATCGTGAAAATTGCGGCACTAAGGCCCGCAAGAAAGGCCCGCGATAACGGGCCACAAAAAAAATGGTATGTGTAAAAGAAGTCTAAAGCTGATTTTCCAGATCTACAGCTTGACAAATCTTTCCATGTTTTGCAGCATTTTTAAACCAGTCAAATTAATGGGATAACATGCAACCAAAAACGCATCAGAAGGTCATGTAAAAACATATAAAAATTAGAGTATTGTTCCCAGAGTTTTGTTGCCATTATTTAGTTTTTTGGTGCAGAAAAACCTGTTTCGTAAAAGTGTGTGTGACACCCCAGGAATCCGGTTGTCAGAGTGGTATTGCCAGCCTCCCGAGGAGGGTGATGTCATGCCTGGAAGCGAGAAGGAGTCCCCTTAGCAGGTAACACTAGCAAACAACACTTTCATGACTCAAGGACAGAAGGGGGAGCTCTAAACCCAGTTACAGGGTGGCTTCCCGATAAGTTCCGGTCTGGAGGAGTTAGAGGTCAGTCTGTGTGAGACAGTGAAGGGAGAGGAAGCATGTGAGGAGAGAGACTGGGAGTGGAGCTGGGATTGAGCTCACTCCCAGGATTATGCGCAAGAAACCGGACACCGGGTTCCGAGGTTGTGTGGGAACTGTATGCCCCACAGCAGAAACCGGCGGGTAGGAGACACCCGAAGGCACATCAGCAGATTAGAGCCTGGAGTCATCACGCGAGAGGGACACCTGTAGAAAGGCTAGAGCTGCCAGCCATGCGGGTAGTGTTCCACCTGAGGGACAGATTGAGAGAGGGACTTGAGGAAAGCTAATGCATCAAGAACATAGAATTCAGCGCAGAAAGGAAGGCTTCCAACCCCACCTGGCTAGGGGGATTCCGAACCACTTCCAGGCTGCCCGAATTTCAAACATCACCTGTAATCTGTGCCCTGGACAGCAATTTCACCAGTAGAAGGTAAAGACACTGCAAATCCTGTGTCCTCCAATTATTTCCTGCACCCCAACATCTACAACCTCTTATAGACTGTCCTAGAAGCCCTGGGGCCTTCACTCCACCTGTGGGGAGCAAAACCACCTAAGCTTCATTAACATCGGCCCCAGAGGATCCCTTTAAGCAGCGTCGGCCATCCTTGGCAGAGTACCACAGGTGGCATCACGAACATTACTTCATTAGACTTTATTTGCCACTACACTTTATCCCCTTTAATTGGGCCACGGACCGGGTTACTGCTTCCGTGACCACCCCTTTAAGTACCGCCAGACCCAGTACCGAATACTCCATGGTCCGTGTGCACATGTCCTAAGCTAGAAGAAAATATGGAAGAGTAGATGAAGGGAAGAGCATGGAAATTCAAATGAGGATTTGGGAAAGTGAGCAATAAATATAGAGGTCTGCCATTGTGAAGAGGAGTAATTAGTAAGAACAGGAGAAAGCGAGACCAAGAACATGGCATAATTGTTGACTGTCATCCATATTCGGGTCTGCTCCTGCACTGGAGCCCGTCCACTATAATAACACTATGGTCTGCTCCTGCACTGGAGCCCATCCACTATAATAACACTAGGGTCTGCTCCTGCACTGGTGTCTGTCCACTATAATTACACTAGGGTCTGCTCCTGCACTGGTGTCTGTCCACTATAATAACACTAGGGTCTGCTCCTGCACTGGTGTCTGTCCACTATAATTACACTAGGGTCTGCTCCTGCACTGGTGCCCATCCACTATAATAACACTAGGGTCTGCTCCTGCACTGGTGCTCGTCTACTATAATAACACTAGGGTCTGCTCCTGCATTGGTGCCCGTCCACTATAATTACACTAGGGTCTGCTCCTGCACTGGTGCCGGTCCACTATAATTACACTACAGTCTGCTCCTGCACTGGTGCTCGTCTACTATAATAACACTAGGGTCTGCTCCTGCACTGGAGCCCATCCACTATAATAACACTAGGGTCTACTCCTGCACTGGTGCCCGTCCACTATAATTACACTACAGTCTGCTCCTGCACTGGAGCCCATCCACTATAATAACACTAGGGTCTGCTCCTGCACTGGAGCCCATCCACTATAATAACACTAGGGTCTGCTCCTGCACTGGTGTCTGTCCACTATAATTACACGAGGGTCTGCTCCAGCACTGGTGCCCGTCCACTATAATTACACGAGGGTCTGCTCCAGCACTGGTGCCCGTCCACTATAATAACCCTAGGGTCTGGTCCTTCACTGGTGCCCGTCCACTTTAATAACACTAGGGTCTGCTCCTGCACTGGTGTCTGTCCACTATAATAACACTAGGGTCTGGTCCTGCACTTGTGCCCGTCCACTTTAATAACACGAGGGTCTGCTCCTGCACTGGTGTCTGTCCACTATAATTACACTGGGGTCTGCTCCTGCACTGGTGTCCGTCCACTATAATAACACTAGGGGCTGCTCCAGAACTGGAGCCCGTCCACTATAATTACTCTAGGGTCTGCTCCTGCACTGGTGCCCGTCCACTATAATAACACTAGGGTCTGGTCCTGTACTGGTGCCCGTCCACTATAATAACACTAGGGTTTGCTCCTGCACTGGTGCCCGTCCACTATAATAACACTAGGGTCTGCTCCTGCACTGGAGCCCATCCACTATAATAACACTAGGGTCTGCTCCAGCACTGGAGCCCATCCACTATAATAACACTAGGGTCTGCTCCTGCACTGGTGCCCGTCCACTATAATAACACTGGGGTCTGCTCCTGCACTGGTGCCCGTCCACTATAATAACACTAGGGTCTGGTCCTGTACTGGTGCCCGTCCACTATAATAACACTAGGGTCTGCTCCTGCACTGGAGCCCATCCACTATAATAACACTAGGGTCTGCTCCAGCACTGGAGCCCATCCACTATAATAACACTAGGGTCTGCTCCTGCACTGGTGCCCGTCCACTATAATAACACTGGGGTCTGCTCCTGCACTGGTGCTTGTCCACTATAATAACACTAGAGTCTGGTCCTGTACTGGTGCCCGTCCACTATAATTACACTAGTGTCTGCTCCTGCACTGGTGCCCGTCCACTATAATAACACTAGGGTCTGCTCCTGCACTGGAGCCCATCCACTATAATAACACTAGGGTCTGGTCCTGCACTGGTGCCGGTCCACTATAATAACACTAGGGTCTGCTCCAGCACTGGTGCCCATCCACTATAATAACACTATGGTCTGCTCCTGCACTGGTGCCCGTCCACTATAATTACACTAGGGTCTGCTCCTGCACTGGTGCCCGTCCACTATAATAACACTAGGGTCTGCTCCTGCACTTGTGCCCGTCCACTTTAATAACACGAGGTTCTGCTCCTGCACTGGTGCCGGTTCACTATAATAACACTGGGGTCTGCTCCTGCACTGGAGCCCATCCACTATAATAACACTAGGGTCTGCTCCTGCACTGGTGCCCGTCCACTTTAATAACACGAGGGTCTGCTCCTGCACTGGTGTCTGTCCACTATATTTACACTGGGGTCTGCTCCTGCACTGGTGTCCGTCCACTATAATAACACTAGGGTCTGCTCCTGCACTGGTGCCCGTCCACTTTAATAACACGAGGGTCTGCTCCTGCACTGGTGTCCGTCCACTATAATAACACTAGGGTCTGCTCCTGCACTGGTGTCTGTCCACTATAATTACACTGGGGTCTGCTCCTGCACTGGTGCCTGTCCACTATAATAACACTAGGGTCTGCTCCTGCACTGGTGTCTGTCCACTATAATTACACTGGGGTCTGCTCCTGCACTGGTGTCCATCCACTATAATAACACTAGGGTCTGCTCCTGCACTGGTGCCCGTCCACTATAATTACACTACAGTCTGCTCCTGCTCTGGTGCCCGTCCACTATAATAACACTAGGGTCTGCTCCTGCACTGGTGTCTGTCCACTATAATAACACTAGGGTCTGCTCCTGCCCTGGTGTCTGTCCACTATAATAACACTAGGGTCTGCTCCTGCACTGGTGCCCGTCCACTTTAATAACACGAGGGTCTGCTCCTGCACTGGTGCCCGTCCACTTTAATAACACGAGGGTCTGCTCCTGCACTGGTGCGCGTCCACTATAATAACACTGGGGTCTGCTCCTGCACTGGTATCTGTCCACTATAATAACACTAGGGTCTGCTCCTGCACTGGTGTCCGTCCACTATAATAACACTAGGGTCTGCTCCTGCACTGGTGCCCGTCCACTTTAATAACACGAGGGTCTGCTCCTGCACTGGTGTCTGTCCACTATAATAACACTAGGGTCTGCTCCTGCACTGGTATCTGTCCACTATAATAACACTAGGGTCTGCTCCTGCACTGGTGTCCGTCCACTATAATAACACTAGGGTCTGCTCCTGCACTGGTGCCCGTCCACTATAATAACACTGGGGTCTGCTCCTGCACTGGTGCCCGTCCACTTTAATAACACGAGGGTCTGCTCCTGCACTGGTGTCTGTCCACTATAATAACACTAGGGTCTGCTCCTGCCCTGGTGTCCGTCCACTATAATAACACTAGGGTCTGCTCCTGCACTGGTGCCTGTCCACTATAATAACACTGGGGTCTGCTCCTGCACTGGTATCTGTCCATTATAATAACACTGGGGTCTGCTCCTGCACTGGTGCCCATCCACTATAATAACACTAGGGTCTGCTCCTGCACTGGTGCCTGTCCACTATAATAACACTGGGGTCTGCTCCTGCACTGGTGCCAGTCCACTATAATTACACTGGGGTCTGCTCCTGCACTGGTGCCTGTCCACTATAATAACACTGGGGTCTGCTCCTGCACTGGTGTCTGTCCACTATAATAACACTAGGGTCTGCTCCTGCACTGGTGTCTGTCCACTATAATAACACTGGGGTCTGCTCCTGCACTGGTGCCTGTCCACTATAATAACACTAGGGTCTGCTCCTGCACTGGTGTCTGTCCACTATAATAACACTAGGGTCTGCTCCTGCACTGGTGTCTGTCCACTATAATTACACTAAGGTCTGCTCCTGCACTGGTGTCTGTCCACTATAATTACACTAGGGTCTGCTCCTGCACTGGTGCCTGTCCACTATAATAACACTAGGGTCTGCTCCTGCACTGGTGCCTGTCCACTATAATTACACTGGGGTCTGCTCCTGCACTGGTGCCTGTCCACTATAATAACACTGGGGTCTGCTCCTGCACTGGTGCCGGTTCACTATAATTACACTAGGGTCTGCTCCTGCACTGGTGTCTGTCCACTATAATAACACTAGGGTCTGCTCCTGCACTGGTGCCTGTCCACTATAATAACACTAGGGTCTGCTCCTGCACTGGTGTCTGTCCACTATAATAACACTAGGGTCTGCTCCTGCACTGGTGTCTGTCCACTATAATAACACTAGGGTCTGCTCCTGCACTGGTGCCTGTCCACTATAATAACACTAGGGTCTGCTCCTGCACTGGTGCCTGTCCACTATAATAACACTAGGGTCTGCTCCTGCACTGGTGTCTGTCCACTATAATAACACTAGGGTCTGCTCCTGCACTGGTGCCTGTCCACTATAATAACACTAGGGTCTGCTCCTGCACTGGTGCCTGTCCACTATAATAACACTAGGGTCTGCTCCTGCACTGGTGCCCGTCCACTATAATAACACTAGGGTCTGCTCCTGCACTGGTGCCTGTCCACTATAATAACACTAGGGTCTGCTCCTGCACTGGTGCCCGTCCACTATAATAACACTGGGGTTTGCTCCTGCACTGGTGCCTGTCCACTATAATAACACTGGGGTCTGCTCCTGGACTGGTGCCTGTCCACTATAATAACACTAGGGTCTGCTCCTGCACTGGTGTCTGTCCACTATAATAACACTAGGGTCTGCTCCTGCACTGGTGCCTGTCCACTATAATAACACTAGGGTCTGCTCCTGCACTGGTGTCTGTCCACTATAATAACACTAGGGTCTGCTCCTGCACTGGTGCCTGTCCACTATAATAACACTAGGGTCTGCTCCTGCACTGGTGTCTGTCCACTATAATTACACTAGGGTCTGCTCCTGCACTGGTGTCTGTCCACTATAATTACACTAGGGTCTGCTCCTGCACTGGTGCCCGTCCACTTTAATAACACGAGGGTCTGCTCCTGCACTGGTGCCCGTCCACTTTAATAACACGAGGGTCTGCTCCTGCACTGGTGCCCGTCCACTATAATAAAACTGGGGTCTGCTCCTGCACTGGTGTCTGTCCACTATAATTACACTAGGGTCTGCTCCTGCACTGGTGTCTGTCCACTATAATAACACTGGGGTCTGCTCCTGCACTGGTGTCTGTCCACTATAATAACACTGGGGTCTGCTCCTGCACTGGTGTCTGTCCACTATAATAACACTGGGGTCTGCTCCTGGACTGGTGCCTGTCCACTATAATAACACTAGGGTCTGCTCCTGCACTGGTGTCTGTCCACTATAATAACACTAGGGTCTGCTCCTGCACTGGTGTCTGTCCACTATAATAACACTAGGGTCTGCTCCTGCACTGGTGCCTGTCCACTATAATAACACTAGGGTCTGCTCCTGCACTGGTGCCCGTCCACTATAATAACACTAGGGTCTGCTCCTGCACTGGTGTCTGTCCACTATAATAACACTAGGGTCTGCTCCTGCACTGGTGCCTGTCCACTATAATAACACTGGGGTCTGCTCCTGGACTGGTGCCTGTCCACTATAATAACACTAGGGTCTGCTCCTGCACTGGTGTCTGTCCACTATAATAACACTAGGGTCTGCTCCTGCACTGGTGTCTGTCCACTATAATAACACTAGGGTCTGCTCCTGCACTGGTGCCTGTCCACTATAATAACACTGGGGTCTGCTCCTGGACTGGTGCCTGTCCACTATAATAACACTAGGGTCTGCTCCTGCACTGGTGCCTGTCCACTATAATAACACTAGGGTCTGCTCCTGCACTGGTGTCTGTCCACTATAATAACACTAGGGTCTGCTCCTGCACTGGTGCCTGTCCACTATAATAACACTAGGGTCTGCTCCTGCACTGGTGCCCGTCCACTATAATAACACTAGGGTCTGCTCCTGCACTGGTGTCTGTCCACTATAATAACACTAGGGTCTGCTCCTGCACTGGTGCCTGTCCACTATAATAACACTGGGGTCTGCTCCTGGACTGGTGCCTGTCCACTATAATAACACTAGGGTCTGCTCCTGCACTGGTGTCTGTCCACTATAATAACACTAGGGTCTGCTCCTGCACTGGTGCCTGTCCACTATAATAACACTAGGGTCTGCTCCTGCACTGGTGCCTGTCCACTATAATAACACTAGGGTCTGCTCCTGCACTGGTGCCCGTCCACTATAATAACACTAGGGTCTGCTCCTGCACTGGTGTCTGTCCACTATAATAACACTGGGGTCTGCTCCTGCACTGGTGTCTGTCCACTATAATTACACTAGGGTCTGCTCCTGCACTGGTGTCTGTCCACTATAATAACACTGGGGTCTGCTCCTGCACTGGTGTCTGTCCACTATAATAACACTGGGGTCTGCTCCTGCACTGGTGCCTGTCCACTATAATAACACTGGGGTCTGCTCCTGGACTGGTGCCTGTCCACTATAATAACACTAGGGTCTGCTCCTGCACTGGTGCCTGTCCACTATAATAACACTAGGGTCTGCTCCTGCACTGGTGCCTGTCCACTATAATAACACTAGGGTCTGCTCCTGCACTGGTGTCTGTCCACTATAATTACACTAGGGTCTGCTCCTGCACTGGTGTCTGTCCACTATAATTACACTAGGGTCTGCTCCTGCGGTCTGCTCCTGCACTGGTGCCTGTCCACTATAATAACACTGGGGTCTGCTCCTGGACTGGTGCCTGTCCACTATAATAACACTAGGGTCTGCTCCTGCACTGGTGCCTGTCCACTATAATAACACTAGGGTCTGCTCCTGCACTGGTGCCTGTCCACTATAATAACACTAGGGTCTGCTCCTGCACTGGTGTCTGTCCACTATAATTACACTAGGGTCTGCTCCTGCACTGGTGTCTGTCCACTATAATTACACTAGGGTCTGCTCCTGCGGTCTGCTCCTGCACTGGTGCCCGTCCACTTTAATAACACGAGGGTCTGCTCCTGCACTGGTGCCCGTCCACTTTAATAACACGAGGGTCTGCTCCTGCACTGGTGTCCGTCCACTATAATAACACTAGGGTCTGCTCCTGCACTGGTGCCCGTCCACTTTAATAACACTGGGGTCTGGTCCTGCACTGGTGTCTGTCCACTTTAATAACACGAGGGTCTGCTCCTGCACTGGTGTCTGTCCACTATAATAACACTAGGGTCTGCTCCTGCACTGGCGTCTGTCCACTATAATAACACTAGGGTCTGCTCCTGCCCTGGTGTCTGTCCACTATAATAACACTAGGGTCTGCTCCTGCACTGGTGTCTGTCCACTATAATAACACTAGGGTCTGCTCCTGCCCTGGTGTCTGTCCACTATAATAACACTAGGGTCTGCTCCTGCCCTGGTGTCTGTCCACTATAATAACACTAGGGTCTGCTCCTGCCCTGGTGTCTGTCCACTATAATAACACTAGGGTCTGCTCCTGCACTAGTGCCCATCCACTATAATAACACTGGGGTCTGCTCCTGCCCTGGTGTCTGTCCACTATAATTACACTGGGGTCTGCTCCTGCCCTGGTGTCTGTCCACTATAATAACACTAGGGTCTGCTCCTGCACTGGTATCTGTCCACTATAATAACACTGGGGTCTGCTCCTGCCCTGGTGTCTGTCCACTATAATTACACTGGGGTCTGCTCCTGCACTGGTGCCAGTCCACTATATTAACACTAGGGTCTGCTCCTGCCCTCGTATCTGTCCATTATAATAACACTAGGGTCTGCTCCTGCACTGGTGCCAGTCCACTATAATAACACTGAGGTCTGCTCCTGCACTGGTGCCTGTCCACTATAATAACACTAGGGTATGCTCCTGCACTGGTGCCCGTCCACTTTAATAACACTAGGGTCTGCTCCTGCCCTGGTGTCTGTCCACTATAATAACACTGGGGTCTGCTCCTGCACTGGTGCCCGTCCACTTTAATAACACTAGGGTCTGCTCCTGCACTGGTGCCGGTCCACTATAATAACACTGGGGTCTGCTCCTGCACTGGTGCCGGTTCACTATAATAACACTAGGGTCTGGTCCTGCACTGGTGCTTGTCCACTTTTATTACACTAGGATCTGCTCCTGCACTGGTGCCGGTCCACTTTAATAACACTAGGGTCTGTTCCTGCACTGGTGCCCGTCCACTATAATAACACTAGGGTCTGTTCCTGCACTGGTGCCCGTCCACTATAATAACACTAGGGTCTGCTCCTGCACTGGTGCCCGTCCACTATAATAACAAGAGGGTCTGCTCCTGCACTGGTGTCTGTCCACTATAATTACACTAGGATCTGCTCCTGCACTGGTGCCGGTCCACTTTAATAACACTAGGGTCTGCTCCTGCACTGGTGTCTGTCCACTATAATTACACTGGGGTCTGTTCCTGCACTGGTGCCCGTCCACTATAATAACACTAGGGTCTGCTCCTGCACTGGTGCCCGTCCACTATAATAACAAGAGGGTCTGCTCGTGCACTGGTGCCCGTCCACTATAATAACACTAGGGTCTGCTCCTGCACTGGTGCCCGTCCACTATAATAACACTAGGGTCTGCTCCTGCACTGGTGCTTGTCCACTTTAATTACACTAGGATCTGCTCCTGCACTTGTGCCGGTCCACCATAATAACACTAGGGTCTGTTCCTGCGCTGGTGCCCGTCCACTATAATAACACTAGGGTCTGCTCCTGCACTGGTGCCCGTCCACTATAATAACAAGAGGGTCTGCTCCTGCACTGGTGCCCGTCCACTATAATAACAAGAGGGTCTGCTCCTGCACTGGTGCCCATCCACTATAATAACACTATGGTCTGCTCCTGCACTGGTGTCTGTCCAGTATAATAACACTAGGGTCTGCTCCTGCACTGGTGTCTGTCCACTATAATAACACTAGGGTCTGCTCCTGCCCTGGTGTCTGTCCACTATTGTCAAGGTGAAAATATATGTCTTTATACTCTTGTGTACTTTTATATATTCTTATGCTGTGAAACAATAAGTTTTTCCCCTTCGCTTGCTAATGCATGTGTAACTGTATTTAAGATGGCTGCCAGTATTCACCTTTGCCCTACTTTTTGTTCTTGCCAAGAATCTACTTTCGTTTCTGAAGCTAAAGTATCGTTTCTCTGGAAATCGAAACTTAACAAGATGTGGACAAAGGAAGATTCATCAGATGATGTCAGGCCAACCAGAGGGACTGAATACTAGATACATTGCTTAACCCCCGCCTAACCCCGCCCTCTGCACACCTTCCCCCAATAGGTCATATAATGTTGTGTATATGAAATAAAGAGTTCAGTTGCTGTGAGGTTACCACTACGTGTGGAAGCATAAGCAGACTCTGAGTTTGAACCAGCTTTTGTCTGACTCATTCTTCACTCCGGTACCACTGCTTTTAATCTGATTTGGAATGACTGGTGGATGAAGGGTATTGTTGTGACGACCCCGACAATTTGGCGCAACCAACGTGGGGCGTGGCCGCGATCCGAGACCCCCTGGACCCATGCCTGGACGTCCGTGGACGACACCCGTAGTGGCTGACCTCGAGGACTGATCACCCTCCAAACACGGTAAGTGGAGATCGCATACTATGTATGTGTCACACTTGCCAGTGTTTCAGCCGTTATTGGTAAGTCTGTGGTCTCCTTGGGTCTGGGGAGTGACCGGTCGAGTGGTGAGACCGAGCGCGATCCCGTGCCACGCTTCGAACCAGCAACTGAGAGACGTCGCACTCTGCGCGTCCTCGTGTACACCACACCTCCTCCACCGGTCATTGTACTCCATTCAACCACCCTACCCGTGACTATTGTCTAGTAGTGATAGAGTGAAAGATTGAAGAAGTTGTGGATTGGGGGCGGCTGAGAGAAAGGGGGACCACCAGAATCACATTGGTAATTAAGACGTCCCAAGGGGGGGACCACCAGAATCACATTGGTAATTAAGACGTCCCACGAGGGGTACCACCAGAATCACTTACTTGCACACATTGGTAATTAAGACGTCCCAAGGGGGGGACCACCAGAATCACATTGGTAATTAAGATGTCCCAAGAGGGGGACCACCAGAATCACTTACTTGCACACATTGGTAATTAAGACATCCCAAGAGGGGGACCACCAGAATCACATTGGTAATTAAGACGTCCCAAGTGGGGGGACCACCAGAATCTCAGTGGAGGGGTCTCACTAGGATACCGCCTCCCAACGTTTAGAATATCGTGACAGGGCAGACTGTAATCACTGGTGTTCAGGTTAGGGAAAAATATTGAGCGCGAGGCTCTTTATTCATAGCATGTCGAGCGCGAGGCTTCGTGTTAGGACACAAGTGTTGCTGTCGCTGTCAGCGGCCTGCTGCAGAAGGGCGTAGTATTCTGTGAGTCATGTTGCGTCTCTTAAAGAAGAAGTCCGTGCCCCACGAGTTAGATGAGGATGCTGTGGAAGTCAAGACAATAGTAGAGTCACGGGAGGGCAAGAAGGCAGTCAAGAATATTGAAAGATAAAGGACTGTTAGAACAAGCGCAAGCTCATCTGCGAGTTGCGCGAGGTTTAAAGAACGAGGAATGGAAAAAGGTTGATGGAGAGGAAAGATGAAAGGATGCAGAGCCCGTGTTTGGTTATAAAATACCTCAATCATTGGTTTTTCTAAGGTGTTTTGGTATATGAATTGTGTGAATGTTTTGTAGAAATTGAGTCTGAGAATTGCTGTATTCCGTTACTGTGGTTTTCCAAAACACCCCATGGGAGGGGGGAGTCAAATAGCTGCGTTGTTGTTTTTCTTCTTTTGTGTTGAGGAATGCTGTAAATTCTTATCTGTGTGTTTGAAGCTGATGGGAGGGGTGAACCCCTGCGCGAATTGTTTTTTGACTTCTCCTCTTTGTGCTGCGGGCCAGAGAAAGGGGGGCCAGCTGCGCTGAAGAATATGGAGTTGTGTATATTCTGTCCTTGGTTCAGTACGCGCTGAGTCCAGAATAATTTAACCTATTCTGTATCAGCAGCTGCCGCGATCTTTATTCGCTCTCTAGTCCCCCTCCCCCCCGCCGCAGCTTCAAGGACACGGCACGCAGCTCGGTTCCTTATCAGTGGCCCAAGAAACAGATTCCAGCTCCAGCCCCCTCCCTTACACAAATCCAGTCTTACGCTCCAATATCCATTTTAACCCTGTGTCTGGAAATCTCCCTTGCCATGTTAATTCTCAGACCAAGACAAGACAGATGGATTTGTAAACATTGCGGTCAGACAAACCCAGACTGGAGAAATACTTGTATAAGCTGTGTTGCAACCCAACCTAAGTGAATTACACTGATTCCTGTCCAGATAAGATCACATGTAGTGACATAAGAAGCTGACACAGGATAGTGGGTAGTGGGGACATTAATTTTGGGAGTAGGCTGACAGTAATCCTTTTGGGAAGGAGCTGTAGACCAGCATGTCATGTCACCCCCAACCGGTCATCTAGTCACCCCCACCACCAGAGAACCAACCACATCAGGTAGTGTAAAACAGATACAGGAGTATTATCCCTGGAAGCCCTCTGACTAGCTAGCTACGCTAAAATAATTGGCTGACCCTGAGAACAAACCTTTCCCATTATACAGACAAAGACAATATGATGGATGTATAAGTGCACCTGAGCAGACCTAGAGAGTTGGTGAGCCAAGATGATGGTCAGATGGTATTTATGTTATATAACCCCTATGTAGATGAGTATAATGAGATGTGTTATAAAAAAAAAAAAAATAGGGGGGATAGTGTCTCTAACCCTGGCAATTAGAATATCCTTATGTTATGTTGCTTCAGTATGTGGGTAATTTTTTTTGTTTTTTGTTGTGTGCACAGACAGAGCAGGAAGCCATTGTTGCCACTGTTAGTTTTCGCAAGTATCTAGCAGATCTGAACTGTAGGGTTTCGGCCTTGAAACTTCGGTTCTGCCTTGGTCAAGTGATATTTTTGGGTCACTGTCTCCTTCAGGGTGCCAGACACCTCACAGAAGAAAGAAAAATAGCCGTCAGCTCCCTTCCATTCCCAAAAGATGAGACTGAACTCCAGCGTTTCCTTGGACTATGTACTTATTGTTGTCAGTGGATACCGGACGCATCCCGCATAATGCTACCTCTCTACAATGCCCTGAATGACTGTTCAAGATATGATGATGATTTTGGCAGACTCCACACCGGATACGCTGTTACTACGGAAGACACTGTAGTGCACGCAGCCGCACTCCCTCCCTCCCTGTCAGCACAAGAAGCAGAATTTCGGGATCTGTCTACTGCATGTGTTCTGGCCAAACACAGGCGGGCTAATATACACGGACTCACAGTATGCATTTGGTATTGCTCATGATTTCGGAGCCCTATGGACCAATCGAGGGTTTGTTACTACCGCCGGGACTCCAGTGAAGAATGCTGAAGCTGTTAAAACCCTCATGGACTCAATCAAATTACCTACCCAGGTGGCCATTATCAAAGTTAAGGAGCACGGTACTATGGAACAGTCCACAGACTGGTGGTAATGCCTTTGCGGATATGCAAGCAAAAGCCGCTGCTCTTCTGCCCGTTGAACAGACCATACCAGCTATGGTGACCACACGCTCTCAGCGTAAACAGTTACAAGAAACACTGATTCTACAGGAACCTGATGATCTATGCCAGACTGAGGTTTTCTGCCGGACCCCGCAAGACCGCTTAATGACGATGCAGAGAATGTCTCCAAAGGAAGAAGTGAAGCAGTGGAAGCTGATGGAGTACGTATAGACAATGGTCGCTGGAAAAAGGACCAACTTGTGTGTCTCCCTAAGCGGATGTACCCTGCTATTGCCACGTGGGCGCATGGGCCCACACATCGAGGTATCTGTCAGACCTGCAATCCCAGTCAACTTCAACGTGTAACCCCGAAGCATCTTGCTAAGCCCGACTATCCTTTCCAAAGGCTCCAGGTGGACCTCATCACGTTGCCTAAGTCTGGAAGGTATGAATATTGTCTGGTGGTTGTCGACATGTTCTCCAGAAGAATTCCCCGTTACCAACGTGACTGCAAAGATCACAGCAAAGAAACTGGTGATGGAAGTTATATGCAGATATGGTGTTCCAGAAGTTGCTGAAAGTGATCAAGGCCCGGCCTTTTCTTCTCGTGTATCAGGAGGTTCTGACAATGCTTGGATCCACTGTAGCCCTCCATACTCTCCACAATCCAGTGGGAAAGTTAAGAGGCTGAACGGCACACTGAAGGGACAATTGACCAAAATGATGCAGGAGACTACGGCTCCATGGCCAGGGCTCTTACACATTCGTACTACCCCTATTGCAAAACATGGCCTGTCCCCATATGAGATATTGTTGGGTGCTAGGTTCTCAGTTGCAAATTTTCAAGTCTCAGTAGTTGTCAGAAGAAATTGACCGTGCTGTTCAATATGTTATTCAGCTTAGTAAAAAATGTTGCTAACACCCATGTTTTAGTTTCTTTTTCCCTTCCAGATTCAGCGAAACCGATATTGGTCACAATTTGAAGCCTGGTGGTTTTATATGAAAAGCTATGTCAGTAAAACTTGAAGGAAAGAGCACCTGAATCCACGCTTCACACTGCAAAAGAGACCGGACCAGCGCTTAGTCACAGTGGTGATCGAAGGAAAATGTTGCTGTTGTTTTTGGTCCTGAGGCGGGGGGCCATCCTCGCCCCTACCTTTTCGGCCCCTATTGTAAATAAGAATCCCGGTGCCACTATTCTCTGGGTAAACCTAACGGCCCCGGTAAATATCTGGTGATTTGATTTCTGCGATGTAGTCAAGTGCCTCGAGACTCAGCGGGTGGTAGAGGGAATCATCCAGTATATATATGTGTTACCAGAGATAACAATTGTACTGGGAAGATATTTTCATAATGTGTTTAATGGTGGATACTATGGGAATTTAGGCCATATACAGCTCCAGGATATTAGCTTCAGACCAACCAAGGCCCCCGTTACCAGTACAGTTAAAACAGGCCCAGGTGAACGTTTGCAAAATATAGTTAACGAAGTAATCCCCATTCCAGGTCTTAGTTGGCAAGAAGTCTTCTCCATAGAAAGACAAACAGCCCCAAGGACAAATTTATGGTTAGAATGGGTAAGATACAATGTACGAGTCCAGAATATCTCTGTAGGATGTATTGCTTGTGCTGCAGCGAATACACATCTATACACACATGCATTGTTTTTTCCTGATGACAATACTACTGCCTGTGTTATGAATCTGTTGAAGGGTCTAAAGCCCACTGATTGCTCAGATTATGTCCCACTAATACATGAAGAACCCAAACTAAAGGTCCCAGGGGGGATAACCATATTAGCTGATAATTATACCTGCTATAATTCCCACAACACTACAGGTACACCAGTAGGGGTCTTCGAGACAGGTTTCTGCAAAGAGAACAGTTCCCTGGATACTGATTTCCTAGCTAATCATACACAGTATATGTACGACATTTATTGGTTATGTGGAGATGGTAAGCTCCGTCCTAGGTTGCCTAATGCCTGGACAGGTCAATGCACCCTTGTTAAACTAGCTATGCAGTTCAAGATTTTACCTTGGGATCCAGAGACACCTGATCAATATACCAGAAAGAGGAGAAGTCTCGATCAGCTCCACATGAGTTATGAAGAAGATCTATTGGTATATGTAGATGGCATTGGAGTGCCAAGGGGGGTGCCTGACCAGTTTAAAGCCCAGAACCAGATCTATGCTGGCTTTGCTTCTTTAATCCACAAGTGCAGATTAATAAATATGTTGTTTGGATCAATTACATATATTACAGTGAACAAAGGTTTGTCAATTTTACCTGTGATGCTTTCCAGGGTATAGTTGAGGAGTTGGGCCCTAACACTAGAATGACCCTCCAAAACCGACTAGCCCTTGATATGATCTTAGCTGAGAAAGGAGGAGTCTGTGGGATGGTGGGAGAGGAATGTTGTACCTATATCCCTCAGAACTCTGGGGTAAATGGAAAGACCATGATAGCTCTTAAAAAGATAAATGGGTTAGCAGCAGAATTAAAATCTAATGCAGGAGTAGACACATCTTTCTTTTCCGGTTGGTTGGGTGGGCTCAAAGGATTCCTCCAACAAGCTTGTCTAGTACTGATTGCCCTTCTTGTAGTTGGATCGATAATCCTCTGTTGTGTTATTCCCCTGTATAAAAAGGTTATCACTGAGGCAACTCCGACTGGCACCTTCCTCAACCAAGAAGTAGACCCACTAGAGTACAATGGCACTGATCCAGGGGAAATCTCTAAGTACGTCCCCCACAAGATGTTAGACAAAACCCCTTACTCTCAGATGCAAAAAGATTTAGTTTAGGGACAACGGGAGAACTCCATGTGAAGCTAGTGAAGGGTTCAGCTGCCTGGAGGCCTCTCACAAGGGGAGAGCTTCTGAGGTGTCTGGATGAAGAAATCCACCTCCCCTTTCCCCATCACATGGACAGTCTCGAAGGATCTTTCTTTTTAGGGAAAAACTTAGTGTTTAGGGGGGATTGTCAAGGTGAAAATATATGTCTTTATACACTTTTGTACTTTTATATATTCTTATGCTGTGAAACAATAAGTTTTTCCCCTTCGCTTGCTAATGCATGTGTAACTGTATTTAAGATGGCTGCCAGTATTCACCTTTGCCCTACTTTTTGTTCTTGCCAAGAATCTACTTTCGTTTCTGAAGCTAAAGTATCGTTTCTCTGGAAATCGAAACTTAACAAGATGTGGACAAAGGAAGATTCATCAGATGATGTCAGGCCAACCAGAGGGACTGAATACTAGATACATTGCTTAAACCCCACCTAACCCCGCCCTCTGCACACCTTCCCCCAATAAGTCATATAATGTTGTGTATATGAAATAAAGAGTTCAGTTGCTGTGAGGTTACCACTACGTGTGGAAGCATAAGCAGACTCTGAGTTTGAACCAGCTTTTGTCTGACTCATTCTTCACTCTGGTACCACTGCTTTTAATCTGATTTGGAATGACTGGTGGATGAAGGGTATTGTCGTGACGACCCCGACACTATAATAACACTAGGGTCTGCTCCTGCCCTGGTGTCTGTCCACTATAATAACACTAGGGTCTGCTCCTGCACTGGTGCCGGTCCACTATAATAACACTAGGGTCTGTTCCTGCACTGGTGCCCGTCCACTAT
Source organism: Ranitomeya imitator (assembly GCF_032444005.1). NCBI lineage: Eukaryota > Metazoa > Chordata > Amphibia > Anura > Dendrobatidae > Ranitomeya > Ranitomeya imitator. Next base: position 7,339,641 of record NC_091283.1, on the reverse strand, counting down.
AATAACACTGGGGTCTGCTCCTGCACTGGTGTCTGTCCACTATAATAACACTAGGGTCTGCTCCTGCACTGGAGCCGGTCCACTATAATAACACTAGTGTCTGTTCCTGCACTGGTGCCCGTCCACTATAATTACACTAGGGTCTGCTCCAGCACTGGTGCCGGTCCACTATAATAACACTAGTGTCTGTTCCTGCACTGGTGCCCGTCCACTATAATTACACTAGGGTCTGCTCCAGCACTGGTGCCGGTCAACTATAATAACACTATGGGCTGCTTCTGCACTGGTGCCCGTCCACTATAAGTACACTAGGGTCTGCTCTTGCACTGGTGCCGGTCCACTATAATAAGACTAGGGTCTGCTCCAGCATTGGCGCCGGTCCACTATAGTAACAAAAGTGTCTGCTCCTGCACTGGTGCCCGTCCATTTTAATAACACTACGGGCTGCTCCTGCACTCGTGCCCGTGCAGCGACCCAGGGTCCTTGTCGTTGCAGTAATATCAGAGGCGTAGCTAGAGCTTTTGCCGCCCGGGGCTGATCCCGAGTTTGGCGCCCCCCCCCCCATCCCCCCCCCAGCTCAATACACACAAAGGTTACCAAAAATGGTTTTCCTGTTTTGTAGAACTTAAACTGGGCCTAATGGTGTCACCCCCACATGCCACACCTGTGACTTAATACCACCACACCATGACCAGGCCACATAGTGACCGAATAATACTACATACAAGGGACAAATACCACCGCACCATTTCCAGACCAGATATTACCACCACATAGTGACTGAATACTACAATACTGATCAGTAATAAAAAAAAAAACCACAATACTATCACCATAAGTGCCAGTATTCACAGGAGATCTGTACTTAGTATGCAGTGTCTGTGTAGAGGTAATACAGAGATCACTGGTGACATTATACACAGGACCTCTATATAGTATACAGTGTATAGTGTCAGTGTATAGGTAACACTGACTCACCAGTGACGTCTCTAGGTGAAGTCCTTCATCTTTCATCCAGCACAGACCGCCATCATTCCTTCCAGCCAGGACTCGTTTGTGCAGGAAATAACACAGTTATCTCGAGCTCCGCTTGCAGAACACATTACTTAATTTTTCACAACTTCTACATTACACCACATGAAGAAAAAAAGGTGATAGTGTCACTCTGCACAGTAACAGGACCGCCCCCCCATTTAAAACAGTATACTCAAAAAATAAAATAAATACATCACTGCAGTAACAATATCCCTTAATTATCCCCTATGGTAATAATATTCCCCACCCTGGCCCCGTTTATCTCATTCCTGGCTCCAGCCATATGTTGTCGTATCCTGCCCTCATGAGTATCCATTCTACCCCATATGATCTCCCCATCCTGCCCCACCAGCCTCCATCGTATCCGTCCTGCCCCATGATCCAATCCTGCCCCGTGTCTCCAATCATGCCCCGTATCTACATTCTGCCCATGCCTCAAGTCCTGCCCCCAGTGTGTCCAGCATATTACCCCCATGTTGTCCAGCAATCTGCCCCAGTGTGTCCAGCATATTACCCCCATGTTGTCCAGCAATCTGCCCCAGTGTGTCCAGCATATTACCCCCAGTGTGTCCAGCAATCTGCCCCAGTATGTCCAGCATATTACCCCCAGTATGTCCAGCAATCTGCCCTCAGTGTGTCCAGCAATCTGCCCCAGTGTCCAGCCTTTCCCCAGTGTGTCCAGCAGTCTGCCCCAGTGTGTCCAGCATATTCCCCCAGTGTCCAGCATTGCCCCAGTGTGTCCAGTATATTACCCCCAGTGTGTCCAGCAATCTGCCCCAGTGTCCAGCATTGCCCCAGTGTGTCCAGAAGTCTGCCCCAGGGTCTCCAGCATTGCCTCAATGTGTCCAGAAATCTGCCCCAGGGTCTCCAGTATTGCCCCAGTGTGTCCAGCAATCTGCCCCAGGGTCTCCAGTATTGCCCCAGTGTGTCCAGCAATCTGCCCCATGGTCTCCTGTATTGCCCCAGTGTGTCCAGCATTCTGCCCCATGGTCTCCAGTATTGCCCCGGTGTGTCCAGCAATCTGCCCCATGGTCTCCAGTATTGCCCCAGTATGTCCAGAAGTCTGCCCCAGGGTCTCCAGCATTGCCTCAATGTGTCCTGAAATCTGCCCCATGGTCTCCAGTATTCAGTGTGTCCAGCATTCTGCCCCATAGTCTCCTGTACTGCCCCAGTGTGTCCAGCATTCTGCCCCATGGTCTCCAGTATTGCCCCAGTGTGTCCAGCAATCTGCCCCATGGTCTCCTGTATTGCCCCAGTGTGTCCAGCATTCTGCCCCATGGTCTCCAGTATTGCCCCGGTGTGTCCAGCAATCTGCCCCATGGTCTCTAGTATTGCCCCAGTATGTCCAGCATTCTGCCCCATGGTCTCCAGTATTGCCCCAGTGTGTCCAGCATTCTGCCCCATGGTCTCCAGTATTGCCCCAGTGTGTCCAGCATTCTGCCCCATGGTCTCCAGTATTGCCCCAGTGTGTCCAGCATTCTGCCCCATGGTCTCCAGTATTGCCCCAGTGTGTCCAGCAATCTGCCCCATAGTCTCCTGTATTGCCCCAGTGTGTCCAGCAATCTGCCCCATGGTCTCCTGTATTGCCCCAGTGTGTCCAGCAATCTGCCCCATGGTCTCCTGTATTGCCCCAGTGTGTCCAGCAATCTGCCCCATAGTCTCCTGTATTGCTCCAGTGTGTCCAGCAATCTGCCCCATGGTCTCCTGTATTGCCCCAGTGTGTCCAGCATTCTGCCCCATGGTCTCCAGTACTGCCCCAGTGTGTCCAGCAATCTGCCCCATGGTCTCCAGCATTGCCCCAGCCCCAGACAGTCAGACATAAAGAAAAAAAAAAAAAAAGTAAAATCCTCACCTCTCCCGTTCCCAGCGCAGGTCCGGTGCAGTCAGCGTCTCTCCGGCTCTGCGACGCTCAGGACAGAGAGGCAGAGCGGCGCGCACAGTAGTGACGTCATCGCGCCCTCTGCTCTGAGACGTCGCAGAGTCAGAGGACGCTGAAGCCGCAGGAACCAGGAGAGGTGAGTATTAGAGCGGGGGGCGGGGGCGGGGGCGGGACCCGGGGGTGGGGGGAGCTGGCCCTGGTCGTGGCGGCGGACGGCGCCGCCCGAAGATTTAAAGGGGCGTCTTTTTTTTTTTTTTTTTTATCTTCTTCTCCTGCAGCGCCGGCCGCCCCCAGCATTGTGCCGCCCGGGGCGGACCGCCCCCCCCGCACCCCCCTTCCTACGCCACTGAGTAATATCATTCTCCTCTAGGGGGGAATGATGTTACGTTTGAAGGCAATAAAGGAGATCTCATTACCGGATAACACCAACTTACAACACATTTCATACTCCAGTCCACCAGGGGGAGCTATGCTCCTATTTATTAGGGCACTCTTCACAATTAGGAAAAACTGGTGGTCTGGAGAGGAAGTTAGGCAGATGCTGGCTGAGCTTGACTCGGGCAGCTGCTAGCTGAGCTGTGCTCAGTTAGTTGGTCTCTGACAGGGGTGGGATCCAGTCAGAGGCCTAGACAGAAGGACACGGAGCTGCACCTGCCCCACCTGCTACAGTTCCAAAAAAAGGACACGAACAGAGAACTGTATTGTAGAGGCTCACCCGTTTCTCACAAATGAAGTCATAGCAAAAGGAGAGGAAACCAGAAGGAGTTCTGCCCTGTACAGGCTGCCTCCTTCTGAGGCGCAGGATCCGGTAGCCGGAACACCGAGCAACAGTCCTTTATGCCTTGCTCCAGAGACCGGCAGGACAGCTAATTGCAAGTTACTGATCCGCCCTATACTCAGCAGGCACGGTGGCAACTCTCGGAGGCCGGGGCGTGCTAGAGTCCCTGTAAAAAGCCTCAAGCCACCGATCATATGGGTTTGTCCTATCCATCTGGGGGACAGAGAAAGAGACACAACATCTAGAACATCTACAACAGTTGTGAGGACCTTATGAGAGGCTCAGCAGTAAGGTACTACAACACCCAGGCGATAGAGGAAGGCTAATGATTTCCACCTGGATAAGGGGACTCTGGATTTGCCTCCAAACCGGCCGGACTCTGCCTGCCCTGTGATCTGGTGCTCTAGACTGTGGATGCTGAAGCCTTCAGTAAAGGTAAAGAGACTGCAACCTCGTGTCCTCGTTCTTCACTGCGCTTCACACCATCTACCATCTACACACTGGGAAGCCCTGGGGACATACCTCACCTGTGGGAAGGTACACCATCTAGCTGCCATAACATCACTCCAGCGGACCCCTAAGCAGCGTCGGTCACCCTGACCGAATACCACAGGTGGCGTCACGAACATTATCCCTTTAAAGACCTCTCCCCCTTTATTCACGGACGTCCCTAGGGCCACGGACCCATTGAGAACCGAAGGACCAGGTAGCGAGTACCCCCAGCCCTTGGAGGCGATCCATCTGTCCCCTACAATAACAAGGGGGTCTGTTCCTGCACTGGCGCCGGTCCACTTTAATAACACTAGGGTCTGCTCCTGCACTGATGCCGGTCCACTATAATAACAAGAAGGTCTGTTCCTGCACTGGTGCCCGTCCACTATAATAACACAGGGGTCTGCTCCTGCACTGGTGTCCCTCCAGGTTAATAACACGAGGGTCTGCTCCTGCACTGGTTCCCCTCCAGGTTAATAACACAGGGGTCTGCTCCTGCACTGGTGCCCGTCCAGGTAAATAACACAGGGGTCTGCTCCTGCACTGGTGTCCCTCCAGGTTAATAACACGAGGGTCTGCTCCTGCACTGGTGCCCGTCCAGGTTAATAACACGAGGGTCTGCTCCTGCACTGGTTCCCCTCCAGGTTAATAACACGAGGGTCTGCTCCTGCACTGGTGCCCCTCCAGGTTAATAACACAGGGGTCTGTTCCTGCACTGGTGTCCCTCCAGGTTAATAACACGAGGGTCTGCTCCTGCACTGGTTCCCCTCCAGGTTAATAACACGAGGGTCTGCTCCTGCACTGGTGCCCCTCCAGGTTAATAACACAGGGGTCTGTTCCTGCACTGGTGTCCCTCCAGGTTAATAACACAGGGGTCTGCTCCTGCACAGGTGTCCCTCCAGGTTAATAACACGAGGGTCTGCTCCTGCACTGGTGCCCCTCCAGGTTAATAACACAGGGGTCTGCTCCTGCACTGGTTCCCCTCCAGGTTAATAACACGAGGGTCTGCTCCTGCACTGGTGCCCCTCCAGGTTAATAACACAGGGGTCTGTTCCTGCACAGGTGTCCCTCCAGGTTAATAACACAGGGGTCTGTTCCTGCACTGGTGTCCCTCCAGGTTAATAACACGAGGGTCTGCTCCTGCACTGGTGTCCCTCCAGGTTAATAACACAGGGGTCTGCTCCTGCACAGGTGTCCCTCCAGGTTAATAACACAGGGGTCTGCTCCTGCACTGGTGTCCCTCCAGGTTAATAACACGACGGTATGCTCCTGCACTGGTGCCCGTCCAGGTTAATAACACAGGGGTCAGCTCCTGCACTGGTGCCCCTCCAGGTTAATTACACAGGGGTCTGCTCCTGCACTGGTGCCCCTCCATGTTAATAACACAGCGATCTGCTCCTCTACTGGTGTCCCTCCAGGTTAATAACACAGGGGTCTGCTCCTGCACTGGTGTCCCTCCAGGTTAATAACACGAGGGTCTGCTCCTGCACTGGTGCCCCTCCAGGTTAATAACACGAGGGTCTGCTCCTGCACTGGTGCCCCTCCAGGTTAATAGCACAGGGGTCTGCTCCTGCACTGGTGCCCCTCCAGGTTAATAACACAGGGGTCTGCTCCTGCACTGGTGCCCCTCCAGGTTAATAACACAGGGGTCTGCTCCTGCACTGGTGCCCCTCCAGGTTAATAACACAGGGGTCTGCTCCTGCACTGGTGCCCCTCCATGTTAATAACACAGGGATCTGCTCCTCTACTGGTGCCCCTCCAGGTTAATAACACAGGGGTCTGCTCCTGCACTGGTGTCCCTCCAGGTTAATAACACAAGGGTCTGCTCCTGCACTGGTGCCCCTCCAGGTTAATAACACACGGGTCTGCACTGTTGCCCTTCCTTTTCAATAACACAGGGGTCTGCTCCTGCACTGGTGCCCGTCCACTATAATAACACTGGGGTCTGCTCCTGCACTGGTGCCGGTCCACTATAATAACACGAGGGTCTGCTCCTGCACTGGTGCCTGTCCACTATAATTACACTGGGGTCTGCTCCTGCCCTGGTGTCTGTCCACTATAATAACACAGGGGTCTGCTCCTGTACTGGTGTCCCTCCAGGTTAATAACACGAGGGTCTGCTCCTGTACTGGTGCCCCTCCAGGTTAATAACACACGGGTCTGCACTGTTGCCCTTCCTTTTCAATAACACAGGGGTCTGCTCCTGCACTGGTGCCTGTCCATTGTAATAACACTAGGGTCTGGTCCTGCACTGGTGCCGGTCCACTATAATAACACTAGGGTCTGCTCCTGCACTGGTGTCTGTCCACTATAATAACACTAGGGTCTGCTCCTGCACTGGTGCCGGTCCACTATAATAACACTAGGGTCTGCTCCTGCACTGGTGTCTGTCCACAATAATAACACTAGGGTCTGCTCCTGCACTGGTGTCTGTCCACTATAATAACACTAGGGTCTGCACCTGCTCTGGTGCCTGTCCACTATAATAACACTAGGGTCTGCTCCTGCACTGGTGCCTGTCCACTATAATAACACTAGGGTCTGCTCCTGCACTGGTGCCTGTCCACTATAATAACACGAGGGTCTGCACCTGCTCTGGTGCCGGTCCACTATAATAACACTAGGGTCTGCTCCTGCACTGGTGCCTGTCCACTATAATAACACTAGGGTCTGCTCCTGCACTGGTGCCCGTCCACTATAATAACACTAGGGTCTGCTCCTGCACTGGTGCCGGTCCACTATAATAACACTGGGGTCTGCTGCTGCACTGGTGTCTGTCCACTATAATTACACTAGGGTCTGCTCCTGCTCTGGTGCCGGTCCACTATAATAACACTAGGGTCTGCTCCTGCACTGGTGCCTGTCCACTATAATAACACTAGGGTCTGCTCCTGCACTGGTGCCCGTCCACTATAATAACACTAGGGTCTGCTCCTGCACTGCTGCCGGTCCACTATAATAACACTGGGGTCTGCTGCTGCACTGGTGTCTGTCCACTATAATTACACTAGGGTCTGCTCCTGCTCTGGTGCCGGTCCACTATAATAACACTAGGGTCTGCTCCTGCACTGGTGCCTGTCCACTATAATAACACTAGGGTCTGCTCCTGCACTGCTGCCGGTCCACTATAATAACACTAGGGTCTGCTCCTGCACTGGTGCCTGTCCACTATAATAACACTAGGGTCTGCTCCTGCACTGGTGCCTGTCCACTATAATAACACTAGGGTCTGCACCTGCTCTGGTGCCGGTCCACTATAATAACACTAGGGTCTGCTCCTGCACTGGTGCCTGTCCACTATAATAACACTAGGGTCTGCTCCTGCACTGGTGCCCGTCCACTATAATAACACTAGGGTCTGCTCCTGCACTGCTGCCGGTCCACTATAATAACACTAGGGTCTGCTCCTGCACTGGTGCCTGTCCACTATAATTACACTGGGGTCTGCTCCTGCCCTGGTGTCTGTCCACTATAATAACACTAGGGTCTGCTCCTGCACTGGTGCCTGTCCACTATAATAACACTAGGGTCTGCTCCTGCACTGGTGCCTGTCCACTATAATAACACTAGGGTCTGCACCTGCTCTGGTGCCGGTCCACTATAATAACACTAGGGTCTGCTCCTGCACTGGTGCCTGTCCACTATAATAACACTAGGGTCTGCTCCTGCACTGGTGCCCGTCCACTATAATAACACTAGGGTCTGCTCCTGCACTGCTGCCGGTCCACTATAATAACACTAGGGTCTGCTCCTGCACTGGTGCCGGTCCACTATAATAACACTAGGGTCTGCACCTGCTCTGGTGCCGGTCCACTATAATAACACTAGGGTCTGCTCCTGCACTAGTGCCTGTCCACTATAATTACACTAGGGTCTGCACCTGCTCTGGTGTCTGTCCACTATAATAACACTAGGGTCTGCACCTGCTCTGGTGTCTGTCCACTATAATAACACTAGGGTCTGCACCTGCTCTGGTGTCTGTCCACTATAATAACACTAGGGTCTGCTCCTGCACTGGTGTCTGTCCACTATAATAACACTAGGGTCTGCACCTGCTCTGGTGTCTGTCCACTATAATAACACTAGGGTCTGCACCTGCTCTGGTGTCTGTCCACTATAATAACACTAGGGTCTGCACCTGCTCTGGTGTCTGTCCACTATAATAACACTAGGGTCTGCACCTGCTCTGGTGTCTGTCCACTATAATAACACTAGGGTCTGCTCCTGCACTGGTGCCTGTCCACTATAATTACACTAGGGTCTGCTCCTGCACTGGTGCCGGTCCACTGTAATAACACTAGGGTCTGCTCCTGCACTGGTGTCTGTCCACTATAATTACACTGGGGTCTGCTCCTGCCCTGGTGTCTGTCCACTATAATAACACTAGGGTCTGCTCCTGCACTGGTGCCGGTCCACTGTAATAACACTAGGGTCTGCTCCTGCACTGGTGTCTGTCCACTATAATTACACTGGGGTCTGCTCCTGCCCTGGTGTCTGTCCACTATAATAACACTAGGGTCTGCTCCTGCACTGGTGTCTGTCCATTATAATAACACTAGCGTCTGCTCCTGCACTGGTGCCTGTCCACTGTAATAACACTAGGGTCTGCTCCTGCACTAGTGCCTGTCCACTATAATAACACTAGGGTCTGCTCCTGCACTGGTGTCTGTCCACTATAATAACACTAGGGTCTGCTCCTGCACTGGTGCCGGTCCACTATAATAACACTAGGGTCTGCTCCTGCACTGGTGCCTGTCCACTATAATAACACTAGGGTCTGCTCCTGCACTGGTGCCGGTCCACTATAATAACACTAGGGTCTGCTCCTGCACTGGTGCCTGTCCACTATAATAACACTGGGGTCTGCTGCTGCACTGGTGTCTGTCCACTATAATTACACTAGGGTCTGCTCCTGCACTGGTGCCTGTCCACTATAATAACACTAGGGTCTGCTCCTGCACTGGTGCCTGTCCACTATAATAACACTAGGGTCTGCTCCTGCACTGGTGCCTGTCCACTATAATAACACTAGGGTCTGCACCTGCTCTGGTGCCTGTCCACTATAATAACACTAGGGTCTGCTCCTGCACTGGTGCCTGTCCACTATAATAACACTAGGGTCTGCTCCTGCACTGGTGCCTGTCCACTATAATAACACTAGGGTCTGCTCCTGCACTGGTGTCTGTCCACTATAATAACACTAGGGTCTGCTCCTGCACTGGTGCCTGTCCACTATAATTACACTGGGGTCTGCTCCTGCACTGGTGCCTGTCCACTATAATAACACTAGGGTCTGCTCCTGCACTGGTGCCTGTCCACTATAATAACACTAGGGTCTGCTCCTGCACTGGTGCCAGTCCACTATAATAACACTAGGGTCTGCTCCTGCACTGGTGCCTGTCCACTATAATAACACTAGGGTCTGCACCTGCTCTGGTGCCGGTCCACTATAATAACACTAGGGTCTGCTCCTGCACTGGTGCCTGTCCACTATAATAACACTAGGGTCTGCTCCTGCACTGGTGCCCGTCCACTATAATAACACTAGGGTCTGCTCCTGCACTGCTGCCGGTCCACTATAATAACACTAGGGTCTGCTCCTGCACTGGTGCCTGTCCACTATAATTACACTAGGGTCTGCACCTGCACTAGTGCCTGTCCACTATAATAACACTAGGGTCTGCTCCTGCACTAGTGCCTGTCCACTATAATAACACTGGGGTCTGCTGCTGCACTGGTGTCCGTCCACTATAATAACACTGGGGTCTGCTGCTGCACTGGTGTCTGTCCACTATAATTACACTAGGGTCTGCTCCTGCACTGGTGTCTGTCCACTATAATAACACTAGGGTCTGCTCCTGCACTGGTGCCGGTCCACTATAATAACACTGGGGTCTGCTGCTGCACTGGTGTCTGTCCACTATAATTACACTAGGGTCTGCTCCTGCACTGGTGCCTGTCCACTATAATAACACTAGGGTCTGCTCCTGCACTGGTGTCTGTCCATTATAATAACACTAGCGTCTGCTCCTGCACTGGTGCCTGTCCACTATAATAACACTAGGGTCTGCTCCTGCACTGGTGTCTGTCCACTGTAATAACACTAGGGTCTGCTCCTGCACTGGTGTCTGTCCACTATAATTACACTGGGGTCTGCTCCTGCCCTGGTGTCTGTCCACTATAATAACACTAGGGTCTGCTCCTGCACTGGTGTCTGTCCATTATAATAACACTAGCGTCTGCTCCTGCACTGGTGCCTGTCCACTATAATAACACTGGGGTCTGCTCCTGCACTGGTGTCTGTCCACTATAATAACACTAGGGTCTGCTCCTGCACTGGTGCCGGTCCACTATAATAACACTAGGGTCTGCTCCTGCACTGGTGCCTGTCCACTATAATAACACTAGGGTCTGCTCCTGCACTGGTGCCGGTCCACTATAATAACACTAGGGTCTGCTCCTGCACTGGTGCCGGTCCACTATAATAACACTAGGGTCTGCTCCTGCACTGGTGCCTGTCCACTATAATAACACTAGGGTCTGCTCCTGCACTGGTGCCTGTCCACTATAATAACACTGGGGTCTGCTCCTGCACTGGTGTCTGTCCACTATAATAACACTGGGGTCTGCTCCTGCACTTGTGCCGGTCCACTATAATAACACTGGGGTCTGCTCCTGCACTGGTGTCCATCCACTATAATAACACTAGGGTCTGCTCCAGCACTGGTGCCGGTCCACTATAATAACACAGGGATCTGCTCCTGCACTGGTGCCCTTCCAGGTTAATAACACAGGGGTCTGCTCCTGCACTGGTGCCCGTCCATGTTAATAACACAGGGGTCTGCTCCTCTACTGGTGTCCCTCCAGGTTAATAACACGAGGGTCTGCTCCTGCACTGGTGCCCCTCCAGGTTAATAACACAGGGGTCTGCTCCTGCACTGGTGCCCCTGCAGGTTAATAACACGAGGGTCTGCTCCTGCACTGGTGCCCCTCCAGGTTAATAACACAGGGGTCTGCTCCTGCACTGGTGCCCCTGCAGGTTAATAACACGAGGGTCTGCTCCTGCACTGGTGCCCCTGCAGGTTAATAACACGAGGGTCTGCTCCTGCACTGGTGCCCCTCCAGGTTAATAAAACGAGGGTCTGCTCCTGCACTGGTGCTCCTTCACAGGGGTCTGCTCCTCTACTGGTGCCCCTCCAGGTTAATAACACGAGGGTCTGCTCCTGCACTGGTGCCCCTCCAGGTTAATAACACGAGGGTCTGCTCCTGCACTGGTGCCCAGCCAGGTTAATAACACAGGGGTCTGCTCCTGCACTGGTGCCCCTCCAGGTTAATAACACAGGGGTCTGCTCCTGCACTGGTGCCCCTGCAGGTTAATAACACGAGGGTCTGCTCCTGCACTGGTGCCCCTGCAGGTTAATAACACGAGGTTCTGCTCTTGCATTGGTGCCCCTTCAGGTTAATAACACAGGGGTCTGCTCCTGCACTGCTGCTCCTTCAGGTTAATAACACGAGGGTCTGCTCCTGCACTGGTGCCCAGCCAGGTTAATAACACAGGGGTCTGCTCCTGCACTGGTGCCCCTCCAGGTTAATAACACAGGGGTCTGCTCCTGCACTGGTGCCCTTTCAGGTTAATAACACGAGGGTCTGCTACTGCACTGGTGCCCCTCCAGGTTAATAACACGAGGGTCTGCTCTTGCACTGGTGCCCCTTCAGGTTAGTAACACAGGGGTCTGCTCCTGCACTGGTGCTCCTTCAGGTTAATAACACAGGGGTCTGCTCCTGCACTGGTGCCCTTTCAGGTTAATAACACGAGGGTCTGCTCTTGCACTGGTGCCCCTTCAGGTTAATAACACAGGGGTCTGCTCCTGCACTGGTGCCCTTTCAGGTTAATAACACGAGGGTCTGCTCTTGCACTGGTGCCCCTTCAGGTTAATAACACAGGGGTCTGCTCCTCTACTGGTGCCCCTCCAGGTAATAACACAGGGGTCTGCTCCTGCACTGGTGCTTCTTCAGGTTAATAACACGAGGGTCTGCTCTTGCACTGGTGCCCCTTCAGGTTAATAACACAGGGGTCTGCTCCTCTACTGGTGCCCCTCCAGGTTAATAACACAGGGGTCTGCTCCTGCACTGGTGCTCCTTCAGGTTAATAACACAGGGGTCTGCTCCTGCACTGGTGCCCTTTCTGGTTAATAACACAGGGGTCTGCTCCTGCACTGGTGCCCCTCCATGTTAATAACACGAGGGTCTGCTCCTGCACTGGTGCCCCTCCAGGTTAATAACACAGGGGTCTGCTCCTGCACTGGTGCCCCTCCATGTTAATAACACGAGGGTCTGCTCTTGCACTGGTGCCCCTCCATGTTAATAACACAGGGGTCTGCTCCTGCACTGGTGCCCCTCCATGTTAATAACACGAGGGTCTGCTCCTGCACTGGTGCCCCTCCAGGTTAATAACACAGGGGTCTGCTCCTGCACTGGTGCCCCTCCAGGTTAATAACACGAGGGTCTGCTCCTGCACTGGTGCCCCTGCAGGTTAATAACACAGGGGTCTGCTCCTGCACTGGTGCCCCTCCAGGTTAATAACACAGGGGTCTGCTCCTGCACTGGTGCCCCTCCAGGTTAATAACACGAGGGTCTGCTCCTGCACTGGTGCCCCTTCAGGTTAATAACACGAGGGTCTGCTCCTGCATTGGTGCACCTCCAGGTTAATAACACTAGGGTCTGCTCTTGCACTGGTGCCGGTCCACTATAATAAGACTAGGGTCTGCTCCAGCATTGGCGCCCTTCCACTATAGTAACAAAAGTGTCTGCTCCTGCACTGGTGCCCGTCCATTTTAATAACACTACGGGCTGCTCCTGCACTCGTGCCCGTGCAGCGACCCAGGGTCCTTGTCGTTGCAGTAATATCATTCTCCTCTAGGGGGGAGTGATGTTACGTTTGAAGGCAATAAAGGAGATCTCATTACCGGATAACACCAACTTACAACACATTTCATACTCCAGTCCACCAGGGGGAGCTATGCTCCTATTTATTAGGGCACTCTTCACAATTAGGAAAAACTGGTGGTCTGGAGAGGAAGTTAGGCAGATGCTGGCTGAGCTTCACTCGGGCAGCTGCTAGCTGAGCTGTGCTCAGTTAGTTGGTCTCTGACAGGGGTGGGATCCAGTCAGAGGCCTAGACAGAAGGACACGGAGCTGCACCTGCCCCACCTGCGACAGGTCCAAAAAAAGGACACGAACAGAGAACTGTATTGTAGAGGCTCACCCGTTTCTCACAAATGAAGTCATAGCAAAAGGAGAGGAAACCAGAAGGAGTTCTGCCCTGTACAGGCTGCCTCCTTCTGAGGCGCAGGATCCGGTAGCCGGAACACCGAGCAACAGTCCTTTATGCCTTGCTCCAGAGACCGGCAGGACAGCTAATTGCAAGTTACTGATCCGCCCTATACTCAGCAGGCACGGTGGCAACTCTCGGAGGCCGGGGCGTGCTAGAGTCCCTGTAAAAAGCCTCAAGCCACCGATCATATGGGTTTGTCCTATCCATCTGGGGGACAGAGAAAGAGACACAACATCTAGAACATCTACAACAGTTGTGAGGACCTTATGAGAGGCTCAGCAGTAAGGTACTACAACACCCAGGCGATAGAGGAAGGCTAATGATTTCCACCTGGATAAGGGGACTCTGGATTTGCCTCCAAACCGGCCGGACTCTGCCTGCCCTGTGATCTGGTGCTCTAGACTGTGGATGCTGAAGCCTTCAGTAAAGGTAAAGAGACTGCAACCTCGTGTCCTCGTTCTTCACTGCGCTTCACACCATCTACCATCTACACACTGGGAAGCCCTGGGGACATACCTCACCTGTGGGAAGGTACACCATCTAGCTGCCATAACATCACTCCAGCGGACCCCTAAGCAGCGTCGGTCACCCTGACCGAATACCACAGGTGGCGTCACGAACATTATCCCTTTAAAAACCTTTCCCCCTTTATTCACGGACGTCCCTAGGGCCACGGACCCATTGAGAACCGAAGGTCCAGGTAGCGAGTACCCCCAGCCCTTGGGGGCGATCCATCTGTCCCCTACAATAACAAGAGGGTCTGTTCCTGCACTGGCGCCGGTCCACATTAATAACACTAGGGTCTGCTCCTGCACTGATGCTGGTCCACTATAATAACAAGAAGGTCTGTTCCTGCACTGGTGCCCGTCCACTATAATAACACAGGGGTCTGCTCCTGCACTGGTGTCCCTCCAGGTTAATAACACGAGGGTCTGCTCCTGCACTGGTTCCCCTCCAGGTTAATAACACAGGGGTCTGCTCCTGCACTGGTGCCCGTCCAGGTAAATAACACAGGGGTCTGCTCCTGCACTGGTGTCCCTCCAGGTTAATAACACGAGGGTCTGCTCCTGCACTGGTGCCCGTCCAGGTTAATAACACGAGGGTCTGCTCCTGCACTGGTTCCCCTCCAGGTTAATAACACGAGGGTCTGCTCCTGCACTGGTGCCCCTCCAGGTTAATAACACAGGGGTCTGTTCCTGCACTGGTGTCCCTCCAGGTTAATAACACGAGGGTCTGCTCCTGCACTGGTGCCCATCCAGGTTAATAACACGAGGGTCTGCTCCTGCACTGGTGCCCCTCCAGGTTAATAACACAGGGGTCTGCTCCTGCACTGGTGCCCCTCCAGGTTAATAACACGAGGGTCTGCTCCTGCACTGGTGCCCCTCCAGGTTAATAACACAGGGGTCTGTTCCTGCACTGGTGCCCCTCCAGGTTAATAACAGGAGGGTCTGCTCCTGCACTGGTGTCCCTCCAGGTTAATAACACAGGGGTCTGCTCCTGCACTGGTGTCCCTCCAGGTTAATAACACAGGGGTCTGCTCCTGCACTGGTGTCCCTCCAGGTTAATAACACGAGGGTCTGCTCCTGCACTGGTGCCCCTCCAGGTTAATAGCACAGGGGTCTGCTCCTGCACTGGTGCCCCTCCAGGTTAATAAAACAGGGGTCTGCTCCTGCACTGGTGCCCCTCCAGGTTAATAACACAGGGGTCTGCTCCTGCACTGGTGCCCCTCCAGGTTAATAACACAGGGGTCTGCTCCTGCACTGGTGCCCCTCCAGGTTAATAACACAGGGGTCTGCTCCTGCACTGGTGCACCTCCAGGTTAATAACACAGGGGTCTGCTCCTGCACTGGTGCCCCTCCAGGTTAATAACACAGGGGTCTGCTCCTGCACTGGTGCCCCTCCATGTTAATAAAACAGAGGTCTGCTCCTGCACTGGTGCCCCTCCATGTTAATAACACAGGGATCTGCTCCTCTACTGGTGCCCCTCCAGGTTAATAACACAGGGGTCTGCTCCTCTACTGGTGCCCCTCCAGGTTAATAGCACAGGGGTCTGCTCCTGCACTGGTGTCCCTCCAGGTTAATATCACAGGGGTCTGCTCCTGCACTGGTGCCCCTCCAGGTTAATAACACAGGGGTCTGCTCCTGCACAGGTGCCCCTCCAGGTTAATAACACACGGGTCTGCACTGTTGCCCTTCCTTTTCAATAACACTAGGGTCTGCTCCGGCACTGGTGCCGGTTCACTATAATAACACTAGGGTCTGCTCCTGCCCTGGTGTCTGTCCACTATAATAACACTAGGGTCTGCTCCTGCACTGGTGCCTGTCCACTATAATTACACTAGGGTCTGCTCCTGCACTGGTGTCTGTCCACTATAATAACACTAGGGTCTGCTCCTGCCCTGGTGTCTGTCCACTATAATAACACTAGGGTCTGCTCCTGCACTGGTGCCTGTCCACTATAATAACACTAGGGTCTGCTCCTGCACTGGTGCCTGTCCACTATAATTACACTGGGGTCTGCTCCTGCCCTGGTGTCTGTCCACTATAATTACACTGGGGTCTGCTCCTGCACTGGTGTCTGTCCATTATAATTACACTGGGGTCTGCTCCTGCCCTGGTGTCTGTCCACTATAATAACACTAGGGTCTGCTCCTGCACTGGTGCCTGTCCACTATAATAACACTAGGGTCTGCTCCTGCACTGGTGCCTGTCCACTATAATAACACTAGGGTCTGCTCCTGCACTGGTGTCTGTTCACTATAATAACACTAGGGTCTGCTCCTGCCCTGGTGCCTGTCCACTATAATGACACTAGGGTCTGCTCCTGCACTGGTGTCTGTCCACTATAATAACACTAGGGTCTGCTCCTGCACTGGTGTCTGTTCACTATAATAACACTAGGGTCTGCTCCTGCACTGGTGCCTGTCCACTATAATAACACTAGGGTCTGCTCCTGCACTGGTGTCTGTCCACTATAATAACACTAGGGTCTGCTCCTGCCCTGGTGTCTGTCCACTATAATTACACTGGGGTCTGCTCCTGCACTGGTGCCTGTCCACTATAATAACACTAGGGTCTGCTCCTGCCCTGGTGTCTGTCCACTATAATAACACTAGGGTCTGCTCCTGCACTGGTGCCGGTCCACTATAATTACACTGGGGTCTGCTCCTGCACTGGTGCCTGTCCACTATAATAACACTAGGGTCTGCTCCTGCCCTGGTGTCTGTCCACTATAATAACACTGGGGTCTGCTCCTGCCCTGGTGCCGGTCCACTATAATAACACTGGGGTCTGCACCTGCACTGGTGCCTGTCCACTATAATAACACTAGGGTCTGCTCCTGCACTGGTGCCCGTCCAGGTTAATAACACAGGGGTCTGCTCCTGCCCTGGTGCCTGTCCACTATAATAACACTAGGGTCTGCTCCTGCCCTGGTGCCGGTCCACTATAATAACACTGGGGTCTGCACCTGCACTGGTGCCTGTCCACTATAATAACACTAGGGTCTGCTCCTGCACTGGTGCCCGTCCAGGTTAATAACACAGGGGTCTGCTCCTGCACTGGTGCCAGTCCACTATAATAACACGAGGGTCTGCTCCTGCACTGGTGCCCCTCCAGGTTAATAACACAGGGGTCTGCTCCTGCACTGGTGCCCCTCCAGGTTAATAACACAGGGGTCTGCTCCTGCACTGGTGCCCCTCCAGGTTAATAACACAGGGGTCTGCTCCTGCACTGGTGCCCCTCCATGTTAATAAAACAGAGGTCTGCTCCTGCACTGGTGCCCCTCCAGGTTAATAACACACGGGTCTGCACTGTTGCCCTTCCTTTTCAATAACACAGGGGTCTGCTCCTGCACTGGTGTCTGTCCACTATAATAACACTAGGGTCTGCTGCTGCACTGGTGTCTGTCCACTATAATTACACTAGGGTCTGCTCCTGCACTGGTGTCTGTCCACTATAATAACACTAGGGTCTGCACCTGCACTGGTGTCTGTCCACTATAATAACACTAGGGTCTGCTGCTGCACTGGTGTCTGTCCACTATAATTACACTAGGGTCTGCTCCTGCACTGGTGTCTGTCCACTATAATAACACTAGGGTCTGCTCCTGCACTGGTGCCTGTCCACTATAATAACACTAGGGTCTGCTCCTGCACTGGTGCCTGTCCACTATAATTACACTGGGGTCTGCTCCTGCACTGGTGTCTGTCCACTATAATAACACTAGGGTCTGCTCCTGCACTGGTGCCTGTCCACTATAATTACACTGGGGTCTGCTCCTGCACTGGTGCCTGTCCACTATAATAACACTAGGGTCTGCTCCTGCACTGGTGCCCGTCCACTGTAATAACACTAGGGTCTGCTCCTGCACTGGTGCCTGTCCACTATAATAACACTAGGGTCTGCTCCTGCACTGGTGTCTGTCCACTATAATTACACTGGGGTCTGCTCCTGCACTGGTGCCGGTCCACTATAATAACACTGGGGTCTGCTCCTGCACTGGTGCCTGTCCACTATAATTACACTGGGGTCTGCTCCTGCACTGGTGCCGGTCCACTATAATAACACTGGGGTCTGCTCCTGCACTGGTGCCGGTCCACTATAATAACACTGGGGTCTGCTCCTGCACTGGTGTCTGTCCACTATAATAACACTGGGGTCTGCTCCTGCACTGGTGTCTGTCCACTATAATAACACTAGGGTCTGCTCCTGCACTGGTGTCTGTCCACTATAATTACACTGGGGTCTGCACCTGCACTGGTGCCTGTCCACTATAATTACACTAGGGTCTGCTCCTGCACTGGTGCCGGTCCACTATAATAACACTGGGGTCTGCTCCTGCACTGGTGCCTGTCCACTATAATTACACTGGGGTCTGCTCCTGCACTGGTGCCGGTCCACTATAATAACACTGGGGTCTGCTCCTGCACTGGTGCCGGTCCACTATAATAACACTGGGGTCTGCTCCTGCACTGGTGCCGGTCCACTATAATAACACTGGGGTCTGCTCCTGCACTGGTGTCTGTCCACTATAATAACACTAGGGTCTGCTCCTGCACTGGTGTCTGTCCACTATAATAACACTAGGGTCTGCTCCTGCACTGGTGTCTGTCCACTATAATAACACTAGGGTCTGCTGCTGCACTGGTGCCTGTCCACTATAATAACACTGGGGTCTGCACCTGCACTGGTGCCGGTCCACTATAATTACACTGGGGTCTGCTCCTGCACTGGTGCCTGTCCACTATAATTACACTGGGGTCTGCTCCTGCACTGGTGTCTGTCCACTATAATAACACTAGGGTCTGCTCCTGCACTGGTGTCTGTCCACTATAATAACACTAGGGTCTGCTGCTGCACTGGTGCCTGTCCACTATAATAACACTGGGGTCTGCACCTGCACTGGTGCCGGTCCACTATAATAACACTAGGGTCTGCTCCTGCACTGGTGCCTGTCCACTATAATAACACTAGGGTCTGCTCTTGCACTGGTGTCTGTCCACTATAATAACACTAGGGTCTGCTGCTGCCCTGGTGTCTGTCCACTATAATTACACTGGGGTCTGCTCCTGCACTGGTGCCTGTCCACTATAATTACACTAGGGTCTGCACCTGCACTGGTGTCTGTCCACTATAATAACACTAGAGTCTGCTCCTGCACTGGTGCCTGTCCACTATAATAACACTAGGGTCTGCTCCTGCACTGGTGTCTGTCCACTATAATAACACTAGGGTCTGCTCCTGCACTGGTGTCTGTCCACTATAATAACACTAGGGTCTGCTCCTGCCCTGGTGTCTGTCCACTATAATAACACTAGGGTCTGCTCCTGCACTGGTGTCTGTCCACTATAATAACACTGAGGTCTGCTCCTGCTCTGGTGCCGGTCCACTATAATTACACTGGGGTCTGCTCCTGCCCTGGTGTCTGTCCACTATAATAACACTAGGGTCTGCTCCTGCACTGGTGCCGGTCCACTATAATAACACTAGGGTCTGCTCCTGCACTGGTGTCTGTCCACTATAATAACACTAGGGTCTGCTCCTGCACTGGTGTCTGTCCACTATAATAACACTAGGGTCTGCTCCTGCCCTGGTGTCTGTCCACTATAATAACACTGAGGTCTGCTCCTGCACTGGAGCCCATCCACTATAATAACACTAGGGTCTGCTCCTGCACTGGTGTCTGTCCACTATAATAACACTAGGGTCTGCTCCTGCACTGGTGTCTGTCCACTATAATAACACTAGGGTCTGCTCCTGCCCTGGTGTCTGTCCACTATAATAACACTGAGGTCTGCTCCTGCACTGGTGTCTGTCCACTATAATAACACTAGGGTCTGCTCCTGCCCTGGTGTCTGTCCACTATAATAACACTAGGGTCTGCTCCTGCCCTGGTGTCTGTCCACTATAATAACACTGAGGTCTGCTCCTGCACTGGTGTCTGTCCACTATAATAACACTAGGGTCTGCTCCTGCACTGGTGCCCGTCCACTATAATAACACTAGGGTCTGCTCCTGCACTGGTGTCTGTCCACTATAATAACACTAGGGTCTGCTCCTGCACTGGTGCCCGTCCACTATAATAACACTAGGGTCTGCTCCTGCCCTGGTGTCTGTCCACTATAATAACACTAGGGTCTGCTCCTGCACTGGTGTCTGTCCACTATAATAACACTAGGGTCTGCTCCTGCCCTGGTGCCGGTCCACTATAAAAACACTAGGGTCTGCTCCTGCACTGGTGTCTGTCCACTATAATAACACTGGGGTCTGCACCTGCACTGGTGCCTGTCCACTATAATAACACGAGGGTCTGCTCCTGCACTGGTGTCTGTCCACTATAATAACACGAGGGTCTGCTCCTGCACTGGTGCCCGTCCACTTTAATAACACGAGGGTCTGCTCCTGCACTGGTGTCTGTCCACTATAATAACACTAGGGTCTGCTCCTGCCCTGGTGCCGGTCCACTATAATAACACTAGGGTCTGCTCCTGCACTGGTGTCTGTCCACTATAATAACACTAGGGTCTGCTCCTGCCCTGGTGTCTGTCCACTATAATAACACTAGGGTCTGCTCCTGCACTGGTGTCTGTCCACTATAATAACACTAGGGTCTGCTCCTGCACTGGTGTCTGTCCACTATAATAACACTAGGGTCTGCTCCTGCACTGGTGTCTGTCCACTATAATAACACAGGGGTCTGCTCCTGCCCTGGTGTCTGTCCACTATAATAACACTAGGGTCTGCTCCTGCACTGGTGTCTGTCCACTATAATAACACTAGGGTCTGCTCCTGCACTGGTGTCTGTCCACTATAATAACACTAGGGTCTGCTCCTGCCCTGGTGTCTGTCCACTATAATAACACTGAGGTCTGCTCCTGCACTGGTGTCTGTCCACTATAATAACACTAGGGTCTGCTCCTGCACTGGTGCCCGTCCACTATAATAACACTAGGGTCTGCTCCTGCCCTGGTGTCTGTCCACTATAATAACACTAGGGTCTGCTCCTGCACTGGTGTCTGTCCACTATAATTACACTAGGGTCTGCTCCTGCACTGGTGTCTGTCCACTATAATAACACTAGGGTCTGCTCCTGCCCTGGTGCCGGTCCACTATAAAAACACTAGGGTCTGCTCCTGCACTGGTGTCTGTCCACTATAATAACACTGGGGTCTGCACCTGCACTGGTGCCTGTCCACTATAATAACACGAGGGTCTGCTCCTGCACTGGTGCCCGTCCACTTTAATAACACGAGGGTCTGCTCCTGCACTGGTGTCTGTCCACTATAATAACACGAGGGTCTGCTCCTGCACTGGTGCCCGTCCACTTTAATAACACGAGGGTCTGCTCCTGCACTGGTGTCTGTCCACTATAATAACACTAGGGTCTGCTCCTGCCCTGGTGCCGGTCCACTATAATAACACTAGGGTCTGCTCCTGCACTGGTGTCTGTCCACTATAATAACACTAGGGTCTGCTCCTGCCCTGGTGCCGGTCCACTATAAAAACACTAGGGTCTGCTCCTGCACTGGTGCCTGTCCACTATAATAACACTAGGGTCTGCTCCTGCACTGGTGTCTGTCCACTATAATAACACTGGGGTCTGCACCTGCACTGGTGCCTGTCCACTATAATTACACTAGGGTCTGCTCCTGCACTGGTGTCTGTCCACTATAATAACACTGGGGTCTGCTCCTGCACTGGTGTCTGTCCACTATAATAACACTAGGGTTTGCTCCTGCCCTGGTGTCTGTCCACTATAATAACACTAGGGTTTGCTCCTGCCCTGGTGTCTGTCCACTATAATAACACTAGGGTCTGCTCCTGCACTGGTGCCGGTTCACTATAATTACACTAGGGTCTGCTCCTGCACTGGTGTCTGTCCACTATAATAACACTAGGGTCTGCTCCTGCCCTGGTGCCGGTCCACTATAATAACACTAGGGTCTGCTCCTGCACTGGTGTCTGTCCACTATAATAACACTAGGGTCTGCTCCTGCACTGGTGCCGGTCCACTATAAAAACACTAGGGTCTGCTCCTGCACTGGTGTCTGTCCACTATAATAACACTGGGGTCTGCACCTGAACTGGTGTCTGTCCACTATAATAACACTGGGGTCTGCTCCTGCACTGGTGTCTGTCCACTATAATAACACTAGGGTTTGCTCCTGCCCTGGTGTCTGTCCACTATAATAACACTAGGGTCTGCTCCTGCACTGGTGCCGGTTCACTATAATTACACTAGGGTCTGCTCCTGCACTGGTGTCTGTCCACTATAATAACACTAGGGTCTGCTCCTGCCCTGGTGCCGGTCCACTATAATAACACTAGGGTCTGCTCCTGCACTGGTGTCTGTCCACTATAATAACACTAGGGTCTGCTCCTGCCCTGGTGCCGGTCCACTATAAAAACACTAGGGTCTGCTCCTGCACTGGTGCCTGTCCACTATAATTACACTAGGGTCTGCTCCTGCCCTGGTGCCGGTCCACTATAATAACACTAGGGTCTGCTCCTGCACTGGTGTCTGTCCACTATAATAACACTAGGGTCTGCTCCTGCACTGGTGCCGGTCCACTATAAAAACACTAGGGTCTGCTCCTGCACTGGTGTCTGTCCACTATAATAACACTGGGGTCTGCACCTGAACTGGTGTCTGTCCACTATAATAACACTGGGGTCTGCTCCTGCCCTGGTGTCTGTCCACTATAATAACACTAGGGTTTGCTCCTGCCCTGGTGTCTGTCCACTATAATAACACTAGGGTCTGCTCCTGCACTGGTGCCGGTTCACTATAATTACACTAGGGTCTGCTCCTGCACTGGTGTCTGTCCACTATAATAACACTAGGGTCTGCTCCTGCCCTGGTGCCGGTCCACTATAATAACACTAGGGTCTGCTCCTGCACTGGTGTCTGTCCACTATAATAACACTAGGGTCTGCTCCTGCCCTGGTGCCGGTCCACTATAAAAACACTAGGGTCTGCTCCTGCACTGGTGTCTGTCCACTATAATAACACTGGGGTCTGCACCTGAACTGGTGCCTGTCCACTATAATTACACTAGGGTCTGCTCCTGCACTGGTGTCTGTCCACTATAATAACACTGGGGTCTGCTCCTGCACTGGTGTCTGTCCACTATAATAACACTAGGGTTTGCTCCTGCCCTGGTGTCTGTCCACTATAATAACACTAGGGTTTGCTCCTGCCCTGGTGTCTGTCCACTATAATAACACTAGGGTCTGCTCCTGCACTGATGCCGGTTCACTATAATAACACTAGGGTCTGCTCCTGCACTGGTGTCTGTCCACTATAATTACACTAGGGTTTGCTCCTGCCCTGGTGTCTGTCCACTATAATAACACTAGGGTTTGCTCCTGCCCTGGTGTCTGTCCACTATAATAACACTAGGGTCTGCTCCTGCACTGGTGCCTGTCCACTATAATAACACTAGGGTCTGCTCCTGCACTGGTGTCTGTCCACTATAATTACACTGGGGTCTGCTCCTGCCCTGGTGCCGGTCCACTATAATTACACTGGGGTCTGCTCCTGCACTGGTGCCGGTCCACTATAATTACACTGGGGTCTGCTCCTGCACTGGTGCCGGTTCACTATAATTACACTGGGGTCTGCTCCTGCACTGGTACCTGTCCACTATAATAACACTAGGGTCTGCTCCTGCCCTGGTGTCTGTCCACTATAATTACACTAGGGTTTGCTCCTGCCCTGGTGTCTGTCCACTATAATAACACTAGGGTCTGCTCCTGCACTGGTGCCGGTCCACTATAATAACACTAGGGTCTGCTCCTGCACTGGTGTCCATCCACTATAATAACACTAGGGTCTGCTCCTGCCCTGGTGTCTGTCCACTATAATAACACTAGGGTCTGCTCCTGCACTGGTGTCTGTCCACTATAATAACACTAGGGTCTGCTCCTGCACTGGTGTCTGTCCACTATAATAACACTAGGGTCTGCTCCTGCACTGGTGTCTGTCCACTATAATTACACTGCGGTCTGCTCCTGCACTGGTGTCTGTCCACTATAATAACACTGGGGTCTGCTCCTGCCCTGGTGTCTGTCCACTATAATAACACTAGGGTCTGCTCCTGCACTGGTGCCGGTTCACTATAATTACACTGGGGTCTGCTCCTGCACTGGTGTCTGTCCACTATAATAACACTAGGGTCTGCTCCTGCCCTGGTGTCTGTCCACTATAATAACACTAGGGTCTGCTCCTGCACTGGTGTCTGTCCACTATAATTACACTAGGGTCTGCTCCTGCACTGGTGCCGGTCCACTATAATAACACTAGGGTCTGCTCCTGCCCTGGTGTCTGTCCACTATAATTACACTAGGGTCTGCTCCTGCACTGGTGCTTGTCCACTATAATAACACTAGGGTCTGCTCCTGCACTGGTGCCGGTCCACTATAATAACACTAGGGTCTGCTCCTGCACTGGTGTCCATCCACTATAATAACACTAGGGTCTGCTCCTGCCCTGGTGTCTGTCCACTATAATAACACTAGGGTCTGCTCCTGCACTGGTGTCTGTCCACTATAATAACACTAGGGTCTGCTCCTGCACTGGTGTCTGTCCACTATAATAACACTAGGGTCTGCTCCTGCACTGGTGCCTGTCCACTATAATAACACTAGGGTCTGCTCCTGCACTGGTACCTGTCCACTATAATTACACTAGGGTCTGCTCCTGCACTGGTGTCTGTCCACTATAATAACACTAGGGTCTGCTCCTGCACTGGTGTCTGTCCACTATAATTACACTGCGGTCTGCTCCTGCACTGGTGCCTGTCCACTATAATAACACTAGGGTCTGCTCCTGCACTGGTACCTGTCCACTATAATTACACTAGGGTCTGCTCCTGCACTGGTGTCTGTCCACTATAATAACACTAGGGTCTGCTCCTGCCCTGGTGTCTGTCCACTATAATAACACTAGGGTCTGCTCCTGCACTGGTGTCTGTCCACTATAATAACACTAGGGTCTGCTCCTGCACTGGTGTCCATCCACTATAATAACACTAGGGTCTGCTCCTGCCCTGGTGTCTGTCCACTATAATAACACTAGGGTCTGCTCCTGCACTGGTGTCTGTCCACTATAATAACACTAGGGTCTGCTCCTGCACTGGTGCCTGTCCACTATAATAACACTAGGGTCTGCTCCTGCACTGGTACCTGTCCACTATAATTACACTAGGGTCTGCTCCTGCACTGGTGTCTGTCCACTATAATAACACTAGGGTCTGCTCCTGCACTGGTGTCTGTCCACTATAATTACACTGCGGTCTGCTCCTGCACTGGTGTCTGTCCACTATAATAACACTGGGGTCTGCTCCTGCCCTGGTGTCTGTCCACTATAATAACACTAGGGTCTGCTCCTGCACTGGTGCCGGTTCACTATAATTACACTGGGGTCTGCTCCTGCACTGGTGTCTGTCCACTATAATAACACTAGGGTCTGCTCCTGCCCTGGTGTCTGTCCACTATAATAACACTGGGGTCTGCTCCTGCACTGGTGTCTGTCCACTATAATTACACTAGGGTCTGCTCCTGCCCTGGTGCCGGTCCACTATAATAACACTAGGGTCTGCTCCTGCCCTGGTGTCTGTCCACTATAATTACACTAGGGTCTGCTCCTGCACTGGTGCCGGTCCACTATAATAACACTAGGGTCTGCTCCTGCCCTGGTGTCTGTCCACTATAATAACACTAGGGTCTGCTCCTGCCCTGGTGTCTGTCCACTATAATTACACTAGGGTCTGCTCCTGCACTGGTGCCGGTCCACTATAATAACACTAGGGTCTGCTCCTGCCCTGGTGTCTGTCCACTATAATAACACTAGGGTCTGCTCCTGCCCTGGTGCCGGTCCACTATAATAACACTAGGGTCTGCTGCTGCACTGGTGTCCATCCACTATAATAACACAGGGATCTGCTCCTGCACTGGTGTCTGTCCACTATAATAACACTAGGGTCTGCTCCTGCCCTGGTGCCGGTCCACTATAATAACACTAGGGTCTGCTCCTGCACTGGTGTCCATCCACTATAATAACACAGGGATCTGCTCCTGCACTGGTGTCTGTCCACTATAATTACACTAGGGTTTGCTCCTGCACTGGTGTCTGTCCACTATAATTACACTAGGGTTTGCTCCTGCACTGGTGTCTGTCCACTATAATTACACTAGGGTTTGCTCCTGCACTGGTGTCCATCCACTATAATAACACAGGGATCTGCTCCTGCACTGGTGTCTGTCCACTATAATAACACTAGGGTCTGCTCCTGCCCTGGTGCCGGTCCACTATAATAACACTAGGGTCTGCTCCTGCACTGGTGTCCATCCACTATAATAACACAGGGATCTGCTCCTGCACTGGTGTCTGTCCACTATAATTACACTAGGGTTTGCTCCTGCACTGGTGTCTGTCCACTATAATTACACTAGGGTTTGCTCCTGCCCTGGTGTCTGTCCACTATAATAACACTAGGGTCTGCTCCTGCACTGGTGCCGGTCCACTATAATTACACTGGGGTCTGCTCCTGCACTGGTGTCTGTCCACTATAATTACACTAGGGTCTGCTCCTGCACTGGTGCCGGTCCACTATAATTACACTGGGGTCTGCTCCTGCACTGGTGTCTGTCCACTATAATTACACTAGGGTCTGCTCCTGCCCTGGTGTCTGTCCACTATAATAACACTAGGGTCTGGTCCTGCCCTGGTGTCTGTCCACTATAATAACACTAGGGTCTGCTCCTGCACTGGTGTCTGTCCACTATAATAACACTAGGGTCTGCTCCTGCACTGGTGCCGGTCCACTATAATAATACTAGGGTCTGCTCCTGCACTGGTGTCCATCCACTATAATAACACTAGGGTCTGCTCCTGCCCTGGTGTCTGTCCACTATAATTACACTAGGGTTTGCTCCTGCACTGGTGCCGGTTCACTATAATTACACTGGGGTCTGCTCCTGCACTGGTGCCTGTCCACTATAATTACACTGGGGTCTGCTCCTGCCCTGGTGCCGGTCCACTATAATTACACTGGGGTCTGCTCCTGCACTGGTACCTGTCCACTATAATTACACTAGGGTCTGCTCCTGCCCTGGTGTCTGTCCACTATAATTACACTGGGGTCTGCTCCTGCCCTGGTGTCTGTCCACTATAATTACACTGGGGTCTGCTCCTGCCCTGGTGTCTGTCCACTATAATTACACTAGGGTTTGCTCCTGCACTGGTGTCTGTCCACTATAATTACACTAGGGTTTGCTCCTGCACTGGTGTCTGTCCACTATAATAACACTAGGGTCTGCTCCTGCACTGGTGCCGGTCCACTATAATAACACTAGGGTCTGCTCCTGCCCTGGTGTCTGTCCACTATAATTACACTAGGGTTTGCTCCTGCACTGGTGCCGGTCCACTATAATAACACTAGGGTCTGCTCCTGCACTGGTGTCCATCCACTATAATAACACTAGGGTCTGCTCCTGCACTGGTGTCTGTCCACTATAATAACACTAGGGTCTGCTCCTGCACTGGTGTCTGTCCACTATAATTACACTAGGGTTTGCTCCTGCCCTGGTGTCTGTCCACTATAATAACACTAGGGTCTGCTCCTGCACTGGTGTCTGTCCACTATAATTACACTAGGGTTTGCTCCTGCCCTGGTGTCTGTCCACTATAATTACACTAGGGTTTGCTCCTGCACTGGTGCCGGTCCACTATAATAACACTAGGGTCTGCTCCTGCACTGGTGTCCATCCACTATAATAACACTAGGGTCTGCTCCTGCACTGGTGTCTGTCCACTATAATAACACTAGGGTCTGCTCCTGCACTGGTGCCGGTCCACTATAATTACACTGGGGACTGCTCCTGCCCTGGTGTCTGTCCACTATAATAACACTGGGGTCTGCTCCTGCACTGGTACCTGTCCACTATAATTACACTAGGGTCTGCTCCTGCCCTGGTGTCTGTCCACTATAATTACACTGGGGTCTGCTCCTGCCCTGGTGTCTGTCCACTATAATTACACTGGGGTCTGCTCCTGCACTGGTGCCTGTCCACTATAATAACACTAGGGTCTGCTCCTGCACTGGTGCCTGTCCACTATAATTACACTGGGGTCTGCTCCTGCACTGGTGCCGGTCCACTATAATTACACTGGGGTCTGCTCCTGCACTGGTACCTGTCCACTATAATTACACTAGGGTCTGCTCCTGCCCTGGTGTCTGTCCACTATAATTACACTAGGGTCTGCTCCTGCACTGGTGCCTGTCCACTATAATTACACTGGGGTCTGCTCCTGCACTGGTGCCGGTCCACTATAATTACACTGGGGTCTGCTCCTGCACTGGTACCTGTCCACTATAATTACACTAGGGTCTGCTCCTGCCCTGATGTCTGTCCACTATAATTACACTGGGGTCTGCTCCTGCACTGGTGCCGGTCCACTATAATTACACTGGGGTCTGCTCCTGCACTGGTGTCTGTCCACTATAATAACACTAGGGTCTGCTCCTGCCCTGGTGTCTGTCCACTATAATAACACTAGGGTCTGCTCCTGCCCTGGTGCCGGTCCACTATAATTACACTGGGGTCTGCTCCTGCACTGGTACCTGTCCACTATAATAACACTAGGGTCTGCTCCTGCCCTGATGTCTGTCCACTATAATTACACTGGGGTCTGCTCCTGCACTGGTGCCGGTCCACTATAATTACACTGGGGTCTGCTCCTGCACTGGTACCTGTCCACTATAATTACACTGGGGTCTGCTCCTGCCCTGGTGTCTGTCCACTATAATTACACTAGGGTTTGCTCCTGCCCTGGTGTCTGTCCACTATAATAACACTAGGGTCTGCTCCTGCCCTGGTGCCGGTCCACTATAATTACACTGGGGTCTGCTCCTGCACTGGTACCTGTCCACTATAATAACACTAGGGTCTGCTCCTGCACTGGTGCCGGTCCACTATAATAAAACTAGGGTCTGCTCCTGCACTGGTGTCTGTCCACTATAATAACACTAGGGTCTGCTCCTGCACTGGTGTCCGTCCACTATAATTACACTAGGGTTTGCTCCTGCCCTGGTGTCTGTCCACTATAATAACACTAGGGTCTGCTCCTGCACTGGTGCCCGTCCACTATAATTACACTAGGGTTTGCTCCTGCCCTGGTGTCTGTCCACTATAATAACACTAGGGTCTGCTCCTGCACTGCTGCCTGTCCACTATAATAAAACTAGGGTCTGCTCCTGCACTGGTGTCTGTCCACTATAATAACACTAGGGTCTGCTCCTGCACTGGTGTCCGTCCACTATAATTACACTAGGGTTTGCTCCTGCCCTGGTGTCTGTCCACTATAATAACACTAGGGTCTGCTCCTGCACTGGTGCCCGTCCACTATAATTACACTGGGGTCTGCTCCTGCCCTGGTGCCGGTCCACTATAATTACACTGGGGTCTGCTCCTGCACTGGTACCTGTCCACTATAATAACACTAGGGTCTGCTCCTGCACTGGTGTCTGTCCACTATAATAACACTGGGGTCTGCTCCTGCACTGGTGTCTGTCCACTATAATAACACTAGGGTTTGCTCCTGCACTTGTGTCCATCCACTATAATTACACTAGGGTTTGCTCCTGCACTGGTGTCTGTCCACTATAATAACACTGGGGTCTGCTCCTGCACTGGTGTCTGTCCACTATAATAACACTAGGGTTTGCTCCTGCACTTGTGTCCATCCACTATAATTACACTAGGGTCTGCTCCTGCACTGGTGCCTGTCCACTATAATTACACTGGGGTCTGCTCCTGCACTGGTGTCTGTCCACTATAATAACACTAGGGTCTGCTCCTGCACTGGTGTCTGTCCACTATAATAACACTAGGGTCTGCTCCTGCCCTGGTGTCTGTCCACTATAATAACACTAGGGTCTGCTCCTGCACTGGTGCCTGTCCACTATAATTACACTGGGGTCTGCTCCTGCCCTGGTGCCGGTCCACTATAATTACACTGGGGTCTGCTCCTGCACTGGTGCCGGTCCACTATAATTACACTAGGGTCTGCTCCTGCCCTGGTGTCTGTCCACTATAATAACACTGGGGTCTGCTCCTGCACTGGTGTCTGTCCACTATAATAACACTAGGGTTTGCTCCTGCACTGGTGTCCGTCCACTATAATTACACTAGGGTTTGCTCCTGCCCTGGTGTCTGTCCACTATAATATCACTAGGGTCTGCTCCTGCACTGGTGCCTGTTCACTATAATTACACTGGGGTCTGCTCCTGCCCTGGTGCCGGTCCACTATAATTACACTAGGGTCTGCTCTTGCACTGGTGCCTGTCCACTATAATAACACTAGGGTCTGCTCCTGCACTGGTGCCGGTCCACTATAATAACACTAGGGTCTGCACCTGCTCTGGTGCCTGTCCACTATAATAACACTAGGGTCTGCTCCTGCACTGGTGTCTGTCCACTATAATAACACTAGGGTCTGCTCCTGCCCTGGTGTCTGTCCACTATAATAACACTAGGGTCTGCTCCTGCACTGGTGCCGGTCCACTATAATAACACTAGGGTCTGCTCCTGCACTGGTGTCTGTCCACTATAATAACACTAGGGTTTGCTCCTGCACTGGTGTCTGTCCACTATAATAACACTAGGGTCTGCTCCTGCCCTGGTGTCTGTCCACTATAATAACACTAGGGTCTGCTCCTGCACTGGTGCCTGTCCACTATAATTACACTGGGGTCTGCTCCTGCCCTGGTGCCGGTCCACTATAATTACACTGGGGTCTGCTCCTGCACTGGTACCTGTCCACTATAATAACACTAGGGTCTGCTCCTGCACTGGTGTCTGTCCACTATAATAACACTAGGGTCTGCTCCTGCACTGGTGTCCGTCCACTATAATTACACTAGGGTTTGCTCCTGCACTGGTGCCTGTCCACTATAATTACACTGGGGTCTGCTCCTGCCCTGGTGTCTGTCCACTATAATAACACTAGGGTCTGCTCCTGCCCTGGTGTCTGTCCACTATAATAACACTAGGGTCTGCTCCTGCACTGGTGCCTGTCCACTATAATTACACTGGGGTCTGCTCCTGCCCTGGTGTCTGTCCACTATAATAACACTAGGGTCTGCTCCTGCCCTGGTGTCTGTCCACTATAATAACACTAGGGTCTGCTCCTGCACTGGTGCCGGTCCACTATAATAACACTAGGGTCTGCACCTGCTCTGGTGCCTGTCCACTATAATAACACTAGGGTCTGCTCCTGCACTGGTGTCTGTCCACTATAATAACACTAGGGTCTGCTCCTGCCCTGGTGTCTGTCCACTATAATAACACTAGGGTCTGCTCCTGCACTGGTGCCGGTCCACTATAATAACACTAGGGTCTGCTCCTGCACTGGTGTCTGTCCACTATAATAACACTAGGGTTTGCTCCTGCACTGGTGTCTGTCCACTATAATAACACTAGGGTCTGCTCCTGCCCTGGTGTCTGTCCACTATAATAACACTAGGGTCTGCTCCTGCACTGGTGCCTGTCCACTATAATTACACTGGGGTCTGCTCCTGCCCTGGTGCCGGTCCACTATAATTACACTGGGGTCTGCTCCTGCACTGGTACCTGTCCACTATAATAACACTAGGGTCTGCTCCTGCACTGGTGTCTGTCCACTATAATAACACTAGGGTCTGCTCCTGCACTGGTGTCCGTCCACTATAATTACACTAGGGTTTGCTCCTGCCCTGGTGTCTGTCCACTATAATAACACTAGGGTCTGCTCCTGCACTGGTGCCTGTTCACTATAATAACACTAGGGTCTGCTCCTGCACTGGTGTCTGTCCACTATAATAACACTAGGGTCTGCTCCTGCACTGGTGCCTGTCCACTATAATTACACTGGGGTCTGCTCCTGCACTGGTACCTGTCCACTATAATTACACTAGGGTCTGCTCCTGCACTGGTGCCTGTCCACTATAATAACACTAGGGTCTGCTCCTGCACTGGTGCCGGTCCACTATAATAACACTAGGGTCTGCTCCTGCACTGGTGTCTGTCCACTATAATAACACTGGGGTCTGCTCCTGCCCTGGTGTCTGTCCACTATAATTACACTAGGGTCTGCTCCTGCACTGGTGTCTGTCCACTATAATAACACTAGGGTCTGCTCCTGCACTGGTGCCTGTTCACTATAATTACACTTGGGTCTGCTCCTGCCCTGGTGTCTGTCCACTATAATAACACTAGGGTCTGCTCCTGCACTGGTGCCTGTCCACTATAATTACACTGGGGTCTGCTCCTGCACTGGTACCTGTCCACTATAATAACACTAGGGTCTGCTCCTGCACTGGTGCCTGTCCACTATAATAACACTAGGGTCTGCTCCTGCACTGGTGCCGGTCCACTATAATAACACTAGGGTCTGCTCCTGCACTGGTGTCTGTCCACTATAATAACACTGGGGTCTGCTCCTGCCCTGGTGTCTGTCCACTATAATAACACTAGGGTCTGCTCCTGCCCTGGTGTCTGTCCACTATAATAACACTAGGGTCTGCTCCTGCACTGGTGCCGGTCCACTATAATAACACTAGGGTCTGCTCCTGCCCTGGTGTCTGTCCACTATAATAACACTAGGGTCTGCTCCTGCACTGGTGTCTGTCCACTATAATAACACTAGGGTCTGCTCCTGCACTGGTGTCTGTCCACTATAATAACACTAGGGTCTGCTCCTGCACTGGTGTCCATCCACTATAATAACACTAGGGTCTGCTCCTGCCCTGGTGTCTGTCCACTATAATAACACTGGGGTCTGCTCCTGCACTGGTGCCTGTCCACTATAATTACACTAGGGTCTGCACCTGCTCTGGTGCCTGTCCACTATAATAACACTAGGGTCTGCTCCTGCCCTGGTGTCTGTCCACTATAATAACACTAGGGTCTGCACCTGCTCTGGTGTCCATCCACTATAATAACACTAGGGTCTGCTCCTGCACTGGTGCCGGTTCACTATAATTACACTGGGGTCTGCTCCTGCCCTGGTGCCGGTCCACTATAATAACACTAGGGTCTGCTCCTGCACTGGTGCCGGTTCACTATAATTACACTAGGGTCTGCTCCTGCACTGGTGTCTGTCCACTATAATAACACTGGGGTCTGCTCCTGCACTGGTGTCTGTCCACTATAATAACACTAGGGTCTGCTCCTGCACTGTTGCTTGTCCACTATAATAACACTAGGGTCTGTTCCTGCACTGGTGTCTGTCCACTATAATAACACTGGGGTCTGCTCCTGCACTGGTGTCTGTCCACTATAATAACACTGGGGTCTGCTCCTGCACTGGTGTCTGTCCACTATAATAACACAGGGGTCTGCTCCTGCACTGGTGCCAGTCCACTATAATAACACGAGGGTCTGCTCCTGCACTGGTGCCCTTCCAGGTTAATAACACAGGGGTCTGCTCCTGCACTGGTGCCCGTCCATGTTAATAACACAGGGGTCTGCTCCTGCACTGTTGCCCCTCCAGGTTAATAACACAGGGGTCTGCTCCTGCACTGATGCCCCTCCAGGTTAATAACACAGGGGTCTGCTCCTGCACTGATGCCCCTCCAGGTTAATAACACAGGGGTCTGCTCCTCTACTGGTGCCCCTCCATGTTAATAAAGCAGAGGTCTGCTCCTGCACTGGTGCCCCTCCAGGTTAATAACACGAGGGTCTGCTCCTGCACTGGTGCCCCTCCAGGTTAATAACACGAGGGCCTGCTCCTCTACTGGTGCCCCTCCAGGTTAATAACACAGGGGTCTGCTCCTCTACTGGTGCCCCTCCATGTTAATAACACGAGGGTCTGCTCCTGCACTGGTGCCCCTCCAGGTTAATAACACGAGGGTCTGCTCCTGCACTGGTGCCCCTCCAGGTTAATAACATGAGGGTCTGCTCTTGCACTGGTGCCCCTCCAGGTTAATAACACAGGGGTCTGCTCCTGCACTGGTGCCCCTCCATGTTAATAAAACAGAGGTCTGCTCCTGCACTGGTGCCCCTCCAGGTTAATAACACAGGGGTCTGCTCCTGAACTGGTGCCCCTTCAGGTTAATAACACGAGGGTCTGCTCCTGCACTGGTGCCCCTCCATGCTAATAACACAGGGGTCTGCTCCTGCACTGGTGCCCCTCCAGGTTAATAGCACAGGGGTCTGCTCCTGCACTGGTGCCCCTCCAGGTTAATAACACAGGGGTCTGCTCCTCTACTGGTGCCCATCCACTATAATAACACAGGGGTCTGCTCCTGCACTCGTGCCCCTCCAAATTAATAACACAGGGGTCTGCTCTTGCAGTGGTGCCCCTTCAGGTTAATAACACAGAGGTCTGCTCTTGCACTGGTGCCCCTTCAGGTTAATAACACGAGGGTCTGCTCCTGCACTGGTGCCCCTCCATGCTAATAACACAGGGGTCTGCTCCTGCACTGGTGCCCCTCCAGGTTAATAGCACAGGGGTCTGCTCCTGCACTGGTGCCCCTCCAGGTTAATAACACAGGGGTCTGCTCCTCTACTGGTGCCCATCCACTATAATAACACAGGGGTCTGCTCTTGCACTGGTGCCCCACCAGGTTAATAACACGAGGGTCTGCTCTTGCACTGGTGCCCCACCAGGTTAATAACACAGAGGTCTGCACCTGCACTGGTGCCCCTCCAGGTTAATAACACATGGGTCTGCTCTTGCACTGGTGCCCCTTCAGGTTAATAACTCAGGGGTCTGCTCCTCTACTGGTGCCCCTCCAGGTTAATAACACGAGGGTCTGCTCCTGCACTGGTGTCCCTGCAGGTTAATAACACGAGGGTCTGCTCCTCTACTGGTGCCCCTCCAGGTTAATAACACAGGGGTCTGCTCCTCTACTGGTGCCCCTCCAGGTTAATAACACGAGGGTCTGCTCCTGCACTGGTGCCCCTCCAGGTTAATAACACAGGGGTCTGCTCCTGCACTGGTGCCCCTGCAGGTTAATAACACGAGGGTCTGCTCCTGCACTGGTGCCCCTTCAGGTTAATAGCACAGGGGTCTGCTCCTGCACTGGTGCTCCTTCACAGGGGTCTGCTCCTCTACTGGTGCCCCTCCAGGTTAATAACACGAGGGTCTGCTCCTGCACTGGTGCCCAGCCAGGTTAATAACACAGGGGTCTGCTCCTGCACTGGTGCCCCTGCAGGTTAATAACACGAGGGTCTGCTCCTGCACTGGTGCCCCTTCAGGTTAATAACACAGGGGTCTGCTCCTGCACTGGTGCCCCTGCAGGTTAATAACACAGGGGTCTGCTCCTGCACTGGTGCCCCTTCAGGTTAATAACACAGGGGTCTGCTCCTCTACTGGTGCCCCTCCAGGTTAATAACACGAGGTTCTGCTCTTGCACTGGTGCCCCTCCAGGTTAATAACACGAGGGTCTGCTCCTGCACTGGTGCTCCTTTAGGTTAATAACACAGGGGTCTGCTCCTGCACTGGTGCCCCTCCAGGTTAATAACACAGGGGTCTGCTCTTGCACTGGTGCCCCTTCAGGTTAATAACACAGGGGTCTGCTCTTGCACTGGTGCTCCTTCAGGTTAATAACACAGGGGTCTGCTCCTGCACTGGTGCCCCTCCAGGTTAATAACACGAGGGTCTGCTCCTGCACTGGTGCTCCTTTAGGTTAATAACACAGGGGTCTGCTCCTGCACTGGTGCCCCTCCAGGTTAATAACACAGGGGTCTGCTCTTGCACTGGTGCCCCTTCAGGTTAATAACACAGGGGTCTGCTCCTGCACTGGTGCTCCTTCAGGTTAATAACACAGGGGTCTGCTCCTGAACTGGTGCTCCTTCAGGTTAATAACACAGGGTATATCAAAGCAGGGTGTGACTAATATATAAAATTTAACTTTTAATAAACAATACTAAAAATGGTATAAAAAACCACGTAAGAACAGACATAAAGGACTCACAAAACACATTCCCATGTATGGGGGGAATTCTCAAATCACCAAGTCCCTGAGACCTTCCACATCGACGCCTCAGTGTCGGTCTATACAGGGAACAAAAATAGGAAAAGACCACTCCTACCAGGGGAGCATATAGCATATACAGAAAATATATCCGCACTGTCTATAATGTGTTCCCATCAATTTCCTGGGAATATACAAAGAACGCATATATCCTGTCTCTGTCGTTCTTCTAGAGACCTGCACAGTGTAAAAAAATGGAACGATCTCACCTCTGGGCTTCTTCTCTTATAACGGCGAGGTCGCTCAAATCCGCAGCATAAGGGAGGGGGGGTCCACAGTTTTGACCACACATATACCCATCCACGCTGTCCGGAATATCAATTAACCCCAATAAACTAAACACATTTCTTTCCCTACGCGTTTCGTTTATGGTAAACTCATCAGGGGAAACTCATGTATAGTCCCTCCACCTCCGTGGGGAACCCTTCAACCTAGGGGTATGCTCATCATCATTGTATGACGGCGTTCTAGTCATATAAATAGCCCGCCCTGTGCTGTGTGGGACTGAGCGGTATTGCGTCATTTCCTATGCGCCCCATTGGAGCGCAGATCTTGGACCGCACGCGTCACTTCCGGTGACGCGCGTTGGTCCGTTGCTATGGCAGCACTGCCCATAACCAGTAACAGGAATTCTGGCGTCTACCGACGCTGTGCGTATCTCTTCCGGTGGAGCGCACATGTCCGGTTGCTATAGCAGCACAAACGCCCGACCGTAACCTCAGGTCCAGGCGATCCTGCTACTTATTAGCGTTCGGAGTCCCGGGATAGCGCTGCATCAGGCTGTGTAGAAATGCCTCTGCAGCGTCACAGAACAGAAGAAGTGTGAACTATCCTTCCCCAGGTACTAAGCATGCCCATTATTATATGCCAACCTGTTTATCATAACGGACCACTTCTTAGTATCATTAATCCTACCATAACCTTCACTCAGAAGGGAGGATCTTACCCGTGGGCACATGCTGGCTATATTCCAAGAGAGGGGGTAGGAGACACCTGCATCGGGGGGCATAAAAAGGCCAAAATATCCATAAGAAGCTGTCCCAGAAATGTAGGAGGGTCCCAATAGAGGACAGGTATAATGGATATAGAGGAACATATATTAGACCCTGTATTTAAAAGAGACATGTTTAGAAAAAACTTATTTGGAAAAAAGCATATATTTTGAAAAACCGCATATATTTTGAAAAAACTTGACGAGGCCCACAGGAGAGATGGGAGGTTAACGGGGCAGAGTCTAACAACAGGATTGGTGCAAAGGAAAAAATAGGGAGAAGGATAGTGACGTGTGTCCCCCCCCACTCTCCCTACCAAAACTCCTATCTCTAATAACCTACCTAACCATGGAGGTTGGGGTTAATTGATATTCCGGACAGCGTGGATGGGTATATGTGTGGTCAAAACTGTGGACCCCCCCTCCCTTATGCTGCGGATTTGAGCGACCTCGCCGTTATAAGAGAAGAAGCCCAGAGGTGAGATCGTTCCATTTTTTTACACTGTGCAGGTCTCTAGAAGAACGACAGAGACAGGATATATGCGTTCTTTGTATATTCCCAGGAAATTGATGGGAACACATTATAGACAGTGCGGATATATTTTCTGTATATGCTATATGCTCCCCTGGTAGGAGTGGTCTTTTCCTATTTTTGTTCCCTGTATAGACCGACACTGAGGCGTCGATGTGGAAGGTCTCAGGGACTTGGTGATTTGAGAATTCCCCCCATACATGGGAATGTGTTTTGTGAGTCCTTTATGTCTGTTCTTACGTGGTTTTTTATACCATTTTTAGTATTGTTTATTAAAAGTTAAATTTTATATATTAGTCACACCCTGCTTTGATATATACTTTTGGACTGGTGATACACCGTTGCTTTATACATTAATAACACAGGGGTCTGCTCCTGCACTGGTGCCCTTTCAGGTTAATAACACGAGGGTCTGCTCTTGCACTGGTGCCCCTTCAGGTTAATAACACAGGGGTCTGCTCCTCTACTGGTGCCCCTCCAGGTTAATAACACAGGGGTCTGCTCCTGCACTGGTGCCCCTCCAGGTTAATAACACAGGGGTCTGCTCCTGCACTGGTGCCCCTCCAGGTTAATAACACAGGGGTCTGCTCCTGCACTGGTGCCCTTTCAGGTTAATAACACGAGGGTCTGCTCCTGCACTGGTGCCCCTTCAGGTTAATAACACAGGGGTCTGCTCCTCTACTGGTGTCCCTCCAGGTTAATAACACAGGGGTCTGCTCCTGCACTGGTGCCCTTTCAGGTTAATAACACAGGGGTCTGCTCCTCTACTGGTGTCCCTCCAGGTTAATAACACAGGGGTCTGCTCCTGCACTGGTGCCCTTTCAGGTTAATAACACAGGGGTCTGCTCCTGCACTGGTGCCCCTCCAGGTTAATAACACAGGGGTCTGCTCCTGCACTGGTGCCCCTCCAGGTTAATAACACAGGGGTCTGCTCCTGCACTGGTGCCCCTCCAGGTTAATAACACAGGGGTCTGCTCCTGCACTGGTGCCCCTCCAGGTTAATAACACAGGGGTCTGCTCTTGCACTGGTGCCCAGTTCTCGTGTGTATAATGTCACTGTTGATCAATGTATTACCTGTACACTAATACTGTATACAGACCTCCTGTGTATAGTGTAATTTGGATCACTGTATTACCCGTACACTATACATTGTATACAGTGCTGCTGTGTATAATGTCACCAGTGAACACTGTATTACCTGTACACTGACCCTATATACAGAGCTCCTGTGTATAATGTCACCGATAATCACTGTATTACCTCTACACAGACGCTGCATACTAAGTACAGATCTACTGTGTATAATAACACGTATGGTGAGATTAGTATTGTGTTTTTTTTTATTAATGATCAGTATTGTAGTGTTCAGTCACTATGTGGTGGTAATATGTTGTCCGGCCATGGTGCGGCGGTATTTGTTTCTTGCTTGTGCTATTTGGTCACTATGTGGTGGTAATACGTGATCTGGACATGGCGTGTCGGTATTTTTTCCTTGTATGTAGTATTATAGGTCTCTATGTGGTGGTAATATTGTGTCTGATCATGGTGAGGTAGTATTTGTCCCTTGTATGTGATATTATTGGTCATTTTAAGAATTGAAAAATAAATAAAAATATACCTAGATTGTATTGCTTATTTTAACAAATGATTAATAGGTTGCAGTAGAGTAGGGCCCGGCCAAAAGAGTCTACCTTGTCGTGGTGGCGGCTTAAAAAATTGTTTGGCAAAACAAAAGCTGCAGCTATATGTGTGATCTGGTGATGGGAACTGTTAATGTGTGATTGGTGAGAAGTGGAGTTTTTCCAAAAGAGTGGTGGGGCTGTGGCCAGTTTGAGGGGTGGAGGCGGGGCTGGGGTGGAGCCTGGGCGGAGTCTCGGGGGAGCCTCAAAATTCCTAGTGGCAGCCCTGGGTGCCCCTCCAGGTTAATAACACAGGGGTCTGCTCCTGCACTGGTGCCCCTGCAGGTTAATAACACAGGGGTCTGCTCCTGCACTGGTGCCCCTCCAGGTTAATAACACGAGGGTCTGCTCCTGCACTGGTGCCCCTCCAGGTTAATAACACAGGGGTCTGCTCCTGCACTGGTGCCCCTACAGGTTAATAACACAGGGGTCTGCTCCTGCACTGGTGCCCCTCCAGGTTAATAACACGAGGGTCTGCTCCTGCACTGGTGCACCTCCAGGTTAATAACACAGGGGTCTGCTCCTGCACTGGTGCCCCTTCAGGTTAATAACACGAGGGTCTGCTCCTGCACTGGTGCACCTCCAGGTTAATAACACAGGGGTCTGCTCCTGCACTGGTGCCCCTTCAGGTTAATAACACAGGGGTCTGTTCCTGCACTGGTGCCCCTTCAGGTTAATAACACAGGGGTCTGCTCCTGCACTGGTGCCCCTGCAGGTTAATAACACAGGGGTCTGCTCCTGCACTGGTGCACCTCCAGGTTAATAACACAGGGGTCTGCTCCTGCACTGGTGCCCCTCCAGGTTAATAACACGAGGGTCTGCTCCTGCACTGGTGCACCTCCAGGTTAATAACACAGGGGTCTGCTCCTGCACTGGTGCCCCTTCAGGTTAATAACACAGGGGTCAGCTCCTGCACTGGTGCCCCTCCAGGTTAATAACACGAGGGTCTGCTCCTGCACTGGTGCACCTCCAGGTTAATAACACAGGGGTCTGCTCCTGCACTGGTGCCCCTGCAGGTTAATAACACAGGGGTCTGCTCCTGCACTGGTGCACCTCCAGGTTAATAACACAGGGGTCTGCTCCTGCACTGGTGCCCCTTCAGGTTAATAACACGAGGGTCTGCTCCTGCACTGGTGCCCCTCCAGGTTAATAACACGAGGGTCTGCTCTTGCACTGGTGCCCCTCCAGGTTAATAACACAGGGGTCTGCTCCTGCACTGGTGCCCCTCCAGGTTAATAACACGAGGGTCTGCTCCTGCACTGGTGCCCCTCCAGGTTAATAACACAGGGGTCTGCTCCTGCACTGGTTCCCGTCCACTTTCATCGTATTTGGCAGATTCTTTTTTATTTTCTCTATAATACGATCTGCTCAGTATATTGAAAGTGAAGATATGTTTTCCGATAATTCGAGTAGAGATTACAATGAGCCCACATGTTTATCTCTCCCTAATCTCCATAGAAGATCTCCATTTGTTTCCATTGCACATTTCTTAAGCTCCTCGCTCCATAATGCAGACTAGACATGATATATTACTGCAGATACAATCTTACCCAATAGGATAAAATATTTCAAAAAGAAAAAGTCTCACTAATAGATTGTGTATAAGAGCTTATCATTGATTCTCTTAGCTGAAGCCACTTCTTTTATTCAGAAGTTTTACATCAGCCTTGTCTTCCTTACTTCATCTAATGCCTCATTAACCAAGGCGAAGTGTGGAAAGCTTTGCAGGTAAAACATTTTTTCCGGATTTCCACTGCAGCAAAACATTTTATGGTGTCACTTTAAATATCATCATTTCACCATCATCAAGATGAGAGAAAAATGAAAATAAGTCGCTGCACGGCGATGGCTGGGACGACAGAAGCCGAGACTGTTTATGTTTCTGTAGCTCAGGAACAAATAGCACCGAGCACATAAAAAGAATTATGAGAGCAAGAAAAAAGGTATTCAAAGGTATTCATACATGCAGCTTTCTGATCACCAGCGCAACCGGCGCAGGACGAGTGTAATGCTACAAAGAGAGTGATTGTAAAGGAACAGGCCCAAATAACGGCTTGTAATGTACGTGATGGGGGCTACTGTCATGGCTAAAAGTTCTCATACAGGCAGATTGTGGTTTTCACATTTTGTGGCTTCAGTAATTTTCGCTTTTCGTACGCTGTTTCTATGGTTACTGATGGACAATTTTACAGTTTTTATGTTTTATTGACAAATCCAAGTTCCTGTGACGCCTCAATATTCCGAGTGCTTCAACTTGTTCTCCAGACTCCTGCCCCTTATTCTCTGCACTCCTGCCCCTTATTCTCCAGACTCCTGCCCCTTATTCTCCAGACTTCTGCCCCTTATTCTCCAGACTCCTGCCCCTTATTCTCCAGACTCTTGCCCCTTATTCTCCACACTCCTGCCCCTTATTCTCCGCACTCCTGCCCCTTGTTATCCAGACTCCTGCCCCTTATTCTAAACACTCCTGACCCTTATTCTCCACACTCCTGCCCCTTATTCTCCAGACTCCTGCCCCTTATTCTCCAAACTCCTGCCCTTTATTCTCCAGACTCCTGCCCTTTATTCCCCACACTCTTGCCCCTTGTTCTCCAAACTCCTGCCCCTTATTCTCAACAGTCCTGCCCCTTATTCTCCAGACTCCTGCCCCTTATTCCCCACACTCTTGCCCCTTGTTCTCCAGACTCCTGTCCCTTATTCTCCACACTCCTGCCCCTTATTCTCCACACTCCTGCCCCTTGTTCTCCAGACTCCTGTCCCTTATTCTCCACACTTCTGCCCCTTATTCCCCACACTCCTGCCCCTTATTCCCCACACTCCTGCCCCTTATTCTCCACACTCCTGCCCCTTATTCTCCGCACTCCTGCCCCTTGTTATCCAGACTCCTGTCCCTTATTCTCCACACTCCTGCCCCTTATTCTCCAGCCTCCTGCCCCTTATTCTCTCCACTCCTGCCCCTTATTCGCCAGACTCCTGCCCCTTATTCCCCAGACTCCTGCCACTTATTCTCCACACTCCTGCCCCTTATTCTCCAAACTCCTGCCCTTATTCTCAAGACTCTAGCCCCTTATTCCCCACACTCTTGCCCTTTGTTCTCCAGACTCCTGCCCCTTATTCTCCACACTCCTGCCCCTTATTCTCCAGACCCCTGCCCCTTATTCTCCACACTCCTGCCCTTTATGCTCCAGAACTCTGCTCTTTATTCTCCACACTCCTGCCCCTTATTGTCCAGACTTCTGCCGCTGATTCTCCAGACTCCTGCCCCTTATTCTCCCGACTCCTGCCCCTAATTCTCCAGACTCCTGCCCCTTATTCCCCAGACTACTTCCCCTTATTCTCCACATTCCTGCCCCTTATTCTCCAGAATTCTGCTCTTTACTCTCCAAACTCCTGACCCTTATTCTCCAGACTTCTGCCCCTTATTCTCCAGACTCCTGCCCCTTATTCTCCAGACTCTAGCCCCTTATTCCCCACACTCTTGCCCCTTGTTCTCCAGACTTCTGCCCCTTATTCCCCAGACTCCTGCCCCTTAATCTCCACACTCCTGACCCTTATTCTCCAGATTTCTGCCCCTTATTCTCCAGACTCCTGCCCCTCATTCTCCAGACTCCTGCCCCTTATTCTCCAGACTCTAGCCCCTTATTCCCCACACTCTTGCCCCTTGTTCTCCAGACTTCTGCCCCTTATTCCCCAGACTCCTGCCACTTATTCTCCACACTCCTGCCCCTTATTCTCCAAACTCCTGCCCTTATTCTCAAGACTCTAGCCCCTTATTCCCCACACTCTTGCCCTTTGTTCTCCAGACTCCTGCCCCTTATTCTCCACACTCCTGCCCCTTATTCCCCAGACTCCTGCCACTTATTCTCCACACTCCTGTTCCTTATTCTCCAAACTCCTGCCCTTATTCTCAAGAC
Source organism: Ranitomeya imitator (assembly GCF_032444005.1). Taxonomy (NCBI): domain Eukaryota; kingdom Metazoa; phylum Chordata; class Amphibia; order Anura; family Dendrobatidae; genus Ranitomeya; species Ranitomeya imitator. Next base: position 7,296,480 of record NC_091283.1, on the reverse strand, counting down.
TCTAGCCCCTTATTCCCCAGACTCCTGCCACTTATTCTCCACACTCCTGCCCCTTATTCTCCAAACTCCTGCCCTTATTCTCAAGACTCTAGCCCCTTATTCCCCACACTCTTGCCCTTTGTTCTCCAGACTCCTGCCCCTTATTCTCCACACTCCTGCCCCTTATTCTCCAGACCCCTGCCCGTTATTCTCCACACTCCTGCCCTTTATTCTCCAGAATTCTGCTCTTTACTCTCCACACTCCTGCCCCTTATTGTCCAGACTTCTGCCGCTGATTCTCCAGACTCCTGCCCCTTATTCTCCCGACTCCTGCCCCTAATTCTCCAGACTCCTGCCCCTTATTCCCCAGACTACTTCCCCTTATTCTCCACATTCCTGCCCCTTATTCTCCAGAATTCTGCTCTTACTCTCCAAACTCCTGACCCTTATTCTCCAGACTTCTGCCCCTTATTCTCCAGACTCCTGCCCCTTATTCTCCAGACTCTAGCCCCTTATTCCCCACACTCTTGCCCCTTGTTCTCCAGACTTCTGCCCCTTATTCCCCAGACTCCTGCCCCTTAATCTCCACACTCCTGACCCTTATTCTCCAGACTTCTGCCCCTTATTCTCCAGACTCCTGCCCCTCATTCTCCAGACTCCTGCCCCTTATTCTCCAGACTCAAGCCCCTTATTCCCCACACTCTTGCCCCTTGTTCTCCAGACTTCTGCCCCTTATTCCCCAGACTCCTGCCCCTTAATCTCCACACTCCTGCCCCTTATGCTCCACACTTCTGCCCCTTATTCTCCAGACTCCTGCCCCTTATTCTCCAGACTGCTGCCCCTTATTCTCCAGACTCCTGCCCCTTATTCTCCACGATCCTGCCCCTTATTCCCCGGACTCCTGCCCCTTATTCTCCACACTCCTGCCCCTTATTCTCCAGAATTCTGCTCTTTATTCTCCACACTCCTGCCCCTTATTCTCCAGACTTCTGCCCCTTATTCTCCAGACTCCGGCCCCTTATTCTCCCGACTCCTGCCCCTTATTCTCCAGACTCCTACCCCTTATTCTCCAGACTCCCGACCCTTATTCTCCAGACTCCTGCCCCTTATTCTCCAGACTCCCGCCACTTATTCTCCAGACTCCTGCCCCTTATTCTCCAGACTCCCGCCCCTTATTCTCCAGACTTCTGCCCCTTATTCTCCAGAATCTTGCCCCTTATTCTCCACACTGCTGCCCCTTATTCTCCAGACTCCTGCCCCTTATTCTCCACACTCCTGCCCCTTATTCCTCAGACTTCTGCCCCTTATTCTCCACACTCCTGCCCTTTATTCTCCAGAATTCTGCTCTTTATTCTCCACACTCCTGCCCCTTATTGTCCAGACTTCTGCCGCTGATTCTCCAGACTCCTGCCCCTTATTCTCCCGACTCCTGCCCCTAATTCTCCAGACTCCTGCCCCTTTGTCACGATATGGTATGAAATATCATAAGTAGTTCTTTTGCTAGCCTGAGTGGGCTAAGCCCCCCCTTCTTGGAGTAACAGTTGTAGCTGCAAATTCCTGGCTTTCCTTCTCAGAGAGTGTGGGGGTTAGAAGTTTTATGGCCGAACGGAATTTACGACTGGCATTTCCTGTGTAAGCTCTTGTCCAGCTAGAACAGGAAAAATGGCTCCAAAAATCCATGAAAGATTCTTTGTTTAGTTTTTGTTAGATATTAGGCAAACGATTTAAGCTAGAAATACGAAAATATATATTCGTAGTCCCACTCGGTGTAGCTACACATCTCATGACACTCGGGTTTCTAACTCCATCTGGTAAAGAAGTAGGGTTTTCTCTGTAAATATGTATCCCAGATAGGACATATTTGATCTCATTAGAATGCTCACGTTAATCCGAGATGAATTATGGGTTTGGTATGACTCTGTCATGTTTTGTAGTGAAGTTATAGAAATTAGAGAGAATAGTTTAAAGTTTAGGCAGAATGTAGAGAGAGGAGGGTCTGGATAAGCCAGCCTTTCTGTGATGTCACAGCCTTAATGTTTTAAGTGTCTGGCAGGCTCTGAGGAGTCACTTTTTGCTGATTTCTCCCTCTGGACTGCTTTGTCCTATTGTCCTGGAAGAGCTGGTACATCCCATGGACTGGGATGTATGGAAACTGCACTAGCCTGGATGCCTGCAATGCTTTTAATATGTGAGTGTTATCTTTTCTCATTTATTCCCTTTATGTTATAATTACCCTTGTACATATTTGCAATTGTCTCATGTATAACATCTTTATAAACTATTTTTGATAACGCACTGCCTAGTTATTTTGAATGGGATATACTATTATATATTAGTTCGTTCTCCCGCTCTAAACCGTACCCTAAGTCTCTTGAAGGGAAAATACGCTACTGTTACTGTTGTGTTGGGTTAGCTTCGGACCCGTTTAATCGAAGCTGGTGGCAGCGAGAAGTGTGCAGACTTTTGGGTTATGTTGTAGCGGCTGCGACGTTAATAATTATTGTTCCTGCCTGAGTGGGAGTAGTTATCGCGTCGCTGCAGCGTGCCCAATAGCCAGTACATAGCAGGCAGCCTTTCTGGCGACTAATTACCCAGGGTGCAGTACCTAATCTGACCTGAGAGTAAGGGGGCGCCAGAGAGCTGCAAGTGTTAAGTGGAACTGTAAGCGGGATATACATAAATCCCTGCAGTTCGTGGTATATAGAAAAGCAGTGGGATACCTAGAATAAGCCCCTGCTGTAAACTAAGAGGTCAATAGCCTTGTGTGTGGTTTTTCATCACATTGTTAGCAGTGGAGGGATAACTAAGATAAGCCCCCCTGCACATGTGATAGCCGTCTGTTGGCCTAAAGTCACCCTGATCCGTGACGTAGGGGTGACGGTCACGGTGTGAATCCTGACCCAGTGGTGACAGCGGTCAGGGGAATCGTGACACCCTTATTCGCCAGACTCCCACCCCTTATTCTCCAGACTCCTGCCCCTTATTCTCCACACTCCTGCATCTTATTCTCCAGACTCCTGCCCCTTATTCTCCAGACTTCTGCCCCTTATTCTCCAGACTTCTGCCCCTTATTCTCCAGACTCCTGCCCCTTATTCTCCAGACTCCTGCCCCTTATTCTCCAGACTCCTGCCCCTTATTCTCCAGACTTCTGCTCCTTTTTCCCCAGACTTCTGCCCCTTATTCTCCAGACTCCTGCCCCTTATTCTCCAGACGCCTGCCCCTTATTCTCCAGACTTCTGCCCCTTATTCTCCACACTCCTGCCCCTTATTCTCCACACTCCTGCCCCTTATTCTCCACACTCCTGCCCCTTATTCTCCAGAATTCTGCTCTTTATTCTCCATACTTCTGCCCTTCTCCTGGCAGCTGCATATAGGCTTCTACGCAGATCCTGACTGATTGCCGCTCTTTCTCATCTCATCACAATTTCTCAGTTTTGCTTGTTGCATTTCGAGGATTGACCACAGGTTCTCAATGGGTTTGAGATCTTTGGAGTTTCCTGGCCATAAAACCAAAATGTAATTGTTTCATTCTACAAGACACTTACTTCTCACTTTTGTCTTGTGAAATGGTCTCCATCATGGGGGGAAAAAGCATCATCACCACATTGTTCTTGATGATGGGAGAAGTTGTTCTTGGAGGAGGTTTAGATCTCATTCATAGATTAATGTATTTTCTTAGGTATAATAATGAGTGACCCACTCCATGGATGAGAAACCCCCACACATTGTGAGTGACTCCCTCCATGGATGAGAAGCCCCCACACATTGTGAGTGACCCCCCCATGAATGAGAAGCCCCCACACATTGTGAGTGATCCCCTCCATGGATGAGAAGCCTCCACACATTGTGAGTGATCCCCTCCATGGATGAGAAGCCCCCGCACATTGTGAGTGATCTCTTCCAAGGAATAGAAGACCCCACACATTGTCAGGGATCCCCTCTATGGATGAGAAACCCCCACACATTGTGAGTGAACCCTTCCATGTATGAGAAGCCTCCACACATTGTGAGTGACCCCCTCCATGGATGAGAAGAGCCCGCACATTGTGAGTGATCCCCTCCATGGATGAGAAGCCCCAACACATTGTGAGTGACCCCATTCATAGATAAGAAGCCCCCACACATTGTGAGTGACCCCCTCCATGGATGAGAAGCCCCCACACATTGTGAGTGATCCCCTCCATGGATGAGAAGCCCCCACACATTGTGAGTGAGCCCCTCCATGGATGAAAAGCCTCCACACATTATGAGTGACCCCTCCATGGATGACAAGCCCCCACACATTGTGAGTGAGCCCCTCCATGGATGAAAAGCCTCCACACATTATGAGTGACCCCTCCATGGATGACAAGCCCCCACACATTGTGAGTGACCCCCTCCATGGATGAGAAGCCCCCGCACATTGTAAGTGTTTCCCTCCATGGAAAGAAGCCCCCGCACATTGTGAGTGAGCCCCTCCATGGATGAGAAGCCTCCACACATTGTGATTGATCCCCTCCATGGATGAGAAGCCTTCACATATTGTGAGTGATCCCCTACTTGGATGAGAAGCCCCCACACATTGTGAGTGACCCCCTCCATGGATGAGAAGCCCCCCACACATTGTGAGTGACACCCTCCATGGACGAGAAGCCCCCACACATTGTTATTGATCCCCTCCATGGATGCGAGGCCCCCACACATTGTGAGTGATCCGCTCCATGGATGAGAAGCCCCCACACACTGTGAGTGACCCCCTATAGGGATGAGAAGCCCCCGCACATTGTGAGCGATCCCCTCCATGGATGAGAAGCCCCCATATATTGTGAGTGATCCACTCCATGGATGAAAAGCCCCTGCACATTGTGAGTGACCCCCTCCATGGATGAGAAGCCCCCACACATTTTGAGTGATCCTCCCCATGTATGAGAAGCCCCTGCACATTGTGAGTGACCCCTCCATGGATGAGAAGCCCCCGCACTTTGTGAGTGATCCTCTCCATGTAAGAGAAGCCCCCACACATTGTGAGTGACTCCCTCCATGAATGAGAATCCCCCACACATTGTGGGTGACCCCATTCATGGATTAGAAGCCCCCACACTTTGTGAGTGATCCCCTCAATGGATGAGAAGCCCCCGCACATTGTGAGTGACCCCTCCATGGATGAGAAGCCCCCGCACTTTGTGAGTGATCCTCTCCATGTATGAGAAGCCCCCACACATTGTGAGTGATCCCCTCCATGGATGAGAAGCCCCCACACATTGTGAGTAAATCCCTCCATGGATGAGAAGCCCCACACACATTGTGCGTGATCCTCTCCATGTATGAGAAGCCCCCGCACATTGTGAGTGATCCCCTCCATGGATGAGAAGCCTCCACACTTTTTGAGTGATCCCGCTCCATGGATGAGAAGCCCCCGCACATTGTGAGTGACCCCTCCATGGATGAGAAGCCCCCACACTTTGTGAGAGATCCTCTCCATGGATGAGAAGCCCCCACACTTTTTGAGTGATCCCGCTCCATGGATGAGAAGCCCCCGCACATTGTGAGTGACCCCTCCATGGATGAGAAGCCCCCACACTTTGTGAGTGATCCCGCTCCATGGATGAGAAGCCCCCACACATTGTGAGTGATCCCCTCCATGGATGAGAAGACCCCGCACATTGTGAGTGATCCTTTCCATGTATGAGAAGCCCCCACACATTGTGAGTGATCCCCTCCATGGATGAGAAGCCCCCACACATTGTGAGTGACCCCATTCATGGATGAGAAACCCCCACCCTTTTTGAGTGATCCCGCTCCATGGATGAAAAGCCCCCACACATTGTGAGTGATCCCCCTCCATGGATGAGAAGCCCCCACACTTTTTGAGTGATCCCGCTCCATGGATGAGAAGCCCCCACACATTGTGAGTGATCCCCTCCATGGATGAGAAGCCCCCACACATTGTGAGTGATCCCCTCCATGGATGAGAAGCCCCCGCACATTGTGAGTGATCCTTTCCATGTATGAGAAGCCCCCACACATTGTGAGTGATCCCCTCCATGGATGAGAAGCCCCCACGCATTGTGAGTGATCTCCTCCATGGATAAGAAGCCCCCACACATTGAGAGTGACTCCCTCCATGGATGTGACGCCCCCACACATTGTGAGTGATCCTTTCCATGTATGAGAAGCCCCCACACATTGTGAGTGATCCCCTCCATGGATGAGAAGCCCCCACGCATTGTGAGTGATCCCCTCCATGGATAAGAAGCCCCCACACATTGAGAGTGACTCCCTCCATGGATGTGACGCCCCCACACATTGAGAGTGACTCCCTCCATGGATGTGACGCCCCCACACATTGTGAGTGATCCCCCTCCATGGATGAGAAGCCCCCACACTTTTTGAGTGATCCAGCTCCATGGATGAGAAGCCCCCACACATTGTGAGTGACCCCCTCCATGGATGAGAAGCCCCCACACATTGTGAGTGATCCCCTCCATGGATGAGAAGCCCCCGCACATTGTGAGTGATCCTTTCCATGTATGAGAAGCCCCCACACATTGTGAGTGACCCCTCCATGGATGAGAAGCCTCCACACATTGTGAGTGATCCCCTCCATGGATGAGAAGCCCCCACACATTGTGAGTGATCCCCTCCATGGATGAGAAGCCCCCACACATTGTGAATGACTCCCTCCATGGATGAAAAGCCCTCACACATTGTGAGTGACCGAATTCATGGATGAGAAGCCCCCACACTTTTTGAGTGATCCCGCTCCATGGATGAGAAGCCCCCACACATTGTGAGTGACTCCCTCCATGGATGAAAAGCCCCCACACATTGTGAGTGACCCCATTCATGGATGAGAAGCTCCCACACTTTTTGAGTGATCCCGCTCCATGGATGAGAAGCCCCCACACATTGTGAGCGATCCCCTCCATGGATGAGAAGCCCCCGCACATTGTGAGTGATCCTTTCCATGTATGAGAAGCCCCCACACATTGTGAGTGATCCCCTCCATGGATGAGAAGCCTCCACACATTGTGAGTGATCCCCTCTATGGATGAGAAGCCCCCACACATTGTGAGTGACTCCCTCCATGGATGAGAAGCCCCCACACATTGTGAGTGATCCCTTCCATGGTGAGAAGCCCCCACACATTGTGAGTGATCCCCTCCATGGATGAGAATCCCCCACACATTGTGAGTGATCCCTTCCATGGATGAGAAGCCCCCACACATTGTAAGTGACTCCCTCCATGGATGAGAAGCCCCCACACATTGTGAGTGACCCCATTCATGGATGGGAAGCCCCCACACTTTTTGCGTGATCCCGCTCCATGGATGAAAAGCCCCCACACAGTGTGAGTGATGCCCTCCATGGATGAGAAGCCCCCAGGCATTGTGAGTGATCCCCTCCATGGATAAGAAGCCCCCACACATTGTGAGTAACCCCATTCGTGGATGAGAATCCCCAACACTTTGCTCCATGGATGAGAAGCCCCCACACATTGTGAGTGATCCCCTCCATGGATGAGAAGCCCCCACACATTATGAGTGACCCCTCCATGGATGAGAAGCCTCCACACATTGTGAGTGACCCCCTCCATAAATGAGAAGCCCCCACACATTGTGAGTGATCCCCTCAATGGATGAGAAGCCCCCACACATTGTGAGTGACCCCTCCATGGATGAGAAGCCTCCACACATTGTGAGTGATCCCCTCCATGGATGAGAAGCCCCCACACATTGTGAGTGACCCCTCCATGGATGAGAAGCCTCCACACATTGTGAGTGACCCCTCCATGGATGAGAAGCCTCCGCACATTGTGAGTGACCCCCTTTATGGATGAGAAGCCTCTACACATTGTGAGTGATCCCCTCCATGGATGAGAAGCCTCCACACATTGTGAGTGATCCCCTCCATAGATGAGAAGCCCCCACACATTGTGAGTGACCCCTCCATGGATGAGAAGCCCCCGCACATTGTGAATGACTCCCTCCATGGATGAGAAGCCCCCACACATTGTGAATGATCCCTTCCATGGATGAGAAGCCCCCACACATTGAGAGTGATCCCCTCCATGGATGAGAAGCCTCCGCACATTGTGAGTGATCCCCTCCATAGATGAGAAGCCCCCACACATTGTGAGTGACCCCTCCATGGATGAGAAGCCCCCGCACATTGTGAATGACTCCCTCCATGGATGAGAAGCCCCCACACATTGTGAATGATCCCTTCCATGGATGAGAAGCCCCCACACATTGAGAGTGATCCCCTCCATGGATGAGAAGCCTCCGCACATTGTGAGTGACCCCCTCCATGGATGAGAAGCCCCCACACATTGTGAGTGATTCCCTCCATGGATGAGAAGCCCCCACACATTGTGAGTGATCCCCTCCATGGATGAGAAGCCCCCACACATTGTGAGTGACTCCCTCCATGGATGAGAAGCCCCCACACATTGTGAGTGATCCCCTCCATGGATGAGAAGCCCCCACACATTGTGAGTGATCCCCTCCATGGATGAGAAGCCCCCACACATTGTGAGTGATCCTTTCCATGGATGAGAAGCCTCCACACATTGTGACTGATCCCCTCCATGGAGCAGAAGCCCCCACACATTGTGAGTGATCCCCTCCATGGATGAGAAGCCTCCGCACATTGTGAGTGACCCCCTCCATGGATGAGAAGCCCCCACACATTGTGAGTGATCCCCTCCATGGATGAGAAGCCCCCACACATTGTGAATGATCCCTTCCATGGATGAGAAGCCCCCACACATTGTGACTGATCCCCTCCATGGAGCAGAAGCCCCCACACATTGTGAGTGATCCCCTCCATGGATGAGAAGCCCCCACACATTGTGAGTGATTCCCTCCATGGATGAGAAGCCCCCACACATTGTGAGTGATCCCCTCCATGGATGAGAAGCCTCCACACATTGTGACTGATCCCCTCCATGGAGCAGAAGCCCCCACACATTGTGAGTGATCCCCTCCATGGATGAGAAGCCCCCACACATTGTGAGTGATTCCCTCCATGGATGAGAAGCCCCCACACATTGTGAGTGATCCCCTCCATGGATGAGAAGCCCCCACACATTGTGAGTGACTCCCTCCATGGATGAGAAGCCCCCACACATTGTGAGTGATCCCCTCCATGGATGAGAAACCCCCACACATTGTGAATGATCCCTTCCATGGATGAGAAGCCCCCACACATTGTGAGTGATCCCCTCCATGGATGAGAAGCCTCCACACATTGTGAGTGACCCCCTCCATGGATGAGAAGCCCCCACACATTGTGAGTGATTCCCTCCATGGATGAGAAGCCCCCACACATTGTGAGTGATCCCCTCCATGGATGAGAAGCCCCCACACATTGTGAGTGACGCCCTCCATGGATGAGAAGCCCCCACACATTGTGAGTGATCCCCTCCATGGATGAGAAGCCCCCACACATTGTGAGTGATCCCCTCCATGGATGAGAAGCCCCCACACATTGTGAGTGACTCCCTCCATGGAGCAGAAGCCCCCACACATTGTGAGTGATCCCCTCCATGGATGAGAAGCCTCCACACATTGTGAGTGACCCCCTCCATGGATGAGAAGCCCCCACACATTGTGAGTGATTCCCTCCATGGATGAGAAGCCCCCACACATTGTGAGTGATCCCCTCCATGGATGAGAAGCCCCCACACATTGTGAGTGACGCCCTCCATGGATGAGAAGCCCCCACACATTGTGAGTGATCCCCTCCATGGATGAGAAGCCCCCACACATTGTGAGTGACGCCCTCCATGGATGAGAAGCCCCCACACATTGTGAGTGATCCCCTCCATGGATGAGAAGCCCCCACACATTGTGAGTGATCCCCTCCATGGATGAGAAGCCCCCACACATTGTGAGTGACTCCCTCCATGGAGCAGAAGCCCCCACACATTGTGAGTGATCCCCTCCATGGATGAGAAGCCCCCACACATTGTGAGTGATCCCCTCCATGGATGAGAAGCCTCCACACATTGTGAGTGACCCCTCCATGGATGAGAAGCACCCACACATTGTGAGTGATCCCCTCCATGGATGAGAAGCCTCCACACATTGTGAGTGATCCCCTCCATGGATGAGAAGCCCCCACACATTGTGACTGATCCCCTCCATGGATGAGAAGCCCCCACACATTGTGAGTGATCCCCTCCATGGATGAGAAGCCCCCACACATTGTGAGTGACTCCCTCCATGGATGAGAAGCCCCCACACATTGTGAGTGATCCCCTCCATGGATGAGAAGCCCCCACACATTGTGAGTGATCCCCTCCATGGATGAGAAGCCCCCACACATTGTAAGTGACTCACTCCATGGATGAGAAGCCCCCACACATTGTGAGTGACCCCATTCTTGGATGAGAAGCCCCCACACATTGTGAGTGACTCCCTCCATGGAGCAGAAGCCCCCACACATTGTGAGTGACCCCCTCCATGGATGAGAAGCCCCCACACATTGTGAGTGATCCCCTCCATGGATGAGAAGCCCTAAAACATTGTGAGTGACCCCCTCCATGGATGAGAAGCCCCCACACATTGTGAGTGACCGCTCCATGGATGAGAAGCCTCCACACATTGTGAGTGATCCCCTCCATAGATGAGAAGCCCCCACACATTGTGAGTGACCCTCCATGGATGAGAAGCCCCCGCACATTGTGAGTGACTCCTCTATGGATGAGAAGCCTCCACACATTGTGAGTGATCCCCTCCATGGATGAGAAGCCCCCACACATTGTGAGTGATCCCCTCCATGGATGAGAAGCCCCCACACATTGTGAGTGATCCCCTCCATGGATGAGAAGCCCCCACACATTGTGAGTGACCCCATTCATGGATGAGAATCCCCAACACTTTGCTCCATGGATGAGAAGCCCCCACACATTGTGAGTGACCCCTCCATGGATGAGAATCCCCCACACATTGTGAGTGACCCCCTCCATGGATGAGAAGCCCCCACACATTGTGAGTGATCCCCTCTATGGTTGAGAAGCCTCCACACATTGTGAGTGATCCCCTCCATGAATGAGAAGCCCCCACACATTGTGAGTTATACCCTCCATGGATGAGAAGCCTCCACACATTGTGAGTGACCCCCTCCATGGATGAGAAGCCCCCACACATTGTGAGTGATCCCCTCCATGGATGAGAAGCCCCCACACATTGTGAGTGACCCCATTCATGGATGAGAATCCCCAACACTTTGCTCCATGGATGAGAAGCCCCCACACATTGTGAGTGATCCCCTCCATGGATGAGAAGCCCCCACACATTGTGAGTGACCCCTCCATGGATGAGAATCCCCCACACATTGTGAGTGACCCCTTCCATGGATGAGAAGCCCCCACACATTGTGAGTGACCCCTCCATGGATGAGAAGCCTCCACACATTGTGAGTGATCCCCTCTATGGATGAGAAGCCTCCACACATTGTGAGTGATCCCCTCCATAGATGAGAAGCCCCCACACATTGTGATTGACCCCTCCATGGATGAGAAGCCCCCGCACATTGTGAGTGACCACCTCCATGGATGAGAAGCTCCCACACATTGTGAGTGATCCCCTCTATGGATGAGAAGCCTCCACACATTGTGAGTGATCCCCTCCATGGATGAGAAGCCCCCACACATTGTGAGTGACCCCTCCATGGATGAGAAGCCTCCACACATTGTGAGTGACCCCCTCCATGGATGAGAAGCCCCCACACATTGTGAGTGATCCCCTCCATGGATGAGAAGCCCCCACACATTGTGAGTGACCCCATTCATGGATGAGAATCCCCAACACTTTGCTCCATGGATGAGAAGCCCCCACACATTGTGAGTGATCCCCTCTATGGATGAGAAGCCTACACACATTGTGAGTGATCCCCTCCATGGATGAGAAGCCCCCACACATTGTGAGTGACCCCTCCATGGATGAGAAGCCCCCACACATTGTGAGTGATCCCCTCCATGGATGAGAAGCCCCCACACATTGTGAGTGATCCCCTTCATGGATGAGAAGCCCTCACACATTGTGAGTGATCCCCTCCATGGATGAGAAGCCCCCACACATTGTGAGTGACCCCATTCATGGATGAGAATCCCCAACACTTTGCTCCATGGATGAGAAGCCCCCACACATTGTGAGTGATCCCCTCCATGGATGAGAAGCCCCCACACATTGTGAGTGACTCCCTCGATGGAGCAGAAGCCCCCACACATTGTGAGTGACCCCCTCCATGGATGAGAAGCCCCCACACATTGTGAGTGATCCCCTCCATGGATGAGAAGCCCCCACACATTGTGAGTGACCCCCTCCATGGATGAGAAGCCCCCACACATTGTGAGTGACCCCTCCATGGATGAGAAGCCTCCACACATTGTGAGTGATCCCCTCCATGGATGAGAAGCCTCCACACATTGTGAGTGATCCCCTTCATAGATGAGAAGCCCCCACACATTGTGAGTGACCCCTCCATGGATGAGAAGCCCCCGCACATTGTGAGTGACCACCTCCATGGATGAGAAGCCCCCACACATTGTGAGTGATCCCCTCTATGTTTGAGAAGCCTCCACGCATTGTGAGTGATCCCCTCCATGGATGAGAAGCCCCCACACATTGTGAGTTATACCCTCCATGGATGAGAAGCCTCCACACATTGTGAGTGACCCCCTCCATGGATGAGAAGCCCCCACACATTGTGAGTGATCCCCTCCATGGATGAGAAGCCCCCACACATTGTGAGTGACCCCATTCATGGATGAGAATCCCCAACACTTTGCTCCATGGATGAGAAGCCCCCACACATTGTGAGTGATCCCCTCCATGGATGAGAAGCCCCCACACATTGTGAGTGACCCCTCCATGGATGAGAAGCCCCCACACATTGTGAGTGACCCCCTCCGTGGATGAGAAGCCCCCACACATTGTGAGTGACCCCTCCATGGATGAGAAGCCTCCACACATTGTGAGTGATCCCCTCTATGGATGAGAAGCCTCCACACATTGTGAGTGATCCCCTCCATAGATGAGAAGCCTCCACACATTGTGAGTTATCCCCTCCATGGATGAGAAGCCCCCACACATTGTGAGTGACCCCATTCATGGATGAGAATCCCCAACACTTTGCTCCATGGATGAGAAGCCCCCACACATTGTGAGTGATCCCCTCCATGGATGAGAAGCCCCCACACATTGTGAGTGACCCCTCCATGGATGAGAAGCCCCCACACATTGTGAGTGACCCCTCCATGGATGAGAAGCCTCCACACATTGTGAGTGATCCCCTCCATGGATGAGAAGCCTCCACACATTGTGAGTGATCCCTCCATGGATGAGAAGCCCCCACATATTGTGAGTTATCCCCTCCATGGATGAGAAGCCTCCACACATTGTGAGTGACCCCCTCCATGGATGAGAAGCCCCCACACATTGTGAGTGATCCCCTCCATGGATGAGAAGCCCCCACACATTGTGAGTGACCCCATTCATGGATGAGAATCCCCAACACTTTGCTCCATGGATGAGAAGCCCCCACACATTGTGAGTGATCCCCTCCATGGATGAGAAGCCCCCACACATTGTGAGTGATCCCCTCCATAGATGAGAAGCCCCCACACATTGTGAGTGACTCCTCCATGGATGAGAAGCCCCCGCACATTGTGAGTGACCACCTCCATGGATGAGAAGCCTCCACACATTGTGAGTGATCCCCTCCATAGGTGAGAAGCCCCCACACATTGTGAGTGACTCCTCCATGGATGAGAAGCCCCCGCACATTGTGAGTGATCCCTCCATGGATGAGAAACCCCCACACATTGTGAGTGATCCCCTCTATGGATGAGAAGCCTCCACACATTGTGAGTGATCCCCTCCATGGATTAGAAGCCCCCACACATTATGAGTTATCCACTCCATGGATGAGAAGTCCCCACACATTGTGAGTGACCCCTCCATGGATGAGAAGCCCCCGCACATTGTGAGTTACCACCTCCATGGATGAGAAGCCCCCGCACATTGTGAATGATCCCTTCCATGGATGAGAAGCCCCCACACATTGTGAGTTATCCCCTCCATGGATGAGAAGACCCCGCACATTGTGAGTGATCCCCTCCATGGATGAGAAGCCTCCACACATTGTGAGTGATCCCCTCCATGGATGAGAAGCCTCCACACATTGTGGGTGATCCCCTCCATGGATAAGAAGCCCCCCACATTGTGAGTTACCACCTCCATGGATGAGAAGCCCCCACACATTGTGAGTGATCCCCTCCATGGATGAGAAGCCCCCACACATTGTGAGTGACCCCTCCATGGATGAGAAGCCCCCACACATTGTGAGTGACCCCTCCATGGATGAGAAACCCCTGCACATTGTGAGTGTTCCCCTCCATGGATGAGAAGCCCCCACACATTGTGAGTGATCCCCTCCATGGATGAGAAGCCCCCACACATTGTGAGTGACCCCTCCATGGATGAGAAGCCCCCACACATTGTGAATGATCCCTTCCATGGATGAGAAGCCCCCACACATTGTGAGTTATCCCCTCCATGGATGAGAAGACCCCGCACATTGTGAGTGATCCCCTCCATGGATGAGAAGCCCCCACATATTGTGAGTGACCCCTTCGATGGATGAGAAAACCCCACACATTGTGAGTGGCCCCCTCCATGGATGAGAAGCCTCCACACATTGTGAGTAATCCTCTCCATGGATGAGACGCCTCCACACATTGTGAGTGACCCCATCTAGGAATGAAAAGCCCCCCCACATTGTGAGTGATCCCCTCCATGGATGAGAAGCCCCCGCTTATTGTGAGTGATCCCCTCCATGGATTAGAAGCCCCCACACATTGTGAGTGATCCCCTCCATGGATGAGAAGCCTCCACACATTGTGAGTGATCCCCTCCATGGATGAGAAGCCTCCACACATTGTGAGTGATCCCCTCCATGGATGAGAAGCCTCCACACATTGTGAGTGACCTCCTCTATGGATGAGAAGCCTCCACACATTGTGAGTGATTCCCTCCATGGATGAGAAGCCCCCACACATTGAGAGTGATCCCCTCCATAGATGAGAAGCCCCCACACATTGTGAGTGATCCCCTCCATGGATGAGAAGCCTCCACACATTGTGAGTGACCTCCTCCATGGATGAGAAGCCCCCACACACTGTGAGTGATCCCCTCCATGGATGAGAAGCCTCCACACATTGTGAGTGACCTCCTCCATGGATGAGAAGCCCCCACACATTGTGAGTGATCCCCTCCATGGATGAGAAACCTCCACACATTGTGAGTGACCTCCTCCATGTATGAGAAGCCTCCACACATTGTGAGTGACTCCCTCCATGGATGAGAAGCCCCCACACATTGAGAGTGATCCCCTCCATAGATGAGAAGCCCCCACACATTGTGAGTGATCCCCTCCATGGATGAGAAGCCTCCACACATTGTGAGTGACCTCCTCCATGGATGAGAAGCCTCCACACATTGTGAGTGACTCCCTCCATGGATGAGAAGCCCCCACACATTGAGAGTGATCCCCTCCATGGATGAGAAGCCCCCACACATTGTGAGTGATCCCCTCCATGGATGAGAAGCCTCCACACATTGTGAGTAATCCTCTCCATGGATGAGACGCCTCCACACATTGTGAGTGACCCCATCTAGGGATGAAAAGCCCCCCCACATTGTGAGTGATCCCCTCCATGGATGAGAAGCCCCCGCACATTGTGAGTGATCCCCTCCATGGATGAGAAGCCCCCACACATTGTGAGTGATCCCCTCCATGGATGAGAAGCCTCCACACATTGTGAGTGATCCCCTCCATGGATGAGAAACCCCCGCACATTGTGAGTGATCCCCTCCATGGATGAGAAGCCCCCGCACATTGTGAGTGATCCCCTCCATGGATGAGACGCCTCCACACATTGTGAGTGATCCCCTCCATGGATGAGAAGCCTCCACACATTGTGAGTGACCTCCTCCATGGATGAGAAGCCTCCACACAGTGTGAGTGACTCCCTCCATGGATGAGAAGCCCCCACACATTGAGAGTGATCCCCTCCATAGATGAGAAGCCCCCACACATTGTGAGTGATCCCCTCCATGGATGAGAAGCCTCCACACATTGTGAGTGACCTCCTCCATGGATGAGAAGCCCCCACACACTGTGAGTGATCCCCTCCATGGATGAGAAGCCTCCACACATTGTGAGTGACCTCCTCCATGGATGAGAAGCCCCCACACATTGTGAGTGATCCCCTCCATGGATGAGAAGCCTCCACACATTGTGAGTGACTCCCTCCATGGATGAGAAGCCCCCACACATTGAGAGTGATCCCCTCCATAGATGAGAAGCCCCCACACATTGTGAGTGATCCCCTCCATGGATGAGAAGCCTCCACACATTGTGAGTGACCTCCTCCATGGATGAGAAGCCCCCACACACTGTGAGTGATCCCCTCCATGGATGAGAAGCCTCCACACATTGTGAGTGACCTCCTCCATGGATGAGAAGCCCCCACACATTGTGAGTGATCCCCTCCATGGATGAGAAGCCTCCACACATTGTGAGTGACCTCCTCCATGGATGAGAAGCCTCCACACATTGTGAGTGACTCCCTCCATGGATGAGAAGCCCCCACACATTGAGAGTGATCCCCTCCATAGATGAGAAGCCC
This sequence comes from Ranitomeya imitator, assembly GCF_032444005.1. NCBI lineage: Eukaryota > Metazoa > Chordata > Amphibia > Anura > Dendrobatidae > Ranitomeya > Ranitomeya imitator. Next base: position 7,279,819 of record NC_091283.1, on the reverse strand, counting down.
CCACACATTGTGAGTGATCCCCTCCATGGATGAGAAGCCTCCACACATTGTGAGTGACCTCCTCCATGGATGAGAAGCCTCCACACATTGTGAGTGACTCCCTCCATGGATGAGAAGCCCCCACACATTGTGAGTGATCCCCTCCATGGATGAGAAGCCTCCACACATTGTGAGTGATCCCCTCCATGGATGAGAAGCCTCCACACATTGTGAGTAATCCTCTCCATGGATGAGACGCCTCCACACATTGTGAGTGACCCCATCTAGGGATGAAAAGCCCCCCCACATTGTGAGTGATCCCCTCCATGGATGAGAAGCCCCCGCACATTGTGAGTGATCCCCTCCATGGATGAGAAGCCCCCACACATTGTGAGTAATCCTCTCCATTGATGAGACGCCTCCACACATTGTGAGTGACCCCATCTAGGGATGAAAAGCCCCCCCACATTGTGAGTGATCCCCTCCATGGATGAGAAGCCCCCGCACATTGTGAGTGATCCCCTCCATGGATGAGAAGCCCCCACACATTGTGAGTGACTCCCTCCATGGATGAGAAGCCCCCACACATTGAGAGTGATCCCCTCCATGGATGAGAAGCCCCCACACATTGTGAGTGACCCCCTCCATGGATGAGAAGCCCCCCCACATTGTGAGTAATCCTCTCCATGGATGAGACGCCTCCACACATTGTGAGTGACCCCATCTAGGGATGAAAAGCCCCCCCACATTGTGAGTGATCCCCTCCATGGATGAGAAGCCCCCACACATTGTGAGTGATCCCCTCCATGGATGAGAAGCCTCCACACATTGTGAGTGATCCCCTCCATGGATGAGAAACCCCCGCACATTGTGAGTGATCCCCTCCATGGATGAGAAGCCCCCGCACATTGTGAGTGATCCCCTCCATGGATGAGAAGCCCCCACACATTGTGAGTTACCACCTCCATGGATGAGAAGCCCCCACACATTGTGAGTGATCCCCTCCATGGATGAGAAGCCTCCACACATTGTGAGTGATCCCCTCCATGGATGAGAAACCCCCGCACATTGTGAGTGATCCCCTCCATGGATGAGAAACCCCCGCACATTGTGAGTGATCCCCTCCATGGATGAGAAGCCCCCACACATTGAGAGTGATCCCCTCCATGGATGAGAAGCCTCCACACATTGTGAGTGATCCCCTCCATGGATGAGAAACCCCCGCACATTGTGAGTGATCCCCTCCATGGATGAGAAGCCCCCGCACATTGTGAGTGATCCCCTCCATGGATGAGAAGCCCCCACACATTGTGAGTGACCCCCTCCATGGATGAGAAGCCTCCACACATTGTGAGTGATCCCCTCCATGGATGAGAAACCCCCGCACATTGTGAGTGATCCCCTCCATGGATGAGAAGCTCCCACACATTGTGAGTGATCCCCTCCATGGATGAGAAGCGCCCGCACATTGTGAGTGATCCCCTCCATGGATGAGAAGCTCCCACACATTGTGAGTGATCCCCTCCATGGATGAGAAACCCCCGCACATTGTGAGTGATCCCCTCCATGGATGAGAAGCTCCCGCACATGAATGGTCTCAGGAGGCTTCACTGCTGGCAGACACAGGACTCATGGTAGGTTTTGCTGATCCCTCTTAGCAGTCTGTTCTCAGACTGTCAGTGTCAGACATGTGAAACCTGCCAATGATTTTTCTTCAGTGGAGGAGATTTCACATTGCATTTTGTCACATGGGCTATAGACTATAATGGTGCTGACAGCGTGAACATGACCTCTAATGCACAAAATTTTTGGGCTTGTACACCTACTGGAGCCGGACACCCAGATGCAATCTACTACGTCTGAGTTCTGAGTGTCCCCCTCTAGAAGACGTACACACCCGAGAATGACGCACGTCAGAGCGAACGTTCATCATTATAGGTTATTAGGTTATCCCATATTGAGGTTCCAAAACAAGTTCCGACGGGGCCACCGATCATGTGATAAACGCAATGTGAAAGGACCCTTAGGGGGTATTGATTGCTAAAGTTTTGCTAATTTTATTATACTTTTTCGAGTAAGAAAGGAAGGATCTGAATACCCTCTAGTCGCAATCAGAAGCATTCATTGGTGGAATCTCCCACCGGGTTTGTGAATAAAGGGTTAATATGAGAGTTGTGGAATACAATTAATGTGTTTTTGTTGTCAAAAAAATATGAAGGATATTAGAGAATAATGTGGAGAGGAACAATCACGGAGGGGAATTACAATCCTCATCGGTGATGGATGACGGCCGGGCATTGAAAATTTACTCATTTGTGACAACATGGCTGTTTGCTTAGAAATAACTCGCAGTGTTTGCATGTGTAATTAGAGCAACGGACAGGAGACGGCTTCATTTTTTTCTTAATATCTCGCCGGGTCTTCCATCAAGTGTGTCGCAGGTGTCATTCACTGGACCGCGCTCATAAAAGACCCATTAATATTTAAAGTCTTTGTTAGTTTCTACTACTGACTGATCTTTGCTTATTTTCTTCTGGACACAAATGTCATTGTTATCCTGAATGAAGACAAAGGCTCCATGGCACCTGGGACGGGAAATTTCTGAAAAAACGGGAAGTATCACTCTTCTCCCCCAATTACAATGTATATACTGTATATACACTGCTCAAAAAATAAAGGGAACACTTAAACAACAGAATCTAACTCCAAGTAAATCAAACTTCTGTAAATCAAACTGTCCACTTAGGAAGCAACACTGTTTGACAAACAATGTCACATGTTGTTGTGCAAATGGAATGGACAACAGATGGAAATTATTGGCAATTATCAAGACACACTCAATAAAGGAGTGGTTCTGCAGGTGGGGACCACAGACCACATCTCAGTACCAATGCTTTCTAGCTGATGTTTTGGTCACTTTTGAATGTTGGTTGTGCTTTCACACTCGTGGTAGCATGAGACGGACTCTACAACGCACACAAGACGCTCAGGTAGTGCAGCTCATCCAGGATGGCACATCAATGCGAGCTGTGGCAAGAAGGTTTGCTGCGTCTGTCAGCGAAATGTCCAGAGGCTGGAGGGGCTACCAGGAGATAAGCCAGTACACCAGGAGACGTGGAGGGGGCTGTAGGAGGGCAACAACCCAGCAGCAGGACCGCTACCTCAGCCTTTGTGCAAGGAGGAACAGGAGGAGCACTGCAAGAGCCCTGCAAAATGAGCTCCAGCAGGCCACAAATGTGCATGTGTCTGCACAAACGGTGAGAAACCGACTCCATGAGGATGGTCTGAGTGCCCGACGTTCACAGATAGGGGTTGTGCTCATAGCCCAACACCGTGCAGGACGCTTGGCATTTGCCACAGAACACCAGGATTGGCAAATTCGCCACTGGAGCCCTGCGCTCTTCACAGATGAAAGCAGGTTCACACTGAGCACATGTGACAGACGTGACAGAGTCTGGAGATGCAGTGGAGAGCGATCTGCTGCCTGCAACATCCTTCAGCATGACCGTTTTGGCAGTGGGTCAGTAATGATGTGGGGTGGCATTACTTTGCAGGGCCGCACAGCCCTCCATGTGCTCGTCAGATATAGCCTGACTGCCATTAGGTACCAAGATGAGACCCTCAGACCCCTTGTGAGACAATATGCTGGTGCGGTTGGACCTGGGTTCCTCCTAATGCAGGACAATGCCAGATCTCATGTGGCTGGAGTGTGTCAGCAGGTCCTGCAAGATGAAGGCATTGAAGCTATGGACTGGCCCGCTCGTTCCTCAGACGAGAATCTGATTGAACACATCTGGGACATCATGTCTCGCACCATCCACCAACGTCACATTGCACCACAGACTATCCAGGAGTTGGCGGATGCTTTAATCCAGGTTTGGGAGAAGATCCCTCAGGAGACCATCCGCCACCTCATCAGAAGCATGCCCAGGTATTTTAGGGAGGTCATACAGGCACATGGAGGCCACACACACTACTGAGCATCATTTCCTTGTCTTGAGGCATTTCCACTGATGTTGGATCAGCCTGTAACTTCATTTTCCACTTTGATTTTGAGCATCATTCCAACTCCAGGCCTCCGTGGGATATTAGTTGTGATTTATGTTGATCATTTTTAGGTTTTATTGTTCTCAACACATTCCACTATGCAATGAATGAAGATTTACAACTGGAATATTTCATTCAGTGATATCTAGGATGTGGGATTTTAGTGTTCCCTTTATTTTTTTGAGCAGTGTATGTGACTCCCTGCCGGTATTAAGTTATAAGGATGTTGTAAATGTAAAAGCAAAGGACCAGGACAGGAGGGTCTGGTGTTGGCCCTCATTCTCATGACATGCATCACTTAGGCTGCTGTCACACTAGCAGCAGGGCCGTATTTGCCACTAGGCACTTGAGGGCACGTGCCTAGGGCGGGGACAATGCAGGGGGGCGGCACCTGAGCAAGTTTAAAAAAAATTTTTTTTTTTTTTAAGTCCGGGGGTCCCCCCGCCCACCCACCTCAGTCCCAGCTGCTGCGGGGGGAGGGGGTCTCAAGCGCAAGGCCACCATCAGGGCATTGCTGCCCTGACTACTTTATGGGGCAGAAATGGGTGCTGTACCTTTAAGCAGCAGCAGCCCAAGTGCATCATGGTCCTCCTGACGCCGGTCATGTCACACGCTGCGCGCTCTTTGTAAGAGCACTGGAGCAGACTGCAGAGAAGCTGAAGCAGGTAATGTCTGTGGGAGAAGATACTGAAGTCGGCGGTGAGCAGGGAGAGGAGGAGGCGGGCAGTGTGTGAGGACTCAGAGGAAGCTGCAGAGAGGAGATGGGAGTCTGCTGACGTGAATGAGTGAGGGGAGGGGATGAGAGGCTGGTAAGGAGAGGGTGGAAAGGAGCTGAGAGGCAGGAGAGGAGAGGCTGGAAAGGAGAGGCTGGTAAGGAGATGAGAGGCTGGTAAGGAGCTGAGAGGCAGGAGAGGAGAGGCTGGAAAGGAGCTGAGAGGCAGGAGAGGAGAGGCTAGAAAGGAGCTGAGAGGCAGGAGAGGAAAGGCTGGAAAGGAGCTGAGAGGCAGGAGAGGAGAGGCTGGAAAGGAGAGGCTGGTAAGGAGATGAGAGGCTGGTAAGGAGCTGAGAGGCAGGAGAGGAGAGGCTGGAAAGGAGATGAGAGGCTGGTAAGGAGAGGAGAGGCTAGTAAGGAGAGGCTGGTAAGGAGATGAGAGGCTGGAAAGGAGCTGAGAGGCAGGAGAGGAGAGGCTGGAAAGGAGATGAGAGGCTGGTAAGGAGAGGAGAGGCTGGAAAGGAGAGGAGAAGCAGGAGATGAGAGGCTGGAAAGGAGATGAGAGGCTGGAAAGGAGATGAGAGGCTGTAAAGGAGATGAGAGGCTGGAGATGAGAGGCTGGAGAGGCTGGAGAGGAGAGGAGAGGCTGGAAAGGAGAGGAGAGGCTGGAGAGGAGAGGCTGGAAAGGAGATGAGAGGCTGTAAAGGAGATGAGAGGCTGTAAAGGAGAGGAGAGGCTGGAGAGGAGAGGAGAGGCTGTAAAGGAGATGAGAGGCTGTAAAGGAGATGAGAGGCTGGAGATGAGAGGCTGGAGATGAGAGGCTGGAGATGAGAGGAGAGGCTGGAAAGGAGAGGAGAGGCTGGAGAGGAGAGGCTGGAAAGGAGATGAGAGGCTGGAAAGGAGATGAGAGGCTGGAAAGGAGATGAGAGGCTGTAAAGGAGATGAGAGGCTGGAGAGGAGAGGCTGTAGAGGAGAGGAGAGGCTGGAAAGGAGAGGAGAGGCTGGAGAGGAGAGGCTGGAAAGGAGATGAGAGGCTGGAAAGGAGATGAGAGGCTGGAGAGGAGAGGCTGGAAAGGAGATGAGAGGCTGGAGAGGAGAGGCTGGAAAGGAGAGGAGAGGCTGGAGGGGAGAGGCTGGAAAGGAGAGGAGAGGCTGGAGAGGAGAGGCTGGAAAGGAGAGGAGAGGCTGGAGAGGAGAGGCTGGAAAGGAGATGAGAGGCTGGAAAGGAGATGAGAGGCTGGAAAGGAGATGAGAGGTTGGAAAGGAGAGGAGATGAGAGGCTGGAAAGGAGAGGAGATGAGAGGCTGGTGTCATGCTGTATATAGGGAGGCTGTGTGGGGCTCATACTGTATTTAAGGGGCTGTGGGGGGTTTAAAGATATATAGGGGGTGTCAGCATACTTAATTCTGCTCAATATTAAGTGATACAATTAATATTAATTAATATTGAGTAGAATTATATTCATGCTATTGGTTCGGCCTCCACAACAGTCATGGTCTTTTATCTGGCCCCTCGGGAAAATAAATTGCCCACCCCTGATCTAGAGACATGGAGTGAGAAGCCCACATACGATAGCAACAGATTAGTCCGTTCTCTCACTAAATTACCCATCCAGCTCTTCAAACTATTCTCTCTGAAACGTCCCAGCATTGCAGAGATAAACTTCCCTGTTTGCAGTCTGAGTGATGCTGCCCGTGGTTTTGGTAGTATGAATCGACTGACAGGTTCCCCTTAAAAACCTGTCAGCCAAACCTTGCAACCGTGGCAGAATCAACTGACCATGTACTGTGTCTGAGATCCACCAGATTCTCACATGACAACTAATAGAAAGGTTTGCTAAGGCTGCTTTCACATCAGCGATTTTCTCCGTTCGCGACAGATACTGCAGTTTTTCTGCCTCTGTCATGTAACATATCACTTACAGGCCGGCAACTCTGCGTTCGGCCTCATTCATTCCCTATGGGACTTGCGGACATGTGCAGCACTTGAGGTGAGACAAAAAAAACACTGCTAGCAGCATTTTTTTCTTGTTGCTGCAAGTACCGCATTTGCCGGATCGCAGCAAAACCGCAAGTGCCGCAAGTCCCATAGGGAATGAATGAGGCCGAACACAGTGTTGCCATAAGTGATCCGTTACGGATGTGGAAAAACTGCCGGATCTGCCGCAAATGTCAAAAATCACTGATGTGAAAGTAGCCTAAGTCACTGCCGATAGTGTCTGCATTAGTCATACTCACCAATGGGGGAGGCAGCACGAAAAGTGCCTAGGGCAGCAGAAACTCTAAATACGGCCCTGCATATGACTGATGGCCTGAGGCTTTTTACAGGGACCCTACGATGCCCCAGCCCGCACAAGTTGCCACCGTGCCTCCTGGGTGTAAGGTCGGGCAGCTAATGTGGAATACTGTCCTGCCAGTCTCTGAAGTAAAGCATAGTGTTCCTTACTCCCTCGGTGTTCTGGCTACCGGCTTCTGCGCCTAAGAGGGAGGCAGCCTATTGCAGGGCAGAACTCCCTCTGGATTCTTCTCCTTGTACTATGACTTCGTTTCTCACTCTCAGCAATGCAATTCCCTTCGCGTCCTTTCTTAGGATGCTGCCGCACTTGGGGCAGGCGCAGCTCCGTGGCCTTCTGGCTAGGCCTCTGACAGGATCCCACCCCTGTCAGGGACCTCTCTGTCTGCAGCTGTTTAATGTTCCTCCTTCCCCCTGTCTGCCTGACAGGTGCTGCCTGGGTGAAGCCCAGTCAGCTTCTCCCTGGGTCAATGCTCAGTCAGCTTCTGCCTGACTTCCTATCCAGACCACCAATTTTACCTAATTGTGAGGAGTGCCCTACTAGATAGGAGCATAGCTCCCCCTGGTGGACTGGAGTGTGAAGTGTGTTGTGTGGTTTGTGATACCTGGTAAGGCGATCTCCTTTATTGCCTTCAGACGTATCATCACTCCCCCTGGTGGAAGAATGACATTACTGCAACGACCAGGACCCTGGGGCGCTGCAGAAACATTGTATGATGGAACGTCACAAGACTAAAGAGTGAAGTTTGCATTTATCTTCAGGTCTTTTCCTATTGTTTCTCTCTGCAGTTTTCATGTGTAGACGTCACCAAACCCTTCATGTTGTGACTGGAGGTTTCTTAAGATCAGAGTGAGAAATATCTGCCGAGCTGTAAAGAAATTCTACTTTTTCCATTGAAGTAAAACAAACAAGACCAAAACCACTTGGGAAGTCGCCATTGAGATGATTAATCCAAATAATTATTCCTGACTCTATAAAAGGAAATTAGATCAAATTATTGGGTTCTGAGATCGATAAGAGACTTCTCCCACAGATTGACTCTCTACTGACATGGACGTCCTGAGAATTCCGGTCGGCTCTTCTAGAAGGTCTTTGCATGTCAATGGCAAAATGTTTCCTTGCATTCTTATGATTATGACCATAAAAACATCCAAAAGTCATATAAACATGGTTATAGGGTTTTCCCCATCATGTAAACATCAATAACCGGTGGGTTCTACTGACATATACAAGTCAGGGTACAAAGTACCCAGAAAACACCACTCACAAGAGTATAAAATGTAAAAATGTTATTAAGGATTAATTTAAAAAAAAAACCATGAACCAGAGAGTGAATGGGACATGTAGGAGATAAAATCAAGTGGATAAAGGTGGGAGAGGGTTTTCACAAAAAGTAAAGGGTATCAGATAATGCGGGGAATAATAATGAACTTCCATGATTCATGTAAGATTTTGCATGTAAGGCATGATGCCGTAAATCATAGTACAGACTATTAAGACAGTATAGTAACAAAATTAATCAGTCAGTCTATACACGTATATCATGCAGTGTAATATTGGAAGAAAAGAAAAAAAGTCTTAAATCAGTAAATATCTAATGTAAAGGTAGTATCGAGTTTACCCATATGGAGGTGAAGAGACCCTACATACAGCCACCATTGCCCCGACGCGCGTTTCACTGTTACACTTCCTCAAGGGGAGTGTGCACATTTCAGACACTTCCATCCTCATTGTTGTAACATGTATCATAGGCCCTTATGGCCTGAAGACACCAGTGCTATCAATGGCACATGGTCATGGTCATTGGGGGCTTGTTACAGATATTGCATTGGGGCTCAAGGTGTTCAAGACCCCACAAAAGTTTATCCTAGACCTCAGGACCCCAATTCCTGGAAGCATCTGGTAGGCGTAATCCCAGTTAACGTGCTTTTACATTACATCCCACTATTATTGCACTGGGTTACAATGGCTGTAGCTACTAGACCAGTAACAGAGAGACTCTCTAGAAGCTACCATTTAACCCCTTGTAGGCTGGCACCAATACTGGTCACAGCATAAACATCAGGGAACAATGGGTGACGTGATTGGAGCTCATATCTTGAACCGATATTTTGGCATTTCAATTACTCAATGAATTCTAGATTGAACAAGATGGAAATTGACTCGGAGCGTAAATCATTTAGTTTTTAGGCCAAATCTGGGAAATCGACTCCTTTTCCAAACCACGGCCGGCTGCAGCTCACAAGCCTCCGCATCAGATGCCTTCGAGTCCACGCGTTCAGTAATTGATTCCTTCTGTCTGATACCTATTGTTAGATTATTTTCCTAAACTTTTTTTTCCTCTTTGTAATAAAATCTGTAATTTTCTAGTTTGCTATAATGAAAACGTTCTCGTATTAACAGTTCAATCCTTCGTAATTATTTCCTTGGCAAGTTTCTAAAGAGATAATTATAGAATTTGCCATATTTGTAGTAGCTGTCAGTCACCGCCACCACTCGGCTTATAGAGAAAGCCTCATTCTTCGAATATGTCAGCTTCCTAATTACAAAAACTATCGAGGGAGCGTTCTGGAGGAAAGACTCTAGTGAGACTTTGTAGGGTACACCGGAGAGACGCGGCGGCTTGGTGCTACTGGTTTAGGGGACTTGGGACCTTAAAGAGGCAGAAATGGGAAATGTTAATGGTAACAAGGTTTGAAGCGTCTCGGCTGATGTGTCGTGTTTTGATAAAACATGTCGAATCGCATTTATCAAGGGGAATCGCAGCGGCGACGGCCACATAACATGGATGATTGATGCGAGTCAACTTTAATGTCACAAAAGAAGATTTTTGCTTTAGGCAATTAGAACATTGTATAAATTAGACAAAGGCTGTGACGGCGACGCGTGATCCGCTCGGTCGGGTTCTGAGGCTTTCAAGCTTCTTTTCAGAGTTTGTAGAGCGATAACCCGGTCCGGTCCCGGTAGCCTCCAGGAAGAAAGCAAAATGGGACACGACAAAAGACTGGACAACAAGAGAGAAGACGAAATAGACCATCCCTGTCATTCAGGAGACACCCGTCTGGAGATGTTGCCCCTCGATAATATACAGAAGGGTCTCACTGCATTTTCCATGCAGAGATGAGGACAATGTGGAACAAGAAAGGAGAAGAGTCTTGAGGGACATCAAGGGTCTGACTCCTGGACAGGTGAAGATCATGTGTCGTAGTAGGGTGCCCGGACATTATATAGGGGGTCCCCGCTCCCGGAGTTAGAGTTGGACACTCTGGCTCCATTCTGGAGAACTCGAGCTGCTCCTTTATAGTAGGGTGATTGGCTTCTGCACAATCATGCGGGGAAAGGATCACGTTCTGCCAACGCTGTGTCTCCAGTTTTATGGAGTCATTGGCTCTTTTTAATGCACCTTGTTTACCTTACGTTTTGAGCCCTTCTTAAAGTTGTCTTTCTTTTTTTAAGTCTTTTTTTTATTTCTCCTCCACAACCTTGCTTCCCCAGATTCTTGAAATGCGACTTTTTCCAAATGTTGCATTTCTTTGGGGCGCATCTCACTTCACAGTTCCACCATTTCTGGCGGAATTTTTAAATTGCCGCATTTTTAGACAAACGTCCAAATTTGCAAAGGATTTTTGAGAACGTTGAAAGACGTGAACCACATGCGCCATTTGAAAGAACCTGGTGCAAAAAAATCCACAACTGTGACAACACTAAAAAAAAAGGAAAGTGACTTCAATAAATCCCAAATGATTAATAGTGGAGAGCAATGTCTGTGATGATGCAAGCGTGCATCGTAGACTCGCAGCGGCGGCTCCTCGTCAGCGCAGCGTTGGGGCCGGTGTGAGATTTTAGACACTTTCTATCTTGAACAAACTGACGTTCTTCAATGTTAAATACATTTCCAATATTACCAGAAAATTGAATGTTTCTCCCAAACCACCAGTAAGGCTACTTCCACACTAGCATCGTTGGACGTACGTCGCAATGCGTCATTTTGGAGAAAAAACGGATCCTGCAAATTTGCCCGCAGGATGCGTTTTTTTCTCCATAGACTTCCACTAGCCGACGCATTGCGACGTATGCCCAAACGTCGCATCCGTCGTGTTTTGGCAGACCGCCGGCACAAAAAAACGTTGCATGTAAAGATTTTTTGTGCGTCGAGTCCGCCATTTTCGACCTCACATTCGCGGCCAAAACTCCGCCCCTCCTCCCCACAACTCATAATGGGCAGCGGATGCGTTGTAAAACTGCATCCGCTGCCCACGTTGTGCTAATTAGCACAACGTCCGTCGGTACGTCGGGCCGACGGTTTGCGACGGCCCCGTACCGACGGATGTGTGTGAAAGTAGCCTAAGGCTTTGTGGATGTGGCCCCTCCAGAGCCCAAATCCCACTGACGGGCTGGATCCGCACAACATGAACCTTGTACAGTCACAGGCGCCATTCACAGAAGCGTTGTGCGCCAATGTAGAAAATGCACCTGTCTCCATTTACGTCCAGTGTGAATGGGCCATAATAATAGTAAAGGATCTGGAGCGCCGCAACACCTAAGCAGCACAGCACGATGTGGACGCGAGAGCAGGCTGCAATGTCAGCAATGGGCAGCACGATGGCTCAGTGGTTAGCACTGTACTATATATAGGGCAGCACGGTGGATCAGTGGTTAGCACTGTACTATATATAGGGCAGCACGGTGGCTCAGTGGTTAGCACTGTACTATATATAGGGCAGCACGGTGGCTCAGTGGTTAGCACTGTACTATATATAGGGCAGCACGGTGACTCAGTGGTTAGCACTGTACTGTATATAGGGCAGCATGGTGGCTCAGTGGTTAGCACTGTACTATATATAGGGCAGCATGGTGGCTCAGTGGTTAGCACTGTGCTGTATATAGGGCAGCACGGTGGATCAGTGGTTAGCACTGTACTATACATAGGCAGCACGGTGACTCAGTGGTTAGCACTGTACTATTTATAGGGCAGCACGGTGGATCAGTGGTTAGCCCTGTACTATATATAGGGCAGCACAGTGGATCAGCGGTTAGCACTGTACTGTGTATAAGGCAGCGTGGTGGCTCAGTGGTTAATACTGTATTGTATATAGGGCAGCATGGTGGATCAGTGGTCAGCACTGTACTGTATATAGGGCAGTGTGGTGGCTCATTGGTTAGTACTGTACTATTTATAGTGGCTCAGTGGTTAGTACTGTATTGTATATAGGGCAGCATGGTGGCTCAGCAGTTAGCACTGTACTGATTATAGGCAGCACAGTGGATCAGAGGTTAGTGCTGTACTGTATATAGGGCAGCGTGGTGGATCAGTGGTTAGCACTGTACTATATATAGGGCAGCATGTTGGATCAGTGGTTACCACTGTACTATATATAGGGCAGCACGGTGGATCAGTTGTTACCACTGTACTATATATAGGGCAGCACGGTGGATCAGTGGTTAGCACTGTACTGATTATAGGCAGCACAGTGGATCAGTGGTTAGTACTGAACTATATATAGGGCAGCATGGTGGATCAGTGGTTAGCACTGTACTATATATAGGGCAGCATGGTGGATCAGTGGTTAGCACTGTACTATATATAGGGCAGCATGGTGGATCAGTGGTTAGCACTGTACTATATATAGGGCAGCATGGTGGATCAGTGGTTACCACTGTACTATACATAGGGCAGCATGGTGGATCAGTGGTTAGCACTGTACTATGTATAGGGCAGCACGGTGACTCAGTGGTTAGCACTGTACTGTATATAGGGCAGCACAGTGGATCAGCGGTTAGCACTGTACTGTTTATAGGCAGCACAGTGGATCAGCGGTTAGTGCTGTACTGTATACAGGGCAGCGTGGTGGCTCAGTGGTTAGCACTGTACTATTTATAGTGGCTCAGTGGTTATTACTGTATTGTATATAGGGTAGCATGGTGGCTCAGCGGTTAGCACTGTGCTGTTTATAGGCAGCACAGTGGATCAGCGGTTAGCGCTGTACTGTATATAGGGCAGCGTGGTGGCTCAGTGGTTAGTACTGAACTATATATAGTGGCTCAGTGGTTATTACTGTTGCTTAGCAGCGCTACGGTCCTGGATTCACCCACCAAGGATGACATATAAAGGAGTTTGTATGTTCTCCCCGTGTTTGCATGGATTTCGTTCCTTACTTCATAGATGTAATGATAGGTAATTTAGATTGTGAGCCCCAATGGGGACAGAGACGACAATACCTGTAAAGCGCCACAGAGTATGATGGCGCCATATAAGTAAACATAGTAATGTCAGAACGTTGGCACCTGCTAAGTCTTTGGGGACATTTCTTCTGACATTTGCAACCTTCATTCCGTGGATCCAGCATTAGAAGAAGAGACAATGTGAGCGAAGTGCGAATGTTACACGTGAGTCTTGTTCTCGACATCTTCGACAGTCATTTAATTCTTCACTTTGAAAAAATAGATAGACAACCAATATGGCAGCCATTAAATCTCCCAGGGGGCTGTTACTTATCGCCGTCCTCCACGGTCAGGTAGTCTGTGCGTCGTATTAGCTGTATTATACCGTAGAGACGTCAGTCAGAGCTTCCCCGGATCTGTGCACGACGTCCGTCCCCTTCTGCTCCTCTCCGATATCTTCCTCCCCCCATATATATTCTCCTTGTCGCAGACAATGTGGCAGATAATGGTCCTTACAACGCACCAACATAGAGGCGCTCATTGATCCACTGTGTCCACTATTAGCTGCCTCTCCCCAGTATCATTTCTGGCTTCCTGTAATGGTTCCCATCAATTATTGATACTTTGTATGTGTGAAGGCTCAGCAGATACAGAGATGCTGCACTTACAGGATTCACTCTCGGGTGGTCGGGTAGAGGCCCATAATAACACGGCTCCTTATCTCCCAATGTCAGACCTCATTGTAAGTAACGGAGCATTTAGGGCCCAATAACTGTAAGAGCGGCTCAGTAATTCTAATGATTTCCAGGCAGCCTGCAATCAGAGTATTAATGCTGGAGATAATTAGTCTTCATATATTATGTGCGGTGCAGGATAAAGTCCTTTATAGACCTGGAGATGGATGGAGACACTCGGCACAAATGTGATCGGTCTTCATTGGCTTTGGTCCTGCTATATGGCAGCGTCTCTGAGGCACCGCACACATATTGTACTCAGACAAGTGACCTCCACGCCTGCTCTTCCCTCTACTTCAGAGATCTGCTCTTTATGGACCATAAGAACATGGTGTCTGAAGACGTTCCCTGACTTCTACGGGGGAATGTTGTGAGCATGCTCTGTGACCTGTGCAGAGGTCATTGTGCAGGTGTAGGATTCAGCCGGGGCCAGGGCTGCTGTCATGGCAGGATCTGAAAACTGCTGCCCACGCAAAAATCTGCCACATTTCGTGTGACCTGGTCTCGTGCTGCTTAGCTTTTCCTTCTGATGACAACTGCAGACCCACTAATTCTGCACCGTCAATGCTGCTGCTGTGTGTGCTGTAACTCTCCGGCCCCTGGATCCTGTCAGCTGGGCTCACACTTTTATCAAATGTTGCTAGGCACGGTGTTGCCCTGGGCTAGCCAGCCCCGTGTTACACACGGGCGCCCCGGCTTCAACTGAACTAAAACAGGAAGCCCTCACCATCTTATTCCCATCTTGCCCCTCCTATGCTATTTTCTATGATACCCCATCTAGGGGCCAACTTGGGATACTACTCCTCTAACACTATACTGGCCCGGGGCACTTGTTTTCCCCAACAAACAGTGTGCAAATACATGGCAAAACACATTATGCATTAGACAGAGCAATACACTTATGGTGTAGCAATACTCTTATACACAGTGGTAATACACTTTATGTGTAGCAGTACCACCGTGTAGCTGTCACCATCATCTATATAATTCTTTGAGAGTGTTGTAACCAGTAGAAATGTCCTTGAAATGGACAATGACCCCAAACACCCCAGCTAGCGGGTGACATCCTGGCTCCAGAACAACAAGACTGATATAATGAAGAGACTGGCCGATCCCCAGACCTCAATCTGATCCCCAGACTTCAGTCCGATCCCCAGACCTCAGTCTAATCCCCTGACCTTAACCCAATCCCTAGACCTCAGTTCAATACCCACACCTCAACCCGATCCCCAGACCTCAGCCCAATTACCAGACCTCAGACTGATCCCCAGACCTCAGCCCGATCCCCAGATCTCAGCTCGATCCCCAGACCTCAGTTCCATCCCCAGACCTCAGTCCGATCCCCAGACCTCAGTCCGATCTCCAGACCTCAGTTCGATCCCCAGACCTCAGTCCAATCCCAGACCTCAGTCCGATCCCCAGACCTCAGTCCCATACCCAGATCTCAGTTCAATCCCCAGACCTCAGTCTAATCCCCTGACCTCAGCCCAATCCTCATACCTCAGCCCAATCCCCAGACCTTAACCCAATCCCTAGACTTCAGTCCAATTCCCAGACTTCGGCCCGATCCCCAGACCTCAGTTCAATACCCACACCTCAACCCGATCCCCAGACCTCAGTCCGATCCCCAGACCTCAGTCCGATCCCCAGACCTCAGTTCGATCCCCAGACCTCAGTCCGATCCCCAGACCTCAGTCCCATCCCCAGACCTCAGTCCCATCCCCAGACCTCAGTCAGATCCCCAGACCTCAGTCAGATCCCCAGACCTCAGCACGATCCCCAGACCTTAGTCTGTTCCCCAGCCCACAGTCCAATCCCCAGACCTCACCCCGATCCCCAGACCTCAATCTGATCCACATACCTCAGCCCGATTCCCAGACCTCAGTGCGATCCCCAGACCACAGTCTGATCCCCAGACCACTGTCTGATTCCCAGACCTCAGTGCGATCCCCAGACCTCAGTCTGATCCCCAGACAACAGTCTGATCCCCAGATGTCAGTCCAATCCCCAGACCTGAGCCCGATCCCCAGACCTCAGCCCGATCCCCAGATTTCAGCTCGATCTCCTGACCTCAGTCCAATCCCTAGACAACAGTCCGATCCCCAGTCCTCAGTCTGATCTCCAGACATCTGTCCGATCTCCAGACCTCAACTTGATCCCCAGACCTCAGTCGATCCCCAGACCTCAGTCCAATCCCCATACCTCAACCTGATCCCCAGACCTCAGCTTGATCCCCAGACCTCGGTCCGATCCCCAGACTTGAGCTCGATCCCCATACTTCAGTGCAATCCCAAGACCACAGCTCGATCCCCAGACCTCTGTCCAATCCTCAGACGTCAGTCCGATCCCCAGACCTCAGTTTGATCCCCAGACCTCAGTCTGATCCCCAGACCTCAGTGCGATCTCCAGACCACAGTCCTATCCCCAGACCTCAGTCCGATCTCCAGACCTCAGCCTGATCACCAGACCTCAGCACGATCCCCTGACCTCAGCATGATCCCCTGACCTCAGTCCAATCCCCAGCCCATAGTCCAATCCCCAGACCTCAGCCCGATCCCCCATACCTCAGCCTGATTCCCAGACCTCAGTCCGACCCCCAGACCTCAGTGCGATCCTCAGACCTCAGTCTGATCCCCAGACCGCAGTCTGATCCCCAGACCTCAGTCCGATCTCCAGACCTCAGCCCGATCCCCAGACCTCAGCACGATCCCCAGACCTCAGCATGATCCCCAGACCGCAGTCCGATTCCCAGACCTCAGTCCTATTCCCAGACCTCAGCCCGATCTTCAGACCTCAGTTCGATCCCCAAACCTCAGTCTGATCCTCAGACCTCAGTCCGATCCCCAGACCTAGTTCTGATCCCCAGACCTCAGTCCTATCCTCAGACCTCAGTTCAATCCCCAGACCTCAATCCGATTCCCAGACTGCAGTCCGATCCCCAGACCTCAGTCCGATCCCCAGACCTCAGTCCGATCCCCAGACCTTGATCCGATCCTCAAACCTCTGTCCGATCCCCAGACCTCTGTCCGATTCCCAGATCTCAATCCGATCCCCAGACCTCGTACCGATCCCCAGACCTCAGTCCGATCCCCAGACCTCAGTTCGATCCCCAGACCTCAGTCTGATCCCCAGACCGCAGTCTGATCCCCAGACCTCAGTCCGATCTCCAGACCTCAGCCCGATCCCCAGACCTCAGCACGATCCCCAGACCTCAGCACGATCCCCAGACCTCAGCACGATCCCCAGACCTCAGCATGATCCCCAGACCTCAATCCGATCCCCAGATGTCAGTCCGATCTCTAGACCTTGATCTAATTCCCAGACCACAGCCCGATCCCCAGACCTCCGTTCGATCCCCAGACCTCAGTCCGATCCCCTGACCTCAGTGCGATCTCCAGACCAGAGTCCTATCCCCAGATCTCAGTCCGATCCCCAGACCTCCGTTCGATCCCCAGACCTCTGTCCGATCCCCAGACCTCTGTCCAATCCCCAGACCTCGATCCGATCCCCAAACCTCAGTCCGATCCTCAGACCTCGATCCAATCCCCAGACCTCAGTCCGATCTCCAGACCTCACTCCGATCCCTAGACCTTGATCTAATCCCACACCTCAGCCCGATCCCCACACCTCAGTGCGATCCCCAGACCTCAGTCCGATCCCCAGACCTCAGTCCAATCCCCAGATGTCGAACCGATCCCCAGACCTCATCCAATCCCCAGAGAGAATTCTAGTCTAGGAAGAGGTTTCACATATACCCATTCAGATGGAGACGTTTATTCTCAGCGAGGTAAGGCAAGCGTAGGACTTGGTATAAGAGAGATGCCGTAAAGGGGCTACCAGGTACACATAAAATTGGCCATTTTTATGCGCTAAACGCTCTCATTTTTCATATTTCTAGTGCAGTAATGCAGTTCAAATTTCGTATTTCAAGTTTGTATGTTCTAGCGCTGCAGTGTGCTGCCTTATTTGCTTAACTATATACGAGTTGGCGACTCTAGGTTCAGCACCTGTTCACACTGAGTCTATGTTTGGATGTGCAGGTCAGGTTTTTCAAACGAACTCATCCAATCGCCAGACCTCAGTCCACCCCCCAGACCTTATTCCGATCCCCAGACCTCAGTCCAATCCCCAGACCTCAGCCTGATCCTCAGAACTCAGTCCGATCCCCAAACCTCAGTCCGATCCCCAGACCTTAGTCCGATCCACAGACCTCAGTCCGATTCACAGACCTCAGTTCAATCCCCTGACCTCAGTCCAATTCCCAGTCCTCAGTTCAATCCCCATATCTCAGTTCAATCCCCAGACCTCAGCCTGATCCTCAGAACTCAGTCCGATCCCCAGACCTCAGTCCGATCCCCAGACCTCAGTCCGATCCACAGACCTCAGTCCGATTCACAGACCTCAGTTCAATCCCCTGACCTCAGTCCAATTCCCAGACCTCAGTCCGATCCCCAGACCTCAGTCCGATCCCCAGACCTCAGTCCAATCCCCAGACCTCAGTCCGATCCCCAGACCTCAGTCTGATCTCCAGACCTCAGTTCAATTCCCAGACCTCAGTCCGATCCCCAGACCTCAGTCCGATCCCCAGACCTCAGTCCAATCCCCAGACCTCAGTCAGATCCCCAGACCTCAGTCTGATCCCCAGACCTCAGCACGATCCCCAGACCTCAGTCCGATCCCCAGACCTCACCCCGATCCCCAGACCTCAGTCTGATCCGCATACGTCAGCCCGATTCCCAGACCTCAGTGCGATCCCCAGACCTCAGTCTGATCCCCAGACCACAGTCTGATCCCCAGACCTCAGTCCGATCTCCAAACCTCAGCCTGATCCCCAGACCTCAGCATGATCCCCAGACCTCAGTCCGATCTCCAGACCTCAGCCTGATCCCCAGACCTCAGCATGATCCCGGACCTCAGTCCGATCCCCAGACCTCAGTCCGATCCCCAGACCTCAGTCTGATCTCCAGACCTCAGTTCAATTCCCAGACCTCAGTCCGATCCCCAGACCTCAGTCCGATCCCCAGACCTCAGTCCAATCCCCAGACCTCAGTCAGATCCCCAGACCTCAGTCTGATCCCCAGACCTCAGCACGATCCCCAGACCTCAGTCCGATCCCCAGACCTCAGTCTGATCCGCATACGTCAGCCCGATTCCCAGACCTCAGTGCGATCCCCAGACCTCAGTCTGATCCCCAGACCACAGTCTGATCCCCAGACCTCAGTCCGATCTCCAGACCTCAGCCTGATCCCCAGACCTCAGCATGATCCCCAGACCTCAGTCCGATCTCCAGACCTCAGCCTGATCCCCAGACCTCAGCATGATCCCGGACCTCAGTCCGATTCCCGTACCTCAGTCCGATTCCCAGACCTCAGTCTGATCCCTGTTATGAACTGGTGGTTTAGGAGCAACATGGGACGAGCTCTGAAGGAAGTGGTACCTGTACTGACCGCAGTCCCTAAGCTCAACACAACACTAGAAGTAGCCGTGGAATGCTCCTTACTCTCCCTAGGCATCTCATCACAGCCTAAGAGCTAACTACCCCTAAAGATAGAAACAGGAAAACTATCTTGCCTCAGTGAAAATCCCCAAAGGATAGATAGCCCCCCACAAGTAATGACTGTGAGTGGAGAGGGAAAAGACACACACAGAATGAAACCAGGATGAGCACAGGAGGCCAGTCTAGCTAGATAGATAGGACAGGATGGAATACTGTGCGGTCAGTATAAAACACTGCAAAAAATCCACACAGAGTTTACAAAAATCTCCACACCTGACTAAAGGTGTGGAGGGTAAATCTGCTTCCCAGAGCTTCCAGCTTCACTGAACTAATTCATACTGACAAGCTGGACAAACATAGAAAGCACAGGACAGATAAGTCCACAACCTGTGGACAGAAAAGAGCACGCAAGGACTTAACTTTGCTGAACTGGTCAGGATAACAGGGAAATCCAAAGAGATGTGAATCCAACCAGGAACCATTGACAAGTGGCACAAGCTGAAGGAAAGAGCTAGGCCTAAATAGCCGAGCAGAATAGACAATCAGTGGAAGCAGCTGCTGACTGCTAAATCCAAGGAGCAGCCATACCACTTAAAACCACCGGAGGGAGCCCAAGAGCAGAACTCACAAAAGTGCCACTTACAACCACTGGAGGGAGCCCAAGAGCGGAATTCACAACAGATCCCCAGGCCTCAGTCCGATCCCCACACCTCAGTCCGATTCCCAGACCTCAGCATGATCCCGGACCTCAGTCCGATCCCCAGACCTCAGCCCGATTCCCAGATGTCAGCCCGATCCCCAGAACTCAGTTCGAACCCCAGCCCTCAGTCCAATTCCCAGACCTCAGTCTAATTCCCAGACCTCAGTCCGATTCCTCAGAACTCAGTCCAATGGAGAAATTGTGGAGCGTCAGCAAAAATGCAAAAGAGCTATGTGATGTCGGGTCAGGGTGGGTTGGATATCTGTCTGCGGGGGTCCAATGTTAGGTGACAGATGTAAAGCCGCTATAAGAAATAAAGATCATACAACAAAAATATTAGTTCAGTGATTGAGGGAAAAGAGAAGCCTAGAATAAATCTCAGTTTATGCTGTAAAGATGATACAGACACTGCCGTTATCTGAGCGGACGGTTATTCCTGGTTCTTTATTGTCAGTGTATAAAATGATATTATGTTCATGTTTTATTTAGTATTGAATGAGCAGCTCCAGCAGCCTCTGTGTATACTATACTTGTATATGGAGGTATCTGTAATCATACTGTGTATGGAGAGAACTGCGGTTATACTGTATTTAGAGGTAATTGTGATTACTGTATATGGGGATAACTGTGATTATACTGTATATGGAGGTAACTGTGATTATACTGTATATGGAGGTAACTGTGATTATACTGTATACGGAGGTAACTGTGATTGTACTGTATACGGAGGTAACTGTGATTGTACTGTGTGCGGAGGTAACTGCGATTATACTGTGTATGGAGGTAACTGTGATTATACTGTATAAGGAGGTAACTGTGATTGTACTGTATGCGGAGGTAACTGTGATTATACTGTATACAGAGGTATGTAACACCCCAGGTAACTGGTTGTTACAGTGATGTTGCCTTTCTTTCGGGGAGGGCGATATCATGCTTGGAGGCAAGGAGGATTCTCTTTACCAGGTAAGCACCTACACACAACACGTTCTGAATCCAGGCCAGAAGGGGGAGCTCAGGACCCAGATTCAGGGGAGCTTCCCTCAGCTTTAAGTGTTCTGGTCTGGAGAAAGTGTTAGGTTAGTTGGAGAGAGACACTGAGGAGAAAGGAAATCTGGAGCAGAGTGCAGACTACGGAGCCGTGCAGCCAGGACTGAGCTGCAGCTCCAGGAAAGGACTAGAACCCGAGGGGTTGTATGAAGTGGAGCAATTGAGGGAAGAAGCACAGGAGTGGAAAAGCGCTCAGAGGGGAACTGTGACCGGGCACCCTCGGATCTGAAACGCAGAGACCGGGCAACGGGAGCCCGAGGCTTTAGTGGGATTTTAGGACACTTAGCAGAAACAGAGGGCTTTGAACTGTATGTGATTTGCCCACACCACACCTGGAGGTGAAGCAGCACCTGAAGAGCCTGGGTCGTGATAGAGACCTGTTCTAGGATGGGAGTGAAAGGACTTGCCAGCAAGCTACAAGCAGCAGGGACCTCTCATATTAGCGCAGTAGGAAGGCTTATGGACCTCACCTGGGAGAAGGAGAGGGATCACCTTTGCCTCCAAGCCGGCGGGATCACATCACCACCTGTGCCTGGTATCCTCGACTGTGGACTGCTCCTACCAGTAAACCAGGTAAAGACTTAACAACTCTGTGTCCTCCACTTATTTACCGGCATACACCATCCTTGCCATACACTTTGGGATCCTTTAAAGACCAAGGATCTATCAAAGTCTGATCTCCACTACACTGTAGAAGAGTATCATGGCTTGGACATACGAGATTTCTGAGGACATCAGTAGGACAGTTGGGGATGCTCCTTAGCCATATATATATGCACTGGAAATAAAAAGTATACGAACCTTTCTTAACAGGCCAGATTGTGGCCATGTCAAAAAATCCTGCCAAGAAAAATCATTTCAGAACATTTTTTCACCTGTCATGTAGCCAAAATTCTGTTCAATTGAATTTAGAAACAAAGTGAAATTATTTTGAGGAAAATACAAAAAACAAAATATCTTTCTCTTCTCATTTGAAGCACCACTCCTCCTCCTCTTCCTCCTTCTCTTCCTCCTTCTCTTCCTCCTCCTTCTCCTCCCATTACAATGTTAATCCCCTTTATCTACTGCAGAGGTTCCTTCATCAGGTGTGGGGGGGGGGGAATACTCGTTGGCGACGTCACTGGCACAGGGCCCCTCATAGTACGCAAAAGTGTCGCTGCCGGTGGGAGGCGCCCCCGCCGTGAAAACACACCGCCGTACTTTGAGGGGCCCTATGCCAGTGCCAATGCCAACGAGTGGGCCCCCCCTGCTTGCTCAGGATCACAGCACTTGCAAAGTTTAAATACTTACCTCTCCCTGCTCCACTGCCGTGACGTGGTCCAGATTTCCTGGGCCCACTAAATACTTGAACCAGCCCTACCCCCCACAACTTTAGCCAAATGACCCCCAAATTCCAATGCCTTACTATTATTATAAGCTAAATTACGATTGACAAGCTTCAGTAACAAGAATGGATGTTTTTGCCATTAAAATGGGCACTGTAGGTGTTTTCCTGGTCTCCACTCACTGCCGACTATGCTCCCCCATTGACTTGCATTGGGTTTCGTGTTTCGGTCGATCCCCGACTTTTCGCGATAATCGGCCGATTTCACTCGACTCGACTTTTGAGATAGTCGGGTTTCACGAATTCCGACTCGACCCTAAAAAACTAAAAGTCACTCAACCCTACCTGGGATCCATATTCATGTAAAAAATAAAGAATAAAAATAAAAAATATGGCTATACTCACCCCTCCGAAGGACCCTGGTTGTCACCGCTGCAAGCGTCTGCCTCCGTTCCTGAGAATGCAGAGAGTGAAGGACCTTCGATGACGTCGCGGTCACGTGAGCGGTCAGGTGACCGGTCACCTGACCGCGACGTCATTGAAGGTCCTTCACTCTCTGCATTCTCAGGAACGGAGGCAGGCGCTTGCAGTGGTGACAGCCAGGGTCCTTCGGAGGTTGAGTATAACCATATTTTTTATTTTTATTCTTTATTTTTTACATGAATATGGATCCCAGGGCCTGAAGGAGAGTTTTCTCTCCTTCAGACCCTGGGAACCATCCAGGATGCATTCCGATATTTGTGTCCCATTGACTTGCATTGGTATTGGGTATCGGTATCGGCGATATCCGATATTTTTTGGATATCGGCCGATCCCATCCGATACTGATACTTTCAAATATCAGAAGGTATCGCTCAACACTACTGAAAAGGTGTTCCATAGTAGGAAGAGTGCAGTGTGGCAATTTTTTAACCAAGATCCGAATGATCAGTGCAAATTTATCTGTAAGAAGTGCTCAAATACCTTTAGCAGAGGGAAGAATCTCCAAATTTTAAATACAACGTGCATGCTTAGACATTTAACCAGTATGCATTTGCAAGCCTGGACTAACTACCAAATGTCCCGTGCCGTTGGTGCACCTGCTCAGAATGAAGGTAGTCAGCAACGCTACATTGCTTCCCTCACTGTAAGGCCACCGTTTAGGACACCACCAGCAGCAAATGTGGAGGTATCGTCGCAAGGCCAAGGCAGTCAGGGAATCACAAGGTTCTTGGTAGGAAACACTGTATGTAGGCCAACATCAAGAATACCATCACCAACCCTCTCTCAATCCGCCACCACCACCACTGCTAGTTCCACCATATGCAGCTCTACAGTCCAGCTCACCCTACAAGAGACTCTGTTACGAAAACAAAGTACTCATCCTCTCATCCGCGTACACAGGGTTTGAACGCCCACATTGCTAGACTAATCTCGTTAGAGATGATGCCTTACCGGTTGGTTGAAAGCGAAGCTTTCAAAGCCCTGATGGCCTACGCAGTACCACGCTATGACCCACCCAGTCGACGCTTCTTTGCGAGAAAAGCCATCCCAGCCCTCCACCAGCATGTCAAAGACCGCATTGTCGATGCACTCAGCCAATCTGTCAGTAGAAAGGTGCACCTGACAACAGATGCATGGACCAGTAGGCATGGCCAGGGGCATTATGTGTCCATCACGGCACACTGGGTTAATGTGGTGGATGCCGGGTCCACAGGGGACACCCATAGTGGGACAGTTCTGCCTAGCCCACGGTCTAGGAAACAGTTGGCTATAGGCGTTCGCAACCACTCCTCCTCCTCCTCCTTCTTCAGAAGCGAAAGCTCGTCCACAGAGCGCAGTCGCAAGACCACTCCATCCGCAGCTGCCAGTGTTGCACACGAGGTGTCCCATTATTGAACAGCTAGTGGTAAGCGTCAGCAGGCTGTGTTAGAAACAGACACACCGTGGAAGTACTGGCCAAGTACTTGCGGCAAGAAACTCAGTCATGGCTGGGCAGTGTACATCTTGAGGCAGGCAAGGTAGTCAGTGATAATGGAAGGAATTTTATGGCTGCCATAGCCATTTCAGAACTGAAACACATACCTTGCCTGGCTCACACCTTGAACCTGGTGGTGCAGTGAATCCTGAAAAGTTATCCGGTGTTACCAGCCCTGCTCCTGAAGGTGCAAAGACTTTGCTCACACATCCGCCGGTCGCCCGTACACTCCAGCCGTATGCGGAACCATCAGCGATCGCTGAATCTTCCTCAGCACCGCCTAATCATCAATGTTGCAGCAAGGTGGAACTTCACACTGCACATGCTTCAGAGGCTGTGCGAACAGAGGCGGGCTGTCATTTACAGTGGGGCAAAAAAGTATTTAGTCAGTCAGCAATAGTGCAAGTTCCACCACTTAAAAAGATGAGAGGCGTCTGTAATTTACATCATAGGTAGACCTCAACTATGGGAGACAAACTGAGAAAAAAAAATCCAGAAAATCACATTGTCTGTTTTTTTATCATTTTATTTGCATATTATGGTGGAAAATAAGTATTTGGTCAGAAACAAAATTTAATCTCAATACTTTGTAATATATCTTTTGTTGGCAATGACAGAGGTCAAACGTTTTCTGTAAGTCTTCACAAGGTTGCCACACACTGTTGTTGGTATGTTGGCCCATTCCTTGATGCAGATCTCCTCTAGAGCAGTGATGTTTTTGGCTTTTCACTTGGCAACACGGACTTTCAACTCCCTCCAAAGATTTTCTATAGGGTCGAGATCTGGAGACTGGCTAGGCCACTCCAGGACCTTGAAATGCTTCTTACGAAGCCACTCCTTCGTTGCCCTGGCGGTGTGCTTTGGATCATTGTCATGTTGAAAGACCCAGCCACGTTTCATCTTCAATGCCCTTGCTGATGGAAGGAGGTTTGCACTCAAAATCTCACGATACATGGCCCCATTCATTCTTTCATGTACCCGGATCAGTCGTCCTGGCCCCTTTGCAGAGAAACAGCCCCAAAGCATGATGTTTCCACCACCATGCTTTACAGTAGGTATGGTGTTTGATGGATGCAACTCAGTATTCTTTTTCCTCCAAACACGACAAGTTGTGTTTCTACCAAACAGTTCCAGTTTGGTTTCATCAGACCATAGGACATTCTCCCAAAACTCCTCTGGATCATCCAAATGCTCTCTAGCAAACTTCAGACGGGCCCGGTCATGTACTGGCTTAAGCAGTGGGACACGTCTGGCACTGCAGGATCTGAGTCCATGGTGGCGCAGTGTGTTACTTATGGTAGGCCTTGTTACATTGGTCCCAGCTCTCTGCAGTTCATTCACTAGGTCCCCCCGCGTGGTTCTGGGATATTTGCTCACCGTTCTTGTGATCATTCTGACCCCACGGGGTGGGATTTTGCGTGGAGCCCCAGATCGAGGGAGATTATCAGTGGTCTTGCATGTCTTCCATTTTCTAATTATTGCTCCCACTGTTGATTTCTTCACTCCAAGCTGGTTGGCTATTGCAGATTCAGTCTTCCCAGCCTGGTGCAGGGCTACAATTTTGTTTCTGGTGTCCTTTGACAGCTCTTTGGTCTTCACCATAGTGGAGTTTGGAGTCAGACTGTTTGAGGGTGTGCACAGGTGTCTTTTTATACTGATAACAAGTTTAAACAGGTGCCATTACTACAGGTATTGAGTGGAGGAAAGAGGAGACTCTTAAAGAAGAAGTTACAGGTCTGTGAGAGCCAGAAATCTTGATTGTTTGTTTCTGACCAAATACTTATTTTCCACCATAATATGCAAATAAAATGATAAAAAAACAGACAATGTAACATAGTAACATAGTTAGTAAGGCCGAAAAAAGACATTTGTCCATCCAGTTCAGCCTACATTCCATCATAATAAATCCCCAGATCTAGGTCCTTCTACAGAACCTAATTGTATGATACAATATTGTTCTGCTCCAGGAAGACATCCAGGCCTCTCTTGAACCCCTTGACTGAGTTCGCCATCACCACCTCCTCAGGCAAGCAATTCCAGATTCTCACTGCCCTAACAGTAAAGAATCCTCTTCTATGTTGGTGGAAAAACCTTCTCTCCTCCAGACGCAAAGAATGCCCCCTTGTGCCCGTCACCTTCCTTGGTATAAACAGATCCTCAGCGAGATATTTGTATTGTCCCCTTATATACTTATACATGGTTATTAGATCGCCCCTCAGTCGTCTTTTTTCTAGACTAAATAATCCTAATTTCGCTAATCTATCTGGGTATTGTAGTTCTCCCATCCCCTTTATTAATTTTGTTGCCCTCCTTTGTACTCTCTCTAGTTCCATTATATCCTTCATGAGCACCGGTGCCCAAAACTGGACACAGTACTCCATGTGCGGTCTAACTAGGGATTTGTACAGAGGCAGTATAATGCTCTCATCATGTGTATCCAGACCTCTTTTAATGCACCCCATGATCCTGTTTGCCTTGGCAGCTGCTGCCTGGCACTGGCTGCTCCAGGTAAGTTTATCATTAACTAGGATCCCCAAGTCCTTCTCCCTGTCAGATTTACCCAGTGGTTTCCCATTCAGTGTGTAATGGTGACATTGATTCCTTCTTCCCATGTGTATAACCTTACATTTATCATTGTTAAACCTCATCTGCCACCTTTCAGCCCAAGTTTCCAACTTATCCAGATCCATCTGTAGCAGAATACTATCTTCTCTTGTATTAACTGCTTTACATAAATGGGAAATGTTTAAGAACATCCTAAATAGGCAGTGTAAGCGGTTTATACCTTGTGGGAATAATAGGACTAGAAATAGGAAAAACCCAATGTGGCTAAACAAAGAAGTAAGACAGGCAATTAACAGTAAAAAGAAAGCATTTGCACTACTAAAGCAGGATGGCACCATTGAAGCTCTAAAAAACTATAGGGAGAAAAATACTTTATCTAAAAAACTAATTAAAGCTGCCAAAAAGGAAACAGAGAAGCACATTGCTAAGGAGAGTAAAACTAATCCCAAACTGTTCTTCAACTATATCAATAGTAAAAGAATAAAAACTGAAAATGTAGGCCCCTTAAAAAATAGTGAGGAAAGAATGGTTGTAGATGACGAGGAAAAAGCTAACATATTAAACACCTTCTTCTCCACGGTATTCACGGTGGAAAATGAAATGCTAGGTCAAATCCCAAGAAACAATGAAAACCCTATATTAAGGGTCACCAATCTAACCCAAGAAGAGGTGCGAAACCGGCTAAATAAGATTAAAATAGATAAATCTCCGGGTCCGGATGGCATACACCCACGAGTACTAAGAGAACTAAGTAATGTAATAGATAAACCATTATTTCTTATTTTTAGTGACTCTATAGTGACAGGGTCTGTTCCGCAGGACTGGCGCATAGCAAATGTGGTGCCAATATTCAAAAAGGGCTCTAAAAGTGAACCTGGAAATTATAGGCCAGTAAGTCTAACCTCTATTGTTGGTAAAATATTTGAAGGGTTTCTGAGGGATGTTATTCTGGATTATCTCAATGAGAATAACTGTTTAACTCCATATCAGCATGGGTTTATGAGAAATCGCTCCTGTCAAACCAATCTAATCAGTTTTTATGAAGAGGTAAGCTATAGGCTGGACCACGGTGAGTCATTGGACGTGGTATATCTCGATTTTTCCAAAGCGTTTGATACCGTGCCGCACAAGAGGTTGGTACACAAAATGAGAATGCTTGGTCTGGGGGAAAATGTGTGTAAATGGGTTAGTAACTGGTTTAGTGATAGAAAGCAGAGGGTGGTTATAAATGGTATAGTCTCTAACTGGGTCGCTGTGACCAGTGGGGTACCGCAGGGGTCAGTATTGGGACCTGTTCTCTTCAACATATTCATTAATGATCTGGTAGAAGGTTTACACAGTAAAATATCGATATTTGCAGATGATACAAAACTATGTAAAGCAGTTAATACAAGAGAAGATAGTATTCTGCTACAGATGGATCTGGATAAGTTGGAAACTTGGGCTGAAAGGTGGCAGATGAGGTTTAACAATGATAAATGTAAGGTTATACACATGGGAAGAGGGAATCAATATCACCATTACACACTGAATGGGAAACCACTGGGTAAATCTGACAGGGAGAAGGACTTGGGGATCCTAGTTAATGATAAACTTACCTGGAGCAGCCAGTGCCAGGCAGCAGCTGCCAAGGCAAACAGGATCATGGGGTGCATTAAAAGAGGTCTGGATACACATGATGAGAGCATTATACTGCCTCTGTACAAATCCCTAGTTAGACCGCACATGGAGTACTGTGTCCAGTTTTGGGCACCGGTGCTCAGGAAGGATATAATGGAACTAGAGAGAGTACAAAGGAGGGCAACAAAATTAATAAAGGGGATGGGAGAACTACAATACCCAGATAGATTAGCGAAATTAGGATTATTTAGTCTAGAAAAAAGACGACTGAGGGGCGATCTAATAACCATGTATAAGTATATAAGGGGACAATACAAATATCTCGCTGAGGATCTGTTTATACCAAGGAAGGTGACGGGCACAAGGGGGCATTCTTTGCGTCTGGAGGAGAGAAGGTTTTTCCACCAACATAGAAGAGGATTCTTTACTGTTAGGGCAGTGAGAATCTGGAATTGCTTGCCTGAGGAGGTGGTGATGGCGAACTCAGTCGAGGGGTTCAAGAGAGGCCTGGATGTCTTCCTGGAGCAGAACAATATTGTATCATACAATTATTAGGTTCTGTAGAAGGACGTAGATCTGGGGATTTATTATGATGGAATGTAGGCTGAACTGGATGGACAAATGTCTTTTTTCGGCCTTACTAACTATGTTACTATGTTACTATGTTACATAGTTTTGTATCATCTGCAAATATCGATATTTTACTGTGTAAACCTTCTACCAGATCATTAATGAATATGTTGAAGAGAACAGGTCCCAATACTGACCCCTGCGGTACCCCACTGGTCACAGCGACCCAGTTAGAGACTATACCATTTATAACCACCCTCTGCTTTCTATCACTAAGCCAGTTACTAACCCATTTACACACAATTTCCCCCAGACCAAGCATTCTCATTTTGTGTACCAACCTCTTGTGCGGCACGGTATCAAACGCTTTGGAAAAATCGAGATATACCACGTCCAATGACTCACCGTGGTCCAGCCTATAGCTTACCTCTTCATAAAAACTGATTAGATTGGTTTGACAGGAGCGATTTCTCATAAACCCATGCTGATATGGAGTTAAACAGTTATTCTCATTGAGATAATCCAGAATAACATCCCTCAGAAACCCTTCAAATATTTTACCAACAATAGAGGTTAGACTTACTGGCCTATAATTTCCAGGTTCACTTTTAGAGCCCTTTTTGAATATTGGCACCACATTTGCTATGCGCTAATCCTGCGGAACAGACCCTGTCGCTATAGAGTCCCTAAAAATAAGAAATAATGGTTTATCTATTACATTACTTAGTTCTCTTAGTACTCGTGGGTGTATGCCATCCGGACCCGGAGATTTATCTATTTTAATCTTATTTAGCCGGTTTCGCACCTCTTCTTGGGTTAGATTGGTGACTCTTAATATAGGGTTTTCATTGTTTCTTGGGATTTCACCTAGCATTTCATTTTCCACCGTGAATACCGTGGAGAAGAAGGTGTTTAATATGTTAGCTTTTTCCTCGTCATCTACAACCATTCTTTCCTCACTATTTTTTAAGGGGCCTACATTTTCAGTTTTTATTCTTTTACTATTGATATAGTTGAAGAACAGTTTGGGATTAGTTTTACTCTCCTTAGCAATGTGCTTCTCTGTTTCCTTTTTGGCAGCTTTAATTAGTTTTTTAGATAAAGTATTTTTCTCCCTATAGTTTTTTAGAGCTTCAATGGTGCCATCCTGCTTTAGTAGTGCAAATGCTTTCTTTTTACTGTTAATTGCCTGTCTTACTTCTTTGTTTAGCCACATTGGGTTTTTCCTATTTCTAGTCCTTTTATTCCCACAAGGTATAAACCGCTTACACTGCCTATTTAGGATGTTCTTAAACATTTCCCATTTATTATCTGTATTCTTATTTCTGAGGATATTGTCCCAGTCTACCAGATTAAGGGCATCTCTAAGCTGCTCAAACTTTGCCTTCCTAAAGTTCAGTGTTTTTGTGACTCCCTGACAAGTCCCCCTAGTGAAAGACAGGTGAAACTGTACAATATTGTGGTCGCTATTTCCTAGGTGCCCGACCACCTGCAGATTTGTTATTCTGTCAGGTCTATTAGATAGTATTAGGTCTAAAAGTGCTGCTCCTCTGGTTGGATTCTGCACCAATTGTGAAAGATAATTTTTCTTGGTTATTAGCAGAAACCTGTTGCCTTTATGGGTTTCACAGGTTTCTGTTTCCCAGTTAATATCCGGGTAGTTAAAGTCCCCCATAACCAGGACCTCATTATGGGTTGCAGCTTCATCTATCTGCTTTAGAAGTAGACTTTCCATGGTTTCTGTTATATTTGGGGGTTTGTAACAGACCCCAATGAGAATTTTGTTACCATTTTTCCCTCCATGAATTTCGACCCATATGGACTCGACATCCTCATTTCCTTCGCTAATATCCTCCCTTAAAGTGGACTTTAGACAAGACTTTACATAGAGACAAACCCCTCCTCCTCTCCGATTTTTACGATCCTTTCTAAACAGACTGTAACCCTGTAAGTTAACTGCCCAGTCATAGCTTTCATCTAACCATGTCTCGGTTATTCCCACTATGTCAAAGTTACCTGTAGATATTTCTGCTTCTAGTTCTTCCATCTTGTTTGTCAGGCTTCTGGCGTTTGCGAGCATGCAGTTTAGAGGATTTTGTTTTGTTCCAATCTCCTCGCTGTGGATTGTTTTAGAAATGTTCTTACCTCCCTTCTGAGTATGTTTTCCTGGATCTTCTTTGTTCAAGTCTAATGTTTTTCTTCCCGTCCCCTCTTCTTCTAGTTTAACGCCCTCCTGATGAGTGTAGCGAGTCTTCTGGCGAATGTGTGTTTCCCAGGTTTGTTGAGGTGTAGTCCGTCTCTGGCGAGGAGTCCATCGTACAAGTAATTCACACCGTGGTCCAGGAATCCGAATCCTTGTTGTCTGCACCATCGTCTTAGCCAGTTGTTTGCATCAAGGATCCTGTTCCATCTCCTGGTGCCATGCCCGTCTACTGGAAGGATAGAAGAAAAAACTACCTGTGCATCCAGTTCCTTTACTTTCTTCCCCAACTCTTCAAAGTCTTTGCAGATTGTCGGTAGGTCCTTCCTTGCCGTGTCATTGGTGCCAACATGTATCAGAAGAAATGGGTGGACGTCCTTGGAGCTGAAGAGCTTTGGTATCCTATCGGTCACATCCTTGATCATCGCACCTGGAAGGCAGCATACTTCTCTTGCAGTTATGTCCGGTCTGCAGATGGCTGCTTCTGTGCCTCTCAGTAGTGAGTCTCCCACCACCACCACTCTTCGTTGCTTCTTGGCTGTACTTTTTGCTGTCACTTGTTGCTGTGTGCCCTTTTCTTTTTTTGCTTGCTGGTATTGCTTCATCCTTAGGTGTGCCATCTTCATCCTCTACAAAGATTTGATATCGGTTCTTCAGTTGTGTGGTTGGTGATTTCTCCATGGTCTTCTTGCTTCTTTTGGTCACATGCTTCCACTCATCTGCTTTTGGAGGTTCTCTGACACTTTTTTCACCTTCTGTGACCAGTAGAGATGCTTCTGTTCTGTCTAGAAAGTCTTCATTCTCTTTGATGAGTTTCAAGGTTGCTATTCTTTCTTCCAGACCCCGCACCTTTTCTTCTAAAAGGGCCACTAGTCTACACTTCTGACAGGTGAAATTTAATTCTTCTTCTGGTCGATCTGTGAACATGTAGCATGTGATTTTCTGGATTTTTTTTTCTCAGTTTGTCTCCCATAGTTGAGGTCTACCTATGATGTAAATTACAGACGCCTCTCATCTTTTTAAGTGGTGGAACTTGCACTACTGCTGACTGACTAAATACTTTTTTGCCCCACTGTATTTGTGGGAGGATACACATACACGGGCAGGCAGTTGGATGGCAGACATGGAGTTGTCAGTTGTGCAGTGGTCGAAGATACAAGACATGTGTCAAGTCCTTCAGTGTTTTGAGGAATGCACACGGCTGGTAAGTGCAGACGACGCCATCATAAGCATGAGCATCCCCCTAATGCGTCTGCTGATGCAAAGTTTGATGCACATTATGGAGCAGGCATCTGCAGCCAAGGAGGGAAGCCATGATGACAGTCAGCCATTGTCTGCTCAGGGAACTCTCCTGGACGAGGTGGTGGATGAAGAGAAGGAGGAGGAGAATGATGGGGATGAATATTTATGGGAGGAGGATGCTTCTCAGGGGGCAATAGAAACTGGTGGTGTTGCAAGGTCAGGTACAGGGTTTTTGCGGGCCACAGGTGATGTTGATTTGCAAGAAAGTGCTCCTCAACCCAGCACAAGCAGTGAATTGACACCTAGAACATTGGCCCACATGGCTGAGTATGCCTTACGTATCCTAAAAAGGGACCCCCGCATTAACAACATGATGACCGATGGTGATCACTGGTTGGCCTGCCTCCTAGATCCACGATATATAGGAAAATTACAAAGTATCATGCCACATGAGAACCTTGAGCAAATATTGGCTACCAAACAAGCTACTCTTGTAGATCGTTTGGTTCAGGCATTCCCAGCACATAGCGGCGGTGATGTTTCTCACACGAGCTGTAGGGGGCAACATGGCAGAGGTGTTAGCGGTGCACAAATCAGAAGTGGCGTTGGACAGAGGGGTTTTCTGTCCAGGTTGTGAAGTGATTTCACAATGACCGCTGGCACGACAGGCACTGCAGCATCAATTCAAAGTGACAGGAGACAACATTTGTCCAGTATGGTTACTAACTATTTTTCATCACTTATCGATGTTCTCCCTCACAGGTCATTCACATTTGATTACTGGGCATCCAAATTAAACACCTGGCCCGAATTGGCAGAATATGCATTGCAGAAGCTCGCTTGCCCGGCAGCTAGTGTCCTATTAGAAAGAGTATTCAGTGCTGCAGGTTCAATATTAACCGAAAAAAGGACTCGTCTGGCTACCCGAAATGTTGATCATCTAACCTTCATTAAAATGAACCACTCATGGATTTCAAATTATTTTGCCCCACCTTCCCCTGTTGACACGTAGCTTTCCTGAAAAATGTCTTGCTTTTGGCCTCCTCTTACTGACTTCTCCAATTCCTCCATTTGCAGCTGCTGAATGTCCACCATAGGCCATTTTTAAACCTCCCTAAATGGGCTGACTCCCCCACAGGGCCGTGGTCACCACCTGGCGCAAGCACCAGTGCGAGTGCCATTTGCCTGGACAGGTGGGTGCGCCCGCTCTTGGGCGACGGCACTGGCACAGGGTCCCTCATAGTACGCAAAAGTGTTGCTGCCGGTGGGAGGCGCCCCCGCCGTGCAAACACACCGCCGTACTTTGAGGAGCCCTGTGCCAGTGCCAATGCCAACGAGTGGGGAGCCCCCTGATTGCTCAGGATCACAGCACTTGCAAAGTTGAAATACTTACCTCTCCCTGCTCCACTGCCGTGACCTGGTCCGCGTTTCCTGGGCCCATGAAAATCTTGAGCCAGCCCCCCCCCCACAACTTTAGCCAAATGAGCCCCTATTTTCAATGCCTTACTATTATTATAAAGTAAATTAAGATTGACAAGCAATAAGGTTGACATTAAAATGGGCGCTGTAGGTGCTTTCCTGTCCTCCACTCACTGCCGACTTTGATTCCCCATTGACTTGCATTGGGTTTCGTGTTTCGTTCGGCCCCCGACTTTTCGCAATAATCGGCCGATTTCACCCGACCCGACTTTTGAGAAAGTCGGGTTTCGCGAAACCCGTCTCGATCCTAAAAAAGTAAAAGTCGCTCAACTCTACTCGTCAGGCAAAAAATCAAGTCCTCACATAGCCATATTGATGGAAAAATAAAAAGTTATGGCTGTGGGAAGAAGCAGTGGCGTAGGAAGGGGGGTGCGGGGGGGGCGGTCCGCCCCGGGCGGCACAATGCGGGGGGCGGCCGGCGCTGCAGGAGAAGAAGAAAAAAAAAAAAAAGACGCCCCTTTAAATCTTCGGGCGGCGCCGTCCGCCGCCACGACCAGGGCCAGCTCCCCCCACCCCCGGGCCCCGCCCCCGCCCCCCGCTCTAATACTCACCTCTCCTGGTTCCTGCGGCGACGGCAGCTGCAGCGTCCTCTGACTCTGCGACGTCTCAGGGCAGAGGGCGCGATGACGTCACTACTGTGCGCGCCGCTCTGCCTCTCTGTCCTGAGCGTCGCAGAGCCGGAGAGACGCTGACTGGCTGCACCGGACCTGCGCTAGGAACGGGAGAGGTGAGGATTTTACTTTTTTTTTTTTTTCTTTATGTCTGACTGTCTGGGGGCAATGCTGGACACACTGGGGCAATACTGGAGACCATGGGGCAGATTGCTGGACACACTGGGGCAATACTGGAGACCATGGGGCAGATTGCTGGACACACTGGGGCAATACAGGAGACCATGGGGCAGAATGCTGGACACACTGGGGCAATACAGGAGACCATGGGGCAGAATGCTGGACACACTGGGGCAATACAGGAGACCATGGGGCAGATTGCTGGACACACTGGGGCAATACAGGAGACTATGGGGCAGATTGCTGGACACACTGGGGCAATACTGGAGACCATGGGGCAGAATGCTGGACACACTGGGGCAATACAGGAGACCATGTGGCAGAATGCTGGACACACTGTGGCAATACAGGAGACCATGGGGCAGATTGCTGGACACACCGGGGCAATACTGGAGACCATGGGGCAGAATGCTGGACACACTGGGGCAATACAGGAGACCATGGGGCAGATTGCTGGACACACTGGGGCAATACTGGAGACCCTGGGGCAGATTTCTGGACACATTGAGGCAATGCTGGAGACCCTGGGGCAGACTTCTGGACACACTGGGGCAATGCTGGACACTGGGACAGATTGCTGGACACACTGGGGGTAATATGCTGGACACTGGGGGTAATATGCTGGACACACTGGGGAAAGGCTGGACACTGGGGCAGATTGCTGGACACACTGGGGGCAGTGCTGGACATACTGGGGCAGATTGCTGGACACACTGGGGGTAATATGCTGGACACACGGGCAGATTGCTGGACAACATGGGGGTAATATGCTGGACACACTGGGGCAGATTGCTGGACAACATGGGGGTAATATGCTGGACACACTGGGGGCAGGACTTGAGGCATGGGCAGAATGTAGATATGGGGCAGGATTGGATCATGGGGCAGGACGGATACGATGGAGGCTGGTGGGGCAGGATGGGGAGATCATATGGGGTAGAATGGATACTCATGAGGGCAGGATGCGAGAACATATGGCTGGAGCCAGGAATGAGATAAACGGGGCCAGGGTGGGGAATAGTGTTACCATAGGGGATAATTAAGGGATATTATTACTGCAGTGATGTATTTATTTTATTTTTTGAGTATACTGTTTTAAATGGGGGGGCGGTCCTGTTACTGTGCAGAGTGACACTATATCGCCTTTTTATCTTCATGTGGTGTAATGTAGAAGTTGTGAAAAATTAAGTAATGTGTTCTGCAAGCGGAGCTCGAGATAACTGTGTTATTTCCTGCAGAAACGAGTCCTGGCTGGAAGGAATGATGGCGGTCTGTGCTGGATGAAAGATGAAGGACTTCACCTAGAGACGTCACTGGTGAGTCAGTGTTACCTATACACTGACACTATACACTGTATACTATATAGAGGTCCTGTGTATAATGTCACCAGTGATCTCTGTATTACCTCTACACAGACACTGCATACTAAGTACAGATCTCCTGTGAATACTGGCACTTATGGTGATAGTATTGTGGTTTTTTTTTTATTACTGATCAGTATTGTAGTATTCAGTCACTATGTGGTGGTAATATGTGGTCTGGAAATGGTGCGGTGGTATTTGTCCCTTGTATGTAGTATTATTCGGTCACTATGTGGCCTGGTCATGGTGTGGTGGTATTAAGTCACAGGTGTGGCATGTGGGGGTGACACCATTAGGCCCAGTTTAAGTTCTACAAAACAGGAAAACCATATTTGGTAACCCTTGTGTGTATTGAGCGGGGGGGGGGGGGGGCGCCAAACTCGGGAACAGCCCCGGGCGGCAAAAGCTCTAGCTACGCCTCTGGGAAGAAGGGGAGCAAAAAATGGAAACGCAAAAACAAAAATACCCCTGGTCCTCAATAATAATAATTAATAATAATTTTATTTATACAGCGCCAACATATTCCGCAGCACTTTATAATTAAGCGGGGACATGTACAGACAATAAATTCAGTACAAGTTAAGAGAATTTAACCAGTGACATTAGGGGTGAGGTCCCTGCTCACAAGCTTACAATCTACAAGGAAATGGGGGGACACAATAGGTGAAAAGTGCTCGTTATTTCAGGTCTGGCAATTATAATAAATAGGGATTTTCATATGAAGCTGCATGATCCGGTCATCAGCTCGTGTGGTTACGTGCAATAGTCAAGTATCAAGTGCAGTTATCGTGTGTATAGAGGGTGTGGAGACAGATGAATAGTAGGGGGCAGATTCACATGCAGATAATATTTGGAAGGAGGGAACAGGACAAAGTTAGTTTACTGAGTAGTTGATGTGGTAGGCTTGTTTGAAGAGAAGGGTTTTTAATTGCCATAAAGTGAGGAGCTTCACCCAAAGAAGGGTTTGTATTAAAGAGCTTAAAAAGCGTCTATTCCTGCCCTGCCGTCCTCAGTGTTAGGACAATTGGAGGGTTTGCAGTACTTGTAATTCGACAGAAATAATAAGCGTGGCTGGCGAATTCGAATCCATGAAGATTCAGCATAGAAAAGCAGCAAAGAAAAGCAGTGTCAAAATAGCACTGCTACACAAGTTAGAAAAAGAAGCAGATGTGTCCATATACAAAGCATATACCACAGTGCCGCCATATAGTGCACCAGCGAATAACAGTATCACTACGCGCAAACATAACGCACACATGTAGGCCTGGATTCACTAAGACTTGTGTTCTGCTTCTCGGCATTAATGACGGAACACTGGAGGAAGTTGTGCCGCGTTCATACTTTGATGAATATGACGGCCGTGACACGTACCACAGTCCGGGGCTGGCGCACATTTCTGTCACAATTTCTGTTCCTTTGTGGAGTAAATTATGATGAAGATGTCGGGCTGCTTGATCTTAGGTGCTGAAAGGATCGGTGACATTGCGAAGTGTTTTATGCCAGAATGATGTCGTAAATAGCGTGATGAAGGTTTCTATAACTATACCACCATGTGACACTGAATAATGGCATCATTGTGTGTTCACATAATTTAGACACATAAGGGTTAATGCATCAAAAGAAGTTCATAAACTACTTGTGGACCGCCAAACATTTTAAAACATTGGCGCGGTCCCCAAATAAAGTCCTCGAGTCATCAGCTGGACAGACATCGTACAGCTGCTGGACTAAAGGGCGGCCTTATACTTAGAGAAGACAGAAGGGGCTTTATCACAGGGTGACCGCGACAGTGTGGTGCCAGAAGATCGCAGAGTCTGATCGCTCCTACCCCGGCGCTGAGAAGAAGCACTTTTCCTTCATTTTTATGGTGTTTATTCCTAATGGCAGAACAGGGGTTAATCCGCCATGTTGGAAATCTCTCAGTTGTGCTCAGTTAGCCACTCCTTTCCCTTTTATAATCTGGGCTCTGTTGCTAATCCTTGTCAGAGCTAGCATTTGCTGCATGGCTAACAGTGGTAGAGGAGCACATATAAGGATTAAAGTTAGAGGAGTTATCTGTGACGTTTGCTTGGTTTGGGGGAAGAGAACAGACGGAGGGCTGTCTCAGGTGAAATGGCAAAGGTGGAGGCCCCGGTATCTTCACCTTCAGAAGTATCCTCGGAAGTATTGTGAGATAGGGTCCTCCCTAATGCTAGTGAAAGGGAAGGATCTGTGTTGTGACAGGCTTCCTACCTTCTCAGCCTTCCTGGTTGTTATGGGTACAACCCCGAATGTGCACCATGTGTAAACTTCAACAGGTCACACTAAGTCTTCCTCTTCCCACTCCAGCAATCACGTGATGTCGGGTACCAGGAAAGTGGAGGAGCACATACAGTTCAGCTCTGTAGTGCACTCGGAGGTGGATTTACTTTGTAACTGGAATTAATATGCCGCTCAAGTTACTGGGGAAATCAGCATTAACAAATATATTGTAACAATGAAAAGACCCCAAATATGAAAAATTAAACAAATAAATACATAAAAAGAAACATAAGTAAGACAAATTTTACAATAAAATCCATGGCTACTTCTCTCATTTCTATTCTACAGCAGGGACTTCGATGCGTACACGTGTATGTGACTTGGGCACTTATACATGTACTATAAAAGCATATGGCACCTTAATACCTGAGAAGACAAATAAGCCCAGGTGACGTAGGGGTGGGATGTGCAGACCCCATCGCTGCATGTCTCCATGCCATAATCCAGCTGTGACGCCGGCTTTACTATATATACAATGTATCTGTGACATTGCATTGAGCAGATAAAGCCTATTTTAAGCACTCGTTGCCACCGCTGATTTTGCTCCCGGATTCCCCATCCATAGAACATATAAATGATAATGAAGTTTTATTATGAAGCTGTTCCTTACTGTCTTTATTGCAGCCGTGTGTATACAGAAGCATATGGCCATTAATGTGCGCTGTGCTGAATAAGAATACATCTGTTGACTGGTATAAGAAGAGATACATTGTAACGCGGAGAGAAGATGAAGACTTCCAGGACTTGTAACTGGGGGGCATTACTACAGGAGGACGGAGCTGCGTATGCTTTGTAATCTGCCTTCAGCTCATCGTAACTGTACTTGTTTTTACATCTCAGAATTAACAATCGCCTTTTGCACCATCACGATAATGTACAACGGAGGCGAGATCTCCATATGGAGAGTTGTGCCTGCGCATATATAATTACACCCTATTTTTGGATGACTGCAAATTTCCATTGACAGCTACAAACCCCTTCTTAAAGGGATATCTTAGTATAATGAGAAATTATTTCTGAATGTGACATTGTATCATTGGGGCCTGGTAACATCGGTTGGAGTCTGGGAGCCGGGCACCACCTCTGAGCTTCAAGAGGATATGGTTAAATGTAGAGCGCGAAACATGGAGAAGATGCCTCACTAAGTATAGACCATGCATCCAAAAATAACAATTAATTAAAATGTCAGTAACATAATGGTGAACATTAGTTTATTCAAAATCTCAAAAGTGTGAGGAGCTTCAGATGCAGAGATAATGACAAGGAGCACAGCAGGGCTGTATAATGTGCAAAATGCAGCAAAAGTATAAGAAAGGTCAAAGGTCACCGTGATAAAAACCTGCAAAGCAGAGGTCAATGCAATCATGTAAAAACAGACCAC
The DNA here is from genome assembly GCF_032444005.1 of Ranitomeya imitator. NCBI lineage: Eukaryota > Metazoa > Chordata > Amphibia > Anura > Dendrobatidae > Ranitomeya > Ranitomeya imitator. The sequence goes on along the minus strand of NC_091283.1, from coordinate 7,239,857 downwards.
GATAGAAGTCTGACCAAACATATATATGGAGAGAAAACATTTTATAAAGTTAGTAAAAGTCATAAAATATTAGGGATAAAACAGATTGAGATCATCATGAAAGGTCTAAATATAATCCAGAGTTGCTAATGGATGTAGGCAGTACAGTTATTAAAAGGGGGACATATTGCTCTTATGCACTTTGAGTTTATGAATCTTTGCTTCAAATGGGAAAATGGAGAAATGAGCGAAGTCCATGTTGTGCACCAGGACAGACAATGACACAATATGTAGAGGTTGTCCAGTTAGAACAAGTTGTTCCATATTCAAAGGACAGGTGACAACTTCTGACTTCTTAGTGGTCCGACTGCTGAGACTTGCACCTTTCAGGACAGGTGGACAACAGGGCTCATGTTCAAGCACGGCTCATACTCAAGCACGGCTCACACTTAAGCACAGCTCACGTTCACGCAGCATGACTCATACTCAAGCAAGGCTCATACACAAGTACGGCTCATGTTCAAGCACGGCTCATGTTCAAGCGCGGCTCATGTTCAAGCACGGCTCATACTCAAGCACGGCTCACACTTAAGCACAGCTCATGTTCCCGCATGGCTCATACTCAAGCAATGCTCATACACAAGCACGGCTCATGTTCAAGCACGGCTCATACTCAAGCACGGCTTACATTTAAGCACAGCTCATGTTGCCGCATGGCTCATACTCAAGCAAGGCTCATACACAAGCACGGCTCATGTTCAAGCACGGCTCATACTCGAGCACGGCTCATGTTCAAGCGCGGCTCATGTTCAAGCACGGCTCATACTCAAGCACGGCTCATACTCAAGCATGGCTCATGTTCACGCATGGCTCATACTTAAGCAAGGCTCATACTCAAGCATGGCTCATGTTCAAGCTCGGCTCATACTTAAGCATGGCTCATGCTCAAGCATGGCTCATGTTCAAGTAAAGCTCATGATCAAGCACGGCTCATGTTCAAGCACGGCTCATACTCAAGCACGCCTCATACTCAAGCACGGCTTATGTTCACGCATAGCTCATACTCAAGCACGGTTCATACTCAAGCACGTCTCATGTTCATGCATGGCTCATACACCCCCTGATGAAGGAAATTCTACCGAAACGCGCGTCGGGGCACGTTGTGCACACGGACATTAACCCCAAGAAAGGTATCATGTATGCTTTTCATCGATTTTTTTCACTGGTTTCATCTTTGATAGAGCAGTGCTCTGATATCTACGCTGGCCCTGATAATTGCTTTGGACCAGTAAAACACTTTATGCTTGCTGTGGCACTTGAGCACTTTAGATTACTGATAAACTTTTTTACATTATTATATGTATATATATATTTTTTTTATCATATGTGATATATTTTTCACAGTTTTTTCACCTTTATTAATTTACCCTTCAGCATCAGGTCTCTTCCCTTTTTTATACTGCGGGTTATTTTTATATACCTATATAATAATTATATTATTAATATTATTATATGTCCTGTAATGCACATTTTCTTTTAATATATCTTTTATCATGTTTTGTAATTTGACCATCTGCTATCGTAATAATAATAATACAAATTAATATATATATCCTAGCCTAGTGACTCTCCTTCTTTTAGTCCCTGCTCTTGGGCTTTGGTTTATTCCATGGTTCATACTCAAGTACGGCTCATGGTCAAGCACGGCTCATACTCAAGCACAGCTCATGTTCAAGCATGGCTCATGTTCAAGCATGGCTCATGCTCAAGCACGGCTCATACTCAAGCACGGCTCATACTCAAGCACTGTTCACACTCAAGCATGGCTCATAATCACGCATGGCTCAAAATCAAGCACGGCTCATGTTCAAGCATGGCTCATACTCAAGTACGGCTCATGTTCAAGCATGGCTCATGTTCAAGCATGGCTCATGTTCAAGCACGGCTCATGCTCAAGCACGGCTTATGTTCAAGCACGTCTCATACTCAAGCACTGCTCATACTCAAGCACGGCTCATGTCCACGAACGGCTCATGTTCAAGCATGGTTCATGTTCAAGAATGGCCCATGTTCAAGCACGGCAATTTCCAAGCACAGCTCATGTTCAAGCGTGGCTCATACTCAAGCACGGCTCATTTTCAAGCACAGCTCATGTTCAAGCATGGTTCATACATAAGCACAGCTCATACTCAAGCACGGCTCATGTTCACGCATGGCTCATACTCAAGCAAGGCTCATACTAAAGCATGGCTTGTGCTCAAGCAAGGCTCATGCTCAAGCATGGGTCATGTTCAAGCACGGCTCATACTCAAGCAGGCTCATAATCACGCATGGCTCATAATCAAGCACGGCTCATGTTCAAGCAAGGCTCATGTTCAAGTATGGCTCATGTTCAAGCGCAGCTCATGCTCAAGCACGGCTAATGTTCAAGCACGTCTGATACTCAAGCATGGCTCAGACTCAAGCACGGCCCATGTTCACAAACGGCTCATGTTCAAGCATGGTTCATGTTCAAGAATGGCCCATGTCCAAGCACAGTCACTTTCAAGCACAGCTCACGTTCAAGCACGGCTCATAATCAAGCACGGCTAATTTTCAAGCACAGCTCATGTTCAAGCATGATTCATACTTAAGCACAGCTCACACTCAAGCACAGCTCATGTTCAAGCACGGCTCATGTTCACGCATGGCTCATACTTAAGCAAGGCTCATACTCAAGCACGGCTCATGTTCAAGCGTGGCTCATACTCAAGCATGGCTCATGTTCAAGCACAGCTCATGTTCAAGCACGGCTCATGTTCAAGCAAGGCTCATGTTCAAGCACGGCTCATGTTCAAGCACGGCTCATACTCAAGCACGGCTCATACTCAAGCACAGTTCATACTCAAGCATGGCTCATGTTCCCGCATGGCTCATACTCAAGCACAGCTCATGTTCAAGCATGGCTCATACTCAAGCACGGCTCATGTTTGCGAACGGCTCATGTTCAAGCATGGTTCATGTTCAAGCACGGCCCACGTTCAAGCATGGCTCATTTTCAAGCACGGCTCATCCACAAGCACGGCTCATTTTCAAGCGCAGCTCATGCGCAAGCACGGCTAATGTTCAAGCACGTCTGATACTCAAGCATGGCTCAGACTCAAGCACGGCCCATGTTCACAAACGGCTCATGTTCAAGCATGGTTCATGTTCAAGAATGGCCCATGTCCAAGCACAGTCACTTTCAAGCACAGCTCACGTTCAAGCACGGCTCATAATCAAGCACGGCTAATTTTCAAGCACAGCTCATGTTCAAGCATGATTCATACTTAAGCACAGCTCACACTCAAGCACAGCTCATGTTCAAGCACGGCTCATGTTCACGCATGGCTCATACTTAAGCAAGGCTCATACTCAAGCACGGCTCATGTTCAAGCGTGGCTCATACTCAAGCATGGCTCATGTTCAAGCACAGCTCATGTTCAAGCACGGCTCATGTTCAAGCAAGGCTCATGTTCAAGCACGGCTCATGTTCAAACACGGCTCATACTCAAGCACGGCTCATACTCAAGCACAGTTCATACTCAAGCATGGCTCATGTTCCCGCATGGCTCATACTCAAGCACAGCTCATGTTCAAGCATGGCTCATACTCAAGCACGGCTCATGTTTGCGAACGGCTCATGTTCAAGCATGGTTCATGTTCAAGCACGGCCCACGTTCAAGCATGGCTCATTTTCAAGCACAGCTCATCCACAAGCACGGCTCATTTTCAAGCACAGCTCATGTTCAAGAACGGATCATACTCAAGAATGGCTCATGTTCAAACACGGCTCATGTTCAAGCATGCCTCCTACTCAAGCACGACTCATTTTTAAGCACGGCTTATCCACAAGCGCTGCTCATATTCAAGCACAGCTCATGTTCAAGCGCAGCTCATGTTCAAGCACGGCTCATTTTCAAGCACAGCTCATGTTCAAGCACGGATCATACTCAAGTACGGATCATTTTCAAGCACAGCTCATGTTCACGCACAGCTCATTTTCAACCGCGGCTCATGTTCAAACACGGCTCATGTTCAAGCATGGCTCAAACTCAAGCACGGCTCATGTTCAAGCATGGTTCATATTCAAGCACGGCTCATGTTCAAGCATGGCTCATGTTCAAGCATGGCTCATTTTTAAGCACGGCTCATCCACAAGTGCTGCTCATGTTCAAGCACGGTTCATGTTCAAGCACGGCTCATCCACAAGCACAGCTCATGTTCAGGCATGACTCATTTTCAAGCATAGCTCATGTTCAAGCACAGCTCATTTTCAAGCGCAGCTCATGTTCAAGCATGGCTCATTTTCAAGCACAGCTCATGTTCAAGCACAGATCAAACTCAAGTATGGCTTATTTTCAAGCATAGCTCATGTTCAAGCATGGCTCATCCACAAGCACAGCTCATGCTCAAGCATGGCTCATTTTCAAGCGCGGCTCATGTTCAAACATGGCTCATGTTCAAGCATGGTTCATACTCAAGCACGGCTCACGTTCAAGCACGGCTCACCCACAAGCACGGCTCATGTTCAAGCATGGCTCATGTACAAGCACGGCTCATCCACAAGCGCTGCTCATGTTCAAGCACGGTTCATGTTCAAGCACAGCTCATCCACTAGCACAGCTCATGTTCAAGCATGGCTCATCCACAAGCACAGCTCATGTTCAAGCATGGCTCATTTTCAAGCGCGGCTCATGTTCAAGCATGGCTCATGTTCAAGCACGGCTCAAGTTCAAGCACGGCTCATGTTCAAGCACGGCTCATGTTCAAGCTTGGCTCATTTTCTATCATGGCTCATTTTCAAGCATGGTTCATGTTTAAGAACACCTCATGTTCAAGCACGTCTCATGCTCAAGCATGGCTCATACTTAAGTACGGCTCATGCTCAAGCATGGCTTCATTAATTTCCTTTGGGGCAGCACTCACCTTTATTTAGCAGCCCTATGGAGAATGAATGGAGCAGCAGTCCGGCGTCTGACCTGTCGCATTATCTATTATTGGGGTTATCGTGCCTCATCAAGGATACAAAGTCTCTGATCTGCCAGTTGGTTTTGTTCTCGATGGAGAGACACTCACCAATAAGCAAGTTCTCAGCTATCCTCCTCTACATCAAGCAAGAACCCGAGACATTGAGGAAGATCTTTTATCATCCTCCACCTCATTGAGCTTCTTTACTTTCACATCACAGCTGGCTTCTACCCACAAGATCAGAGTCATCTGCAAAGTAAAAGATAGAGGATGCAGAGGAGAAATCTGGTGAGAATGTGGGACACAATAATAATAATAATAATAATTTTTATTTATATAGCGCCAACATATTCCGCAGCGCTTTACAAATTATAGAGGGGACTTGTACATACAATAGACATTACAGCATAACAGAAATACAGTTCAAAACAGATACCAAGAGGAGTGAGGGCCCTGCTCGTAAGCTTACAAACTATGAGGAAAAGGGGAGACACGAGAGGTGGATGGTAACAATTGCTATAGTTATTCGGACCAGCCATAGTGTAAGGCTTGGGTGTTCATGTAAAGCTGCATGAACCAGTTAATTAATTTTTTTTTTTTTTTTTTAATATAGGCCACACAGGGATCGTTAGGTTAATGCATTGAGGCGGTAGGCCAGTCTGAACAAATGAGTTTTTAGGGCACGCTTAAAACTGTGGGGATTGGGGATTAATCGTATTATCCTAGGTAGTGCATTCCAAAGAATCGGCGCAGCACGTCTAAAGTCTTGGAGACGGGAGTGGGAGGTTCTGATTATTGAGGATGCTAACCTGAGGTCATCAGCGGAGCGGAGGGCACGGGTAGGGTGGTAGACTGAGACCAGAGAGGAGATGTAGGGTGGTGCTGAGCCATGGAGTGCTTTGTGGATGAGGGTAGTAGTTTTGTACTGGATTCTTGAGTGGATGGGTAACCAGTGTAATGACTGGCACAAGGTAGAGGCATCGGTGTAACGGTTGGTGAGGAATATGATCCTGGCAGCAGCATTCAGGACAGATTGGAGCGGGGAGAGTTTGGTAAGAGGGAGGCCGATTAGTAGAGAGTTACAATAGTCCAGACGAGAATGAATAAGTGAAACAGTAAGAGTTTTTGCAGAGTCGAAAGTAAGAAAAGGGCGAATTCTAGAAATGTTTTTGAGATGCAGGTAAGAAGAGCGAGCCAGTGATCGGATGTGGGGGGTGAATGAAAGGTCAGAATCAAGGATGACCCCAAGGCAGCGGGCATGTTGCTTTGGAGTAATGGTGGAACCGCAAACGGAGATGGCAATGTCAGGCAAAGGTAGGTTAGTAGAGGGAGAAAACACGAGGAGTTCAGTTTTTGACAGGTTTAGTTTCAGATAGAGGGAGGACATGATGCTAGAGACAGCGGTAAGACAATCACTGGTGTTTTCTAATAAGGCAGGCGTGAGATCAGGAGAAGAAGTGTATAGTTGGGTGTCGTCAGCATAGAGATGGTACTGGAAGCCAAATCTACTGATTGTTTGTCCAATAGGGGCAGTATACAAAGAGAAGAGGAGGGGGCCTAGGACTGATCCTTGAGGAACCCCAACAGTAAGGGGAAGGTGAGAGGAGGAGGAACCAGCGAAACATACAGTGAAGGATCGGTCAGAGAGATAGGAGGAGAACCAGGAGAGAACGGTGTCCTTGAGGCCGATGGAGCGGAGCATAGTGAGGAGGAGCTGATGATCCACAGTATCAAATGCTGCAGAGAGATCCAAGAGAATTAGCATGGAGTAGTGACCATTAGATTTAGCTGTTAGTAGGTCATTAGAGACTTTAGTGAGGGCAGTTTCAGTAGAGTGTAAAGAGCGGAAACCAGATTGAAGAGGGTCGAGAAGAGAGTTATCTGAGAGATAGCGGGTAAGACGGGAGTGGACCAGGCGTTCGAGGAGTTTAGAGATGAAGGGAAGATTAGAGACAGGTCTATAATTAGCGGCACAGTTTTGGTCGAGGGATGGTTTTTTAAGTAATGGATGTATGATGGCATGCTTAAATGAGGAGGGAAAAATACCGGAAGTGAGGGAAAGGTTGAATATTTTAGTTAGGTGAGAGGTGACAGCCGGGGAAAGGGACTGGAGGAAATGTGACGGAATGGGGTCACTGGTGCAAGTGGTCGGGCGAGAAGATGCAAGGAGCCTGCTTACTTCTTCTTCTGTAACTGGTTCAAAGTCAGAGAGTGAACTAGATGCAGTGGGGGAGGGAGGACAGTGCATGGTATGAAGAGATTGGGAGATGATTTCCTGTCGAATATGGTCAATTTTTTCTTTGAAGTAATTGGCCAGATTGTCAGCACGGAGATCCGTGGTTGGGGCCTGCGCCACACCACACAAGTGATATAATGGTCAGACATGGTG